>NW_025964391.1:0-600000 GCF_023055435.1 Haliotis rufescens | reverse complement strand
ACAAAGAAATCGGTCAGTAGACATGTTGAATGTTGTGGGCTCAAAATAAATTGCTTGGCTCCTCTCAGAAAAATGTTTCTCGAAGCGCTGACTGAAAGGAGTTATTGTGTCTCAACAGTGGTATGTATGCTTCAATACTTAAGGAGCCCTTGAGCTGCTCCGTCACTCAAGTGTATTAGGTTGTCGCTAGGTGTGCGGGGGGGGGGGGGGTGGAGGTAGCCGAACAAGACGTCATACATCAACAGAGCAATTACAAAAGGAATTAATAATCTAACGGCCATGATAGATAGATACATAGATCTTGTTCAGAAAGGCCAGTGAATTCCTTCCTAAGTCTATTAGGCAAATTAGAAGTTTTAGGTTCTAAGAATCTTAATAAATACGGCTCCAGTGATGTTCTTGTGGGAAGTTACCAGACTCGGATTCCAGACAGTGCCTCTACTTTCACAAAAACACTTGTCTTCAAAAGCTCTCCCAACACCCTCGATCTCTTTGACAGTTTGTTTGTCCGAACTTTCATCTAGACGTATTTCCCCAAGATTTCCTCCAATTGCCTCTCGTTCTTTCCCTTCCCAATCAGTGACGTCACAATCTCTTCTACCTTCATCTCGGGGCCCAGTCATAGCAAACATCTCATGTCGATATCCTTCCTGAAAGGCTTTCCAAGTGGCAGTTTTACAATCACCTTTCCATTGATTGAAACCTTAAATAAATATTTATAAGCGGAACATACTAAAGATCAGGTCTTGTGACTTGCCCGCACACCCCAAGTATGCTCGCTGCCTCGAGGGTGATTGAATCTGTCAATCCATGGCAAAGGGGGGTACTAATGTCGTCATGGGGACCGCTGAAAAGACAGCTCAGAAATTAAGCCACACAGAAGGACAAGAAATGTCACCTACAATTGCATTCTGGTTGTTTCTATGAATTTTACAAACTCCTTGTGACAGGTGGAATGACAAAAATGATTCTTATATTGCTGTGGTAATTGTGAAGCCATTACCGCAGTCTGAAGCCTCCGGTCTCGGATTTCCATCCGTGTCTTCATCATGCTCGTTGTGTTAGTCGCGAGATTCCTACCACGTCTTGAAAGCGTTAGTCGCGAGATGTGCATCGCCTCTAGGCATTCATCAAGAAAACATTGGGTTTTTTTTCGAGAATGACTAACGCGGTGATTATCGCGTTCATGGTTTGCTAATACATGGTATCAAACTGTCATCGATTTTCAAATCCCACAACAATATAATGACTCAGAACAAAAGGATGTTTTGCATTTTCATTCAAGCCTATATGCATTGTAGCAACTGAGAATGTGGGCGTCTTGCTCTCATCTCGCCAACCTTTATCATGGTCGTCCTGCACCAAGACTCTGGAATTTATCATTTTTAGGTATTTTTTTTACCAAAGGCTTTGTCAAGTCTAGATCAAACTAACGAAGTCTAGTTTGCTTGATGAAAAAAACAGAAGAGGAAAGGTTCTTTCGAAGAACAAAATATATAAAGACGTTTTCATTGACTAAGTGTTAGTCTAGTGTCATGACTGTGCGCAGACAATGATCACCTCACGTCACAACGTTAACAAATCCCAATACGGGGTAGAATTGGTCCTCAGCACCCATGGTATCTGTAAGCCTAGCAATAGGGTCGGTGGTTGCAGTGGGTTTTCTGGCTGATCGTGACATCGTAACCGACGGCGTCGATCGTTGCGCATGTCATCAACCATTTAATTTCCTGGGCCAGACAGTTTTTTTGCTGACAAGTGATTTGGCTAGACCGTATTATTATTTACAGGCCGTTGCGATATAACCTTGAGATTGCTGATTTTCACATAGACAGTGTTCTCCCCTGTATTCAACGTAACGATACCTTAGTTGACTTGTGTAGGATAGCTCCAGCTAGAAATACACATCTTGTAACGACTGTGATGTTTACGTTCCTGAAGTATTTTAAAGGAACGTCTCGAAAGTGTCAACTTGAAATATGCTGCCTTTCAGTAAAGCATTTTCTTGTAGCTTAGCAGTTCTAAACAATACGTATACTGATATGTGACACCCGAGTTAGTTTATTGAAATATTGAGTGTACTTAAGACTGTTTTAGTAAAGAAAGGCGTGCCAGGACAGGGACATAACGTGTGTTAAAGTCCCCCAGATGAGGTGAGGTGAAATGGGGTTTAACGTCGCGTCCAAGATTATTGCACTTATATAGCGACGTGCATGTACGTGTGTGTGTTTGTGTGGCTGCTTGTACTAGGCCGGACTACTGCCGATTTAAAGTGCTAGCTCACTGAGATACCATGCCGAAGTTTAACATGAATACCCCACTCAGACACAGTATACTGACTCCGAGCCGACCAGTCCTTGTTTTAGCCCCTTAATGCCGAGCACCAGACAGGGTAACAACAAATACCATCTTTTAACGTCTTTTGGTATGACGCGGCCGGGTATCGAACCCCGGACCTTCCGCTCTCCGGGCGGACGCTCTACCACTAGACCACGGAAGCGGTCTAAAGTCCCCAGAGGACTCGCATCATGGGGCTGTAAATATATTTCTGTCATACTTAACTTGCAATGATGTTAAGTGTATTGTATGAGCGTGCCGTTACAAAACGTTCACATCATCAACAAGGAAATATAAATATGATTATTATATTTTAATTAGATTTGAATGTTATAACACGACCGGTTTTGTTGTTTAACGCCGCACTAAATAATATCCCAGTTATATGACGGCGGCCTTTATTTAATCGAGTCAGTCAATCCAGTGTTCGTTATTTTGAAAACGATCCACGATGTCGGGGTACGAGGACACGCTTTGAACCACGCTGACCACCCGGTCCATTTGGTCGCCTATTATGACCAGCATGGGTTACTGGGGACCTATTCCAACCAGGAAACCATACGGGGTAACACGAACCGTGGTATGTGAATACTTGCGTCTAGGCCATGCAGACAAACCAGTGGCTGACAGCATAATGAACGTCCCCTGCCGTCACAGATGCCAATTTAGTAGACTCTTACGATTAGAATGAGGTACTCGTGAGCTGAAACACCTTGGCTCTTACAAAACAAATGCGCAATGCAGGATATATAAGATTTATTAATTACATCTCCCCAGTAATACAGTGTCCACAGCGAAAATATTTATATCAAGTAGTCAAAGTATATCAAACAGAAAATGGACTCTTGAGAATGCATAGCACATCTTAATAAAACAATTATAGTAAATAATTCAAAATCCCTTTCAACTGATCAAATTTGTTGCAAATACATTAGCCATCATCTGAATGCATGGCAAACCACACTTTAATCAAATGTCAAATTTCCCCTATTAAGAGCCCTTGACCTTATATACATAACTTATTTTAGACCTGCCTAAATTGGATTGAGTTTGTTTTTTTTGCCGCTTGTAGCTTCCTGTGATATCACGGGTGAAGCACCTGAAATGGGCACACCGTCCCTTTGCAGGGCTTCTACCAGGGCCTTCTGCGTAACGAGCGAATGATTTGACCACAGCACTACCGCATATGAGCCTTAAACAAAGGAAATGTGTCTCGGGTATCGGCGCGACACTATAAATCCTGCGAGTCGTGATCTTTATTGCCACATGTTTGGTTGGTTTGTTGTTTAACGCGTACTCAGCAATATTCCTGCCATATGACGGCGGTCTGTAATTAATCGAGCCTGGACCAGACAATCCAGTAATTAATATCATGAGCATCGATCCACGCAATTGGGACCGATGACATGTATAAACTAAGTCAGCGAGCCTGACCACCCGATCTCGTTAGTCGCCTTTTACGACAAGCATAGTCGCCTTTTACGGCAAGCATGGGTTGCTGTAGACCTATTCTACCCGGATCTCCGCGGGTCGTGTCACATAGAGCAGACCCTGTTATCTGCTTGACAACTGGTATTGCATTAGTTGGTATTCGTGATGGGATAAAACATATTCCTGCCTTATCACCTTTTTTCTCAATAAAAAATACGAAAAAGTCCAACCAACCTCCTCGTTTATTGATAAATATGTGCTCGACGGTTTTTTTTATGTAGCTTTAAGTTAACTTTATTCGAATTTAACTGGGAGAGATCCTTCGTCGTAACTCCCTATTTCCAGGGAGCCATTACCTCTAGTCTCGCCCCGTAATGGAGGATGGCTCTGTACAGAGGAAATACGGTAAACTCGTATAACTATCCAAACAGACCCCATGAACAATTTCAAACTAAACCAATTATTGAAATATGCATGGAAATGAAATAAACACCTTGCGGTTGTCATAAAAGACGTTAGTGTCAATATCACACATTTCAAGGCATTACATCTTATCGCCATCACGTCATATTAACGCCACTAAATGCCAAGCCAATAAATAAACCGTCCCTCAAAGTAACTTTATTAAAGAAGTGATAAAATGAATGATGTTGCAGCGTTTGATGCTGAACAGTGATCTGCCAGGGCATGTTGGCCCGCTGGTATTCCCATGGCAACGATACGCCCCGAATGTCGTAACTGTGTAACTATGCATGGAACTAACTTCGGTTATTGTTGATTTGATCACTTGAGAATTATATTTAGTGTTACTACAATTATTAGCGCCACAGTTTCTTGATTGAAGTAAAGATAGAAAAAGGTTGTTTGCTCATAAAATGCTTAATAGGGTTTAGTATCTTTCCCAGTTAGTCACGAATACATTTTTATCTCCCTCTTAGCAGTTAAATCATTCTGACACTTTATAGGGATCGAGTGACAGGAAACTTCATTCTGTTGGCACACTGGCGTCGGTTCCTCATCTAAAATATGGTCGGGCTGGACGGTGTAAGGGAGATAACTCTTGTCATGCCATTTCCTCACGCAAAGTCCCTGCTGATATGACTGATGATGGCACGCATATTGTTTAGTTCTCGGAGATAAAAATGGCCCCCAGGCATCATTGTCAGCGAGAATTGTCCTGAGGTCAAACTTCTCCAAGCTGTAAAGATACGTTTTGTTAACGAATTATTTCAGTGAAATGGAAAATCATTGAGTGAGTGAATATAATCTTAAGCCCCTTTTAGCAATCTTCAAGCAAAATCACGACAGCGGACCACAGAAATGGGCTTCACACGTTGTACCCATTTGGGAAACGAACTCGGATATTCTGCGTGAAGAGCGAACTATTTAAACACTTGGCTACACCACCACCCTGCTGAGTAAGTGAGCGAGCTTGGTTAAAACTATCTTTGGGCAGTATTGAAGTCAGATCAGGGCGTGTCAGATTTATGTGGGAGGAAAGCCCTAATTGATGAAGTTATTGGCTAGGACGAATACCGCTTTGCTCAAACCAACAACCATGGGTATGTTGCTGACAAACGAACACAGGTTTCTGGAACACCTAAGGGACGCAACTCTCTACATCAAATTTCGGTGCCTTAGACGAATGGGTGCAAGGAAGATCAATGAATACCTGGCATTCTTGGTATTTTCCCTGTGTATGAGTATTGGGTTCATCTCTCACATTCTCAGATCACTTTCTGTGTTTTCTATTTGAATAGGGGGTCACGGGTGGCCCAGTCGTCCAAGGCGCCAGAAACATTGTGGGTTCGAATCCCCGTTCGCACTGATTATGTTTCTAGGTTTGTCAGCACCATACCTGTGCTCGTGTGTTTCACCGAAGCGGTAAACTCTGAGACCTGCATCGCTTCAGGCTTTCCTCCCACATTAAGCTGGCACGCCGAGATATAACTGCTATAATGTTAAAAGCGGCGTTAAGCCCAACTCACTCACTCTATTTGAATATCAAAGTTTACGATGTGTATGCACATGAAAGTCTTCCTTTAAATATATACTGAAACACTTTGAAAACACATTCGATTGTTTGTAATTAAATTGAGTTGTTCTAGGTACTTAGGCCTGCGATAATCAAACACAACAGTTGGAATAGGTTCAAATCTCATTCATGTGTTTGGAGATAGACTTGAACACAAAACACATCTCTTCTGATTTGAAGGGGCGGTCGTGTAGCCTAGTGGTTAAAGCGTTCGCTCGTCACGCCGAAGACCCGGGTTCGATTCCCGACATGGGTACAATGTGTGAAGCCCATTTCTGGTGTCCTCTGCCATGATATTGCTGGAATATTGCTAAAAGCGGCGTAAAACCATACTCAATCACTCACTCACTCTGATTTGGAGTTAAAGTTGATAGTGGTTTTCATTGTGTTCCAGTATACATCCCTACTGTTGTCATGGTTACACAAACATCAACAGACAAACTTAGTAATCATTCTCTTATCGGAAAAAACACGATAATTAGAAATGCTGAACCATCTAAAAAAATATAAATACTGCTTGCCCTCTGTGTCGTGTTTAGAATCGTCCTCCCCATCAAAGAAAGAAATGGGACAGGATAAAGGTGGTAGCCCGTCGCTTTTGGTGAATCTGGAAAATAATTATGTCACAGTTCATCAGTTGAATACCAACATCTCTATCTCACTGAACAGTTCATTAGTATGTGTATATGATATTTATCTCACTGACAGTTCATTAGTATGTGTATATCATCTTTATCTCACTGAACAGTTCATCAGAAGGTGTATATCATCTTTATCTCACTGAACAGTTCATCAGAAGATGAATATGGTCTTTATCTCACTGAACAGTCTGTCACTATGTTATATCGTGTATATCTCATCATACAGTTCTACAGAATACGTATATCATCTTTATCTCACTGAACAGTTCATCAGTATGTGTATATCGTGTATATCTCACCATACAGTTCAGTATATGCATATCATCTTTATCTCACTGAACAGTTCATCAGAAGATGAATATTGTCTTTATCTCACTGAACAGTTCATCAGAAGATGAATATCGTCTTTATCTCACTGAACAGTTCATCAGAAGATGAATATCGTCATTATATCACTGAACAGTTCATCAGAATATGAATATCGTCTTTATATCACTGAACAGTTCATCAGAAGATGAATATTGTCTTTTATCTCACTAAACAGTTCATTAGTATGTGTATATCGTCTTTATCTCACTGAACAGTTCATCAGAAGATGTATATCATCTTTATCTCACTGAACAGTTCATCAGAAGATGAATATGGTCTTTATCTCACTGAACAGTTCATTAGTATGTGTATATCGTCTTTATCTCACTGAACAGTTCATCAGAAGATGTATATCGTCTTTATCTCACTGAACAGTTCATCAGAAGATGAATATCGTCTTTATCTCACTGAACAGTTCATCAGAAGATGTATATTGTCTTTATCTCACTGAACAGTTAAACAGAAGATGAATATCGTCATTATATCACTGAACAGTTCATTAGAAGATGAATATCGTCTTTATCTCACTGAACAGTTCATCAGAAGATGAATATCGTCTTTAACTCACTGAACAGTTCATTAGTATGTGTATATCGTCTTTATCTCACTGAACAGCTCATCAGAAGATGTATATCGTCTTTATCTCACTGCACAGTTCATCAGAAAATGAATATGGTCTTTATCTCACTGAACAGTCTGTCACTATGTGTATCCTGTCTTTATCTCACTAAACAGTTTAATAGTGCGTGCATATCATCTTTATCTCACTGAACAGTCCATTAGTATGTGTATATCTCTTTATCTCTCTGAACAGTTCATCAGTATATGTATATCGTCTTTATGTCATGTCACTGTACAGTCCATCAGTATGTCAATGTTGTCGTTATCTCACTGAACAGTCCATCACTATGTGTATATTGTCGTTTTCTCACTGAACAGCTCATTAGAACATGAATATCGTCTTAATCTCACTGAACAGTTCATCAGAAGATGAATATTGTCTTTATCTCACTGAACAGTCTGTCACTATGTGTATCCTGTCTTTATCTCACTAAACAGTTTAATAGTGGGTGCATATCATCTTTATCTCACTGAACAGTCCATTAGTATGTGTATATCTCTTTATCTCTCTGAACAGTTCATCAGTATATGTATATCGTCTTTATGTCATGTCACTGTACAGTCCATCAGTATGTCAATGTTGTCGTTTTCTCACTGAACAGCTCATCACTATGTGTATATTGTCGTTTTCTCACTGAACAGCTCATTAGAACATGAATATCGTCTTAATCTCACTGAACAGTTCATCAGAAGATGAATATTGTCTTTATCTCACTGAACAGTCTGTCACTATGTGTATCCTGTCTTTATCTCACTAAACAGTTTAATAGTGGGTGCATATCATCTTTATCTCACTGAACAGTCCATTAGTATGTGTATATCTCTTTATCTCACTGAACAGTTCATCAGTATATGTATATCGTCTTTATGTCATGTCACTGTACAGTCCATCAGTATGTCAATGTTGTCGTTATCTCACTGAACAGTCCATCACTATGTGTATATTGTCGTTTTCTCACTGAACAGCTCATTAGAACATGAATATCGTCTTAATCTCACTGAACAGTTCATCAGAAGATGAATATTGTCTTTATCTCACTGAACAGTCTGTCACTATGTGTATCCTGTCTTTATCTCACTAAACAGTTTAATAGTGGGTGCATATCATCTTTATCTCACTGAACAGTCCATTAGTATGTGTATATCTCTTTATCTCTCTGAACAGTTCATCAGTATATGTATATCGTCTTTATGTCATGTCACTGTACAGTCCATCAGTATGTCAATGTTGTCGTTATCTCACTGAACAGTCCATCACTATGTGTATATTGTCGTTTTCTCACTGAACAGCTCATTAGAACATGAATATCGTCTTAATCTCACTGAACAGTTCATCAGAAGATGAATATTGTCTTTATCTCAATGAACAGTCTGTCACTATGTGTATCCTGTCTTTATCTCACTAAACAGTTTAATAGTGGGTGCATATCATCTTTATCTCACTGAACAGTCCATTAGTATGTGTATATCTCTTTATCTCTCTGAACAGTTCATCAGTATATGTATATCGTCTTTATGTCATGTCACTGTACAGTCCATCAGTATGTCAATATTGTCGTTATTTCACTGAACAGTCCATCACTATGTGTACATATATTGTCTATATCTCACTGAACAGTCCATCACTATGTGTACATATATTGTCTATATCTCACTGAACAGTCCATCACTATGTGTACATATATTGTCTATATCTCACTGAACAGCTCATGTGTCCTCCACTAGGTGTTTATCCAATGCAGCTTTTCATCAGTTTGTGTTTAAAGTCTTTGTCCCAGTCAGTGCATAATGTCCTAATGTACAGATCATCAACAGGTGTATAACATCTTTATCCCAAAGGACACTTCATCAGTAAATGTATTACTTCATTATTGTTTTATTAATGACATATAATTACAAGTTTAATTTAATATATTGATTATATTTCTTGCAAACTAGAACAACATAAAAACATTATCTCAGTGAATGTATAAATATAGTTTGAACACAGTCACTTACGTGAAACCATCTAACATTGTATAATCTGCTCGTATGCAAGGTAGAAAGATCTTCATCATTTCCTCATTCTCAAGCACTTCCTTGGGTGTTCCACCTGCGGCAGGTACAAACAACATTTAAGTAACAAGGGCTACTTTCCCAGCACTACTCACGCTGATTAACCAGCACAACACACTGTTAACCCAGTACAACAGTTTACCTAATACAACACACAATTTACCTTACACAACAGTTTACCCAGCACAACGCACAGTTTACCAAGAACAGTTTACCTAACACAACACACAGTTTACCAGCACAACACACAGCTTACCCAGCACAACACAATTTACCCAACACAACACACAGTTTACACAGCACAACATACAGTTTACACAGCACAACAGTTTACCCAGCACAACACATTTCACTTAACACAACACATTTTACCTAACACAACACATTTTACCCAGCACAACATATTTTACCCACCATAACAGTTTACCCAGCACAACACTGTTTATATTCCACAACATACGTTTTACCCACCACAACACAGAGGTAACTCTTATGATTAGACAAGAATTTACCTCATCAATTTGTAACCCTATCAATATTGCTATCCTTGTAGTATCAAGACAAACTGTGCAGTTCTATGGCATCTTGTGCCCATACAGACCTAATCTACTCATCACAACGATGAACTGTTGGTCTGTCTGGGTACGGTCAATGTATACCTTTTTCCTCATGGGAGACTGTCAGGGAAAAAGGAAACTTTAGAAAATATTTATTTTCATAACAGCATGCTTCATCTTTTCGCTTCAACAAGAATGAGAAAGTGGGTATACAGAGCTCCAGATAACTTTTTGAGCAATTGAGTTTTTACTGTAGGGTTTCTATTTTAATTGGGTTATTACAGTTCTCATTGGGTAACCAATATTTTTTCACTCATCTATTCATCACTCTATTGTTTTTTTCCCAAAATTGGTGAACATTTTAAGATTAAAAAAAAAAATTAAAAAATTTAAGATGTATATAACTGTTCTAAATACATGTATATAGGCTTGGCTGGGAAAGTAAATTAGCTAGTAATTGTGTTTCGGAAATTAGCTCCTTTGTTACGCATGCTGAAAAAGCTTCATTGGGTATTTACACGTGCTGTTTTTAAACATTTGAGTTTTTCATTTAATGCATGCGTTTCTGTATGCAAGTTAATAGAAAGTAATTGGATTTTGAATTTTTTGGGGGGTATGTTATGCAAATAAGCCGCTTATCTGTAGCTCTGGTGAATAGTTTTATGCAACTTTTAGCAATATTCCAGCAATATTACAGCAGGGGACACAAGAAATGGGTTTCACACATAGTAACCATGTGGGGAATCAACCCCAGATGAGTGAACACTTTAACCACAAGGCTACCCTACCGTTCTTCAGATACTTGAATGTATACTGTGGTATAAAGGGTAACAACTAAACTATTAACATATAACATCCTGACTTTATCTGGTGTTTCATATTGCTTGTTTAACAAAGTTTTTTGTTTTATGCCGCATTCAACAATACTCCAGCTATAAGACATCAGTCTCTAATTGATAGAGTCTGGACCAGACAGTCCACTGATTGACATCATGGGCATCGATCTATGCACTTGGGATATGATGACATGCATCAACCAAGTCAGCAAGCCTGACTACCCGATCCCGTTATTACCTCTAAAGACAAGCGTGGGTTGTGAAGACCAATTCTACCCCGGATCTTCACAGGGGTGTTTAACTGTGACAAGTCTTACATGTGGTGCTGATATTCCAGAGAGGTACATCTTCTTTGGTTCCTGTCCAGTCTGGGACTTTAGTCGACATGCTAGCTCAAACGCCAATAGACTGCCCATGCTACCACGAAAAGTCATGTTAATACATAAATTTCCACCATTTCAACAAACATACTTTCTGTTCACTGTGAACCAAAGGAATATAAACATTCTATACTAAACTGATTTTGTTACTGTACAAGATTTGTTGGATTAATTTCTTGCTTCTAAAGACTCTACAACCCCTTAAACTGCCCTTAAAAGTTTTTTTGGTAAATGCATTACTATTAAGAAATTACTTTTTCAAGTCAAAATGCATTCTTGCACTAGAGGCCAAGTACAAGCCATGTCAAATGGATGGTGTCAGATTTGCAGAGGAACCTGTTGACTCTCACTATGGCCTTGGGTGTGTGTTTGATACAGTCGCAAAGGGGCATTTTCAAATAAGATCATGTGATAATTAGAATCAGCGCTAGTTTAATAGATTAGTAACCTACAAAAAAATTAATTAAAAATTAAAATTGTCCCTCCCTACCCAGGCTGTAAGCCAGAAACGAAATATTTTATTCACTTCCCTAATCTGCATGTTCCATAAATATCCTATATATACACATACATACTCCTCCACTTTGTATATGGGTATGTTTATCTTTCCATGATACACAAAAATGATATGTTTAAACATATCTGACATATTCGATTATCCCTATCAAAGTCAAACATTGAGTAGTATATATTACTGTATGTACACTACATAAGACAAAAACGATCACTGCCTGTCCACAGAATACACCATGCAACACTTTACCACTGTCTATTGGCTGTAACACTGTATACACAAAATCACTACATTTCCATATACTGCAAATCAGTATACTACATACAAACAATGAATACATTATAACACTGTACAACACTGTATACACAAGGAATACACTATAAACACTGTATACACAAGGAATACACTATAAACACTGTATACACAATGAATACACTATGACACTGTGTACACAATTTGACCTGCACATACAAAGTATACACATTTTATATACCAGTGAATATATGACATAGTTCTTTGTAACTTCTTTGATAGGCATTTAGAAGTTGGAGTACTAAGTAAGGATAAGAATTTAATTGTGATAAAGAAGTTGTTCATCCATAAATACTTATCCTTACATAGTTCTTTGTACCTTTAAACATTACATAGGCGGACCCAGAGGGGATCCAGGGGGTCCGGACCCCCCTACCCTGTTTGAAAACCAAATGTAGTATGTTGTAGACAACTCCAACACCACCACCCCCAACACCCCAGGTGAGATAGGATTTTGTTATTGGACCGCTCCCTTTTAAAAATGTTGGATCTGGCCCTGCAATACATACATTCAACACTGAGAGGTAAACAGCATCAGAAATATGCAGTGATATGTCAACTGTACCTGTGTTACAAGTAATCTGCATGGTAAAAAAGCTGACATAAAATCATCATACTGTTATAAATATGAGGAGCAGATTAGTATCTGAAGATTATAATGTGTACACAGAGAGTATAGTTTTCTTTTCTTGTCAAATAACATGTTTATGGTTGAATGACCTGGCAAAGTTGATACTTTCAGTCATAGGTCAAAATGTCAATTTTCAGGCTACTAGATGAGATTGCAATTTGACATGAAAAGTCAAGTGTCTATTTGTTATGAATTTTCTAACATAAAAAACAAACAAATTACTGTCAATGCATCTACCCGAGGCAAGGTAGTAACTAACTTTAAAAGTCAGTGGAAACTGCCATGTCTCGGGAACATGCTGTCCATGAGACAGGGAGAGTAGCTCTTACAAAAAGTGTAACCTCACTTGAGTGAAATAGCAATATTATATTTTCAGATATAAATAGAATTTTATCAATAAATACAAAATGACTACATATACTACTCAAAACAATTTAGAGAACTGTTATAGCAACTGATTTACGACACCCATTGTCTGAATAACATTTGATTTAAAAGGCTCATTACCCTGGAGCCATGACATCTATATGCCGTGAAACACTTAATTGCTGTTATTTATAAGATGCTAATCCTAATTGTTAATCCCCATTTTTGTGTACATCGACCGTCTGTCATCCTGCTGATGAATAACTGTTTACATTTATATTTATTACTTACTAAATGTCAGGTGACCTTGGCTATATAAGCCTTGGTCGAGAGAGATTGGGATGAAAGGTCTTACCCTTAGCCTAGCTAGGGTTAGGCTGGGTGCTCCGGGGCACCTAGACAATAACCACTACCACTATGTGCTGACCTGGCACATAGTGTCTTTTGTATGTATATATCTACATGTATAAAGTAAAACTCTATATACCGCAAGCCATCGTCTCCAAGTTGTCACTTCCTACAGGAACCATACGTCAGCCCCTTGCATATACGAGTATGCAAATTATTTATTAATCAACATCAGACCACACGCGTTGTTAGAACACCCACAATTGGAAAGCTGTTTTGCAATGCCCACCAGTTACGACAGATTAACTATAGTCATATGAAGAATTGTGTGTCCTTAACTTCTTTTGAGTAGTATATATACCCTACACACGACTGTATTCAGTAACATATTTACCTATGTCCCCACAATATAAATGGCTTGTCCATGTATTGACTTGTTATTGTATTTGTAATGTCGGTGAGTATTTCTTCCATGTCATCACAGCACTTGTCATTAAAGCGGGACTCCCTGCCTGGGAGGGTCACGCCAACCACTACAACAAAACAATTAAGAGGATGTAGGCAGTCCCTTTAAGTTTACAAGATGGTTAAACTAACATTGCTTTCTGTCAGATATTTAGTTTAAACTGTTTAGTTCTCTTAACACTTTAGCATAACTCAACATGTTTAATCAATTCTAAAAAAGTGTATACAATATAACACATTACATATATATATATGTGACTAAATTATTCTTGTATACTCATTTCAAGTTCATTTTATGAGTAATATATAATAAAATAGTCTTATATGGTTACCAGGAGTGAGTAATTCAAATTTTGTTTGTTGTAAATAATCAAGTCTAGATTAGATAATCCAGTGACTGATATTGTTAGCAAAGATCCATGCCGACGGGGTATGACTACATCATCAACCAAGTCACCAAGCCTAACCATCGTATCCATTAAGCCGCCTCTTACGACCTGCAATGGTTGCTGGTGACCACTACTAACCTAGAATCCCCACATGGTACTCCCCACATGGTATCCATGTATTGCTAACCCTGACAAAATCCCAGCAACTGTTCAGTTGTCAACTAACTGACAAATGCACACGTAGGGGTCCATTTAACTGCTGGCCCAATTGGCCTGTGGCCAGCTAAAATTGCAAGGGGCTTGATGGCCCATCTGGCAACTCAAAATTACTTCCCTTCTCCATGTATAAATAATTTTATTTTCAATTGGACACTACTCACATGAATCATGTAATTTTTATGAGAAAATATTAAGGGAATTAAAATTCAATCTCAGAGTGCGGGCAAGAGGTTTCAGAGACCTGTTAGGTGGCGTCTCGACAGCCTCCACCATTACTTAGTAGACCATTACTTTGGAGAAGGAAGTCACTTTTAAAAGGAGCAAGTCCTGCTGGCTACATACAAATTTGTTGTTAAATCTACTGCATGTGCAAAGAACAATTTAAGAGTATTACCTTCTATATTTTCTGACATCAGCTTGCCCCAACCTGCATAGAAACTTGACCCCCCACCTGCCCAGGGAAGACAGATCAGCCGGTAGAGGGCGCTGGGTCTCTTGAAGCGGCAGTTCATCAGCCTCTCACACGCCATCTTTGTTGCAGACTGAAACAAAACCATATTCTTTATCTATGATTTCAATGATGTGAGTTAGTGAGTGAGTATGGTTTTACTCCGCTTTTAGCAATATTCCAGCAATATCAGGGCAGGGAACACCAAAAATGGGCTTCACACATAAAATTGTACCCATGTCTTCGGCATTATGAGCGCTTAAACCACTAGGCTACCTGACCGCGCCCCTTTAATGATATGATCATTCACTTGTAACAATGCAAAACTGTTTTTGTTGATTTAGACTGATGTGTAGGTTTGGGTAAAAATGTGAATATTTGAAATCCACTAAATGTACTAAAAGTGTCATTGACGAATATAAAAAGTGATAAGGTTTTAATCGTTTTATTGCAATTTATTTATACACAATGTTTTATAAATGTATATTTGTTTGTAATTCTTGCTGTCAATGTTAGCTTTAACAACAACTTACACGGGTTGTCTAGAACGCTGCACTTCACTGACACGTACCCTTTCTGTCTCACAAAATCAGTCATTCAAGCAACTGGCTTAATGTTTAAGGATTATTTGTTTCAAAATCCGGTGTATACAACAATACAATTCTGAATCAGTTGATAAAATATATGATTTATCTTCAGTATCTCCTAACAGCGGGGTTATACAGAGTAGCAACAATAGCGTATTTAATGTATGGCCACTAAGATACCAATATAATAATACAAAATATAGCCCGAACGAAACTAACCCACACAAGGAAGCTCCGTGGAAGAAGGGGGGTAACTCTGATTGACAGTCAATGCGTTGGCGCACGTTTTAATGGACTTCATGAATGAGTTGTGTTGTCGTGGTCGAGGCCACCCCAAACATTGAGACAGTTTTTTCACAGCGTTTTGACAGCTGAATTAGAGAGGAAAGACTAACAGTATGCAGGCAGAAGCTGTTTGTACATACACTTGGCTAAAACCCGAAAATAATATTAAAGGGTAGATCGATCCAGTGCGTAACGCCCTTATTCGCGAAGTTAGAACTCTGAAAGTGTCGGTCTGTCGCGGCTGGTACTATTTTTAGAACACTGCGACAGGGAATTGAATAGACTTCCGGTCAATACTGCTTTGGGCAAAATATCCATTTCCGATTACACACTTATTTGGAAACGAGATGATTTTCAAATTTATTTGATACTCTTTTTATGCTCCGTCCCGGGGTCCAGATCAACACCTGATTCTTTATAAGAACATTACTGTAGGAGAGAAGTAGGGCTTGGACGAGTCCAAATTTACTACCCGGGTACCCACCCCCTATTACCCGACCCTACGCGGGTACCCGCTACAGGTCGCAAGAGTTTGGTGCAAAATGTCCGATTGGAAATAGTTTGAGCGTAGCCCTGGTATTTGTATTTAAATATATGTATAAAACGATCTGGTCATGCATACACTGAAGTTGACCGAAGTGTTATTTTTATTTAAACCTATAAAGGTCAGAAGCAATGGTGGTTAGTCAGAAAGAAATGCGAACATTATAGTGACTTGCACAGTAACCATAGAGTTCTAGATATTTGAAATCATTAAACAATATATTACATGACTAACCACGGCCCCGGGTATTCCTGTGGGTACCCGGGTCCTACTCAGTACCCACCCGACCCGTGTACCCGAGTTACTCGAAAACTTCGCCTGCTGGGGGATATTTACGTGAAACGAAATAAATACTACATACAATCCTTCTTCTTTTTCCGGAAATCCGGATAATGAATTTCAATTACGAACACACTATTGTGTCCCAGTTGCCGGATGCGACCACGCTTGATGTCTATTGCCACAAGTAGATGACGGATCGTTTGAGGCGAGGGAAAAGTACACACGATTTCGTATAGCTAGATAAAGAATAGGATAGAATACCTAAGGTCACACCAAATAGCTCATGTAAATTATGTTTACTGAAACTATTTTGGGGTTTTTACTTTTTAGGTTGTTTTTTCATTAGTGTTTCTTACATTCATAGATGTACTACACCTACAAAGAGAGATTATGAGCATATGTCACGGTCATACTGATTTTTCGAAACGAGTGTCAGAATTCTTGGATTTCCCGAGGGAATAGACACACATGCGAGTGTAATATTTTTTTTATTACATATTATTTCTTAATCCTATTGAGCTCCCCTTTAGAAAAATATGCACTTATGACGACCGCCGTCTCAGTAAAACACATTTGCCGAATGACGTCAACAATCTTCAGCTATGACGTTTCACTGGTTATAGTTTGTATATTATATATACTGGTTATTGTATACTTCCATTGTGTTGTGGACAGAGCGTCCGCCCGGTAGTTTGATCACCCTGGCCGCGTCATACCAGATCACGTTAAAACAATACTTGTTGGTACCCTGGCTGGCGCTCGGCATGGGAGAAAACAAAGACTGCCTGGCTAGTTGTCAGCATAATGTAGCAGTATAACGAGGTAGGTATCACGCTAAGATGCGGCTTCAGTGGGCCAGCACTATGAAATCAGGAAAAGCCGCGATACAAACTAACCGTTTTGCTCCATTATTCCTTATAATCATAACACATAGCAAAACCCTTACAAAGGGCAAAGTCCTTAGGATACCTTAACTATTGGGCAGATTGGCAAGGACTATAGGACTAGTGCCAGTTTCTAACGCTGAAAAGTCCTAACTAGTACAACACGTACACACGTCCCTAAGTAAGCGACAAACTTGAACACGACATTAAACCCCATTAGTTAAGGGGTTATGCAATAAATACCGTTAAATTAATGTAAATGCATTTGGTTTCTATAAAGAAATTATGACTATGTAGTTAAAACATAAGGTCAAATTTCCTATACAAAGTAGAAGTTCTCATGTGAAAAAGCTTTCCGGTCTTAAGACACTTAAAACACTAAACCCTGTGTAGAGAGTACGGCTTGGGAGAAGAGTTCACTTCCTTGTTGAAGCACCGAGGGAGGGATTCGTGATCTTTGTACCGGTATTGGTGTTATTAAATAGATTCGTGTCATTGTCAGTTCATATACTTCGCCCTTGGTGACAGCATTATACACTGGCTGCGTATATATGGATAGCGTCGACATAGTTCTTGCGTGTTTAGCTCCAGTCATTGTTAATAGGTAAGTTATGTTTGCATTTAACCATATCAAAGTAATATTGATCATACCATGACTGTAGCAAAAGTGACCATATCTCACAATGGCCCTGTTCTAGTTGCAGTAATAAGAAGTCATTGGCGAGGTACGGGTGGCACAGTGGTATAAGCTGCGCCCAAACTCATTGTAAACCTGTAGGATGTGGTTGTCGTGGGTTCGAATTCAACGTTCGCCAAGATTATACTGCGTGGGTTCATCGAAGTGATAAACGTTAATGATGTGCATCACTTTCGACTGGATCTAACATACCGTCATATATACTTAGTCTACTAAAACAAGTTAAAGAAAACACACAATTGGAAGGTTGTGTGTAGAGGCTATTACATATCCTCTACTGCTGTGGGTTGCAATAACCACCAGCAGTGACCGATTATATATACTGATTTGAAACATAGGGTGTACTTTAACTTCCTTCGAGTAGAGTAACTGACATGCTGTTCGACAGGACGTTGAACGGAAATCTTTCATTTTGATGTGTATCTATTTCGTTACTGTGAAATATACGGGAATAATGTCAGCTTGAGCTTTGTATAGCTTGTCAGGTTATGAATCATGTCATGGATGGAGCTATTCGTGAAACCTGACTTCTCCACACCACACAGTCATGGAGACTTAAAATATATTAAAATGATTTTATTTATTTATTTATGTATGTATGTATGTATGTATGTATGTATGTATGTATGTATGTATGTATGTATGTATGTATGTATGTATGTATGTATGTATGTATGTATGTATGTATTTATTTATTTATTTATTATTATTATTATTTATTTTTTAATTTATTTTTTGGGGGGAGGGGGCTTTAAAGTTCAAAATGAATGATTGAGTGAAGTTATTTTTCGCAAACCAGTGGGTAACAGCATGAGCATCGACTGAGATAGCCAGATGAAACATTTTACCACTCTATCCTCATTATTGGCTTTTATACGAAGCACGAAGTACTTTGAACATACTGTGTCTCAGAATCCCCAACGTAAGAGCTTGCATTTCTATCAGAATGGGTTTTAATCTGTTTCCCCTCCAAGAGTGATTGAATGGGATATATAGGGCCCTTTCTGCCACAAGAGACATAATGCATAATGTACATAAAAGCGAATAACACAATTCCATTGTCATAAGAAATAAGAAGCCAGAGTCCGACTATATGATTAGCATGTATTTATGAATCAATATCAAATAGTGACGATACCAGGTCTTCGTGAAAAGGTGAGCAAACACGTGCAAAGGCATGTCAATTGTTCACCTGAAAAAATACGGGAACATATCGTACAAGTAAAAATAGGAATTCGCATATTTTTTCTTATATGTGTACATGGGCAAGTCTTTGACCCAAGCTGTCTTTAGGTGATATAAAACCAGTATACACGCATTAGTTATAAAATGCATTTCAGGGACTAGCTCATACTTAGATGTTAGCAAGAAGCTAGAAAAATCGGCTTTTTAAACTAATTTTAGCCTTACTTAAGTATTTGATCATGGTATAAGTCCAAAACTTGCAAGAGTGAGAAGGAAACAAGGCTAGTTATCAACCATTATAACATTTTGATACCAGAGCTTCCCGTAACTTTAACATCGATATTTCCAGTGGGCCTAATATAGGTCCCTAATGCTCCACCCCGTACTGGGGCGGTCGGGTAGCCTAGTGGTTAAAGCGTTAGCTCGTCACGCCGAAGACCCGTGATATTGCTGGAATATTGCTAAAAGCGGCGTAAAACCATACTCACTCACTCCGTCCCGTCCTCCATAGTGTAGTCAGTAATATAAAAGTAAATCAAGGCGGTTTGAATTTAATCGACTCTAGCTGTAACCTTGGTTACAAATTTAACCAGTGGTCAACAGTGTGAGCACCGATTCACTCTATCGGAGGAGACCATGAAGTATTACTAACAACAATAGCTACATTGTTGATACAGGCTGCGAGTTGATCATCCCGAACGAGGACCTACTGCAGGACCTGGAATGCCCATGCGTACGTGAGATGCATGAAGGATCAGACCCAATCACTATATAGCCTTAATTTTACTTTCAAAACATCTTCCCGGATAGCGGAAGGTCGTTGGTTAAATCCCCGACCGCGTTATACCATTCCAAAAGGCGTTTAAAATGATACTTGTTGTTACCCTGCCTGGCGCTCGGCATGAACAGGATAAAACAAGGTCTGGTTGGCGGGTTAAATTGCGGCATGGTATCTCTGGGCAGGGACTATAAAACGGGCATAAGTCCGGTCTAGTAAGGCAGCCAAACACAAGCGCACGCGCACTTTCGTGCTATAAAAGTGAAATAATCTTGAACGTTAAACCCCATTTCACCATACCTCGTCTGTTTTAGACGCCGCTTGTGACAACAATACAGAGAAGAAACAAATTTCCATGTTATACACGTCGCGGTTTACACATGTTTGTTGTTTAGAACTTAACGCAGCAATATTCCAGGACGGCGGTCTGTTAAACTACTCGGGTCTGGATCAGACGATTCAGAGATTGACATCATGAGCATCAACCCATCCGTGTGGAATACGATGAAATCCACGTCAACCAAGTCACCGTGCCTGACCACCCGACCCATTTTGCCGTTGAGTAGCTGAGGACCTATAAAATATTCTTACCCGAATTCCCACAGATCAGAACTGTTGTGACCTGTATTTCAGAGTTGTTCTGTGCAGACGAAATGTGTATGTGACACTATTAGTTTATTTATGGGCCCTAATTGCAGTCTCTGATATAATAAGAGTACATGTATATGCAATTTTTATTTTTTTATTTTTTGCGTCTTTACGAATTAATAACAATTTTAATCTGGTATTTGTAGTACTATGAATAGTGTATTTAATTAATTGTTTTTGAAATGGAAAGAGAAACATAAACATGTTAAAATAAAATTAAAATTAAGAACTTAGTTTGCCGTTGTCTTTAAGTAACTTATGTCTCTCAGTTTGCGTAGTCATTCGACATGGCGTCTATCTGACATCCTTTATTTTTTTTAATTACTTACCACTGCGAATGAAACTAATGTTCACTCTACATGTCGATATATAATCAAATCATCTGCATTGATGATATTATGAAGAAATGAGTATCTAAATCAAAACGTGTCATTTCACAAGACATTAATTATTTTTACTTCTCTAGATATATGCACATGTCGTACCTTTATTGTGCGAAATGGGATTCAGATAAATATTAATTATCTTAATTAGATAGGATGTTTCCACGATTTTGTACAACAACGGTTAAAGTATAGGGCACCTGCTGAATACGAAACAATGTCTGCACAACGACGAATAACTTATCGTCTGCAATAAGTATTGTAATGCGCATGCGCAATCGCAAGATGGGATGATGGCGGAAGCTAGTACACCCCGCAAAACTACCAAGATTCCAGCTTGGAAAAAGCTCCACGACACCGTTCAGGATGCCAATACGTTGAGGCAAGAGGCTGTTAGCGCTCAGCATGATCACTTGATTACAGAAATTGAGACCTCGGACGGACCTCTGGCCACAACTCTGAGGTAAACACCTGCTAACAACGCCGGGCACCTCGCCTCATCTATCACTGACATCAGAAATATTTATCATGTTACACCTTGACAGTGCATTCTCATTATGTTCATAGCTGAAGGATGTATAATTAAAACTGATCATACCTTCGAACTTGACACCGAGTTAAAATGTAAGACTTGCACTATAGATGAAAAGATGAAAACAATTGTCGATCACAACAACATAGATTGATAAGATTGCAAGTTGATGTCAGAGTTAGGTCATGTCATCGCAACAAGGTCCTGCTCAAACAGCAGATCTGAATCTGGTTTGTGCAAGATTAAGTTCCTAACCAGTTTGTAAGAAAAAGAACAAGATGAAGACAAATGTCTATCCGCACATTCATTCAAAAAGGAAATGAAAAGGGGGAGGTTGTGTACGTCACTAGCTTGTTGATATCGAAAGCTAAAAGGTATCAATTTCTCACCCCACCCAACCTCCACAATCCAACATTGCAATATCATTATCATAGGTATTCCTGCTTGCCAATATCTTAACCCATTTCATACCCTCCTATTTATTTGAATATAATTCTTTGAATGGGTTTAAAATGAAGGCGTATTGGTAGCATAGCTCCGTATAGGAACCAAATGCATTTGTTCAGCTTACGAAAAGAAACACTATCCGATATGACAGCCGTCGTTAATGGAATCTGTGCACAAACGCTAAGAGAAACTCAGTCAAATGCAGTGGATAACAAAAGCTGATCAATGACAACACTAAGTATTTCTGGAAAAACTGTGCAGAAATGGCGGCGATAAGCAAATAAGAGACAAGCAAAGTAATTTCTTTTGGTTAGTCTGACACGAAGACTTGACTATAAAGCCTAAAATCCATGGCATTGAGCAAGTATTCATATGCATCAGAATTTGTCTAAAGTGGGAGACATGTTTTCTTGCATCAGTTATCATGGTTATAGTAAATAAATGGGCAGTAGTCTGGTATGGTCTCCAAACACACTGAACATGCTGAAGATGGGTGAAATGTCACACATCTGCCCACCAGATCCCAGCAAACTATGTGGTAGCATACACATCAGTATCTGGTAATGGTGAATGTTAATAAAATACATATGAATTAATATTATTGTTGAAGTGGCAATCAGTCACAGACGAATTCCTTACTGTTGACAGAATTGTTTATTTGCCCTGTTATGTCAACAAGTATTTGGCAAATACTAGATCTAGCTCTTTGACGTAAACAGAAAATGAATAATCAGTATCAAAGGGGAATTATGAGTGCTCATTAACTTAATAAGAATTACATTCTCTGGAAACAAGCATTGCTTAAAACGCTTTCCCTGTTTCTCTTCTACGCTACTGTCAGACATGTTTTGCGCGCTGTGGCGACAGCGAGTGTTGTTGTATAATGGCAAAATGCCGAATTTATCAGATATGACCGAATGTGTTCGGTTGCCAATGCTGTTGTTTCCAATAGTGGCTATGTGGTAATTCCAGTGAGAACTGCTGTTATGACAACAGTTATTGCATTTATATCGCATTTGAAACTATTCCTTCGCACTAGGTAGCTATACACGATATTGTTTACATTAGCATGATTAGTTCAGATAATGTTTCTTTTCAGTCAAATAGATAGAGGGCCTGCATATGCATGCAGTCTGTGCCCAAAATGTTTGAGATTACTAGCCCAAACATTGCTCTTAACATCATGTTTGTAGATTTGTGTTATTACAGGGATTGAAATTAGCACTAGCCCACGAACCATTTTTGTTAATGTTAAAGATATCAGCCTTAAAAATTAACGATGTTCACATGTTTAGTCCTTAAAATGATGCCCTATATCATGCTATATAGCAAAACCCTAACAGATGCCAAATGTTTACTAGTCCTTATGATGCCTGAACTATTGGGCAGTTTGGCAAGGACTATAGGGCCAGTGCCAATTTCTATTGCTGGATATTCTAAGGGCTTGTAGAATTCCTAACATTTTGTGGGGTATTGCTATTATGTTAATAGTTATCACTCTTTTGGCTAGTTGACGTTCAGCATGTTCAGAGGCATTCATGGTTAATTTTCACAGGTGGTTTGTATGGACTATTTACAGCTGAGCTTACTGGACCAAACATACTTTTACTAGGTCGGGGCTTGGGACTAGGTAAAGTCGCAGACTGTGCATTATTGTTTAACACCAGGCACAGCCATATTCTTGGCATATGATGGCTGCCTGTAAATAATCTAGTCTGACCCAGACAATCCAGTGATTGAATTATTAGCAATGATCTACACCATCAGCATTGTCATGATACAATGACAGGCAGTCAACCAGTCACATAGTCTGACCACCCGATTCAAGTAAAACTTGTGTGTGTTTCCTAACTGAAATATCGCAATTTTGTTATTGTTATGGTTATAGTCCGATTACCAGGGTACCATATGAGATGTGCTCTGACTCCAATATTCTACAAACATGATGCTTCATTGTCATTACCAGTTCCCCGAGCAATTCTGTGTGTTGATAGGCTAATCATTTCAGGCTCTTGCCATGCTTGCATATGACCATTGTTTTGCAGAGCTGTTTACGATGGCGACGAATTGGGCAAGTTTCAAGAGACTTTGGATACTCGAATCAAGAGTCATGACCGTGAGATTGAGCGGATGTGCAACTACCACTATCAAGGGTTTATTGATTCCATCAGAGAACTACAGCAAGTCAGTGGCGATGCTGCCAAACTGAAGGTAACACTGTCAGGGTCCTCTACAGGGGTCGATTTAACTTCTGGCCCGTTGAATTAAAATTATGAAAGGCTTGCTGAAACATAAAGTAGATGTCCCATCTGGCTTGTCAAAATTTCACCCCTTCTCTGTTTATGTTTATTTTTTTAATTGGACGCTGCTCGTGAATCATGTAATTTGGATAAGAAAATATTTAGGGGGGATATGGTCGTGTGAAAGGTTGGCTCAAAGATCATCTTGGTGAAATGATCCAACCAGCGGACATTTTGTAATGTTGTGTACAACAACATCTTTATTTGCTCCTACAATCGCCACAAAATGAGGCAGTTGGAAGCCAATATATAATTCCTGAGTGCAGGAAATGACGTTTTAGGGGTGAGGGGACTGGGTAACTCAGTCATGGCCACCAACATTTAGTTTTGGGGCAGTTAGTTTGGAGAAGGGCCAGTAACTTTTGAAAGGAGCATGACCAGCTGGTTTGATATGAATTTGTTGCTAAATCTACCCCTGTTCTATGAAGACAAGCAGTGGGTCAGGGACTATCATGACAAAGTGACATTGACAAATTCTATCATCATTATGAAACTGTAATGATCATAATAAATAGTAACAAAATTCAGCATGTACACTGAAAAATGTGTTGCACAAAATACCAATATAACAAAATTATTATTGTTGTTGTTGGTATTGTCAATGATTGTAGTCGTGGTGGTTGTTGCAGCTGCAGTGAAATATGCGATACTGTAATACAATATTCTGAATGTCAGGATGAGATCAGCGGTGTGGATAGCGAGCTTCAAAAGTCATGTGACCCCCTCCTGGCTAAAGGTGATGAGCTGGTCAAGAGTCGCAAGATACAGAAGAATATCACAGCTGCCATAGAAAATCTCTCTATGTGCCTGCCAGGTAGGACAGTCTAATCTGTTTATAAACCGTATCAGGCTAGAACACATTGAATAAACTAAAATATTCTAGAAGCATACTGAAATGTGCTCCTGCAGCTGGCTTTCATATATATATACAGCAGGAGGGGCTGAAATGTTTTGGATAAGAAATGTTCAGGAAACTGCCAGAGTGGCTGTCGTGTTATAGTGGTCTAGTTATCAGCAGGAAGTAAGGCATTATTGTGA
The DNA here is from genome assembly GCF_023055435.1 of Haliotis rufescens. NCBI lineage: Eukaryota > Metazoa > Mollusca > Gastropoda > Lepetellida > Haliotidae > Haliotis > Haliotis rufescens. The sequence goes on along the minus strand of NW_025964391.1, from coordinate 574,456 downwards.
TTACTGTGTCTTAAGTGTACAGGGCTTATTCCTTGTGTTGTGGACTTCTGCATTCTTAGTTCATAAGCATAGTTATTTTACACAGTGATTCAAACATGTTGTTATGTTGGTTATAACTAGGATCATTGTCTCTAAGCTGATAGTGTTATAATGTATTGTTTAGTATTGGCTGTTTTCATGCCTTTTTTACTTGTTCTTTGACAAAGGTAACAAAGTTACTGGGGTTAGTCATGTTCCTTTATTCTTTGTGCTTGTCACTCATTCTGTGACATGTTTAATATTAACGTTATTACTACTGTGTGGCCATGATGACCTTGTAGATACATTCACCACACATGTGCCACACCTACAATAACCTAGCACTTGTTAGTGCCACAAACTGATTCTAGATTAACAGCTGATTAAGCATTTGGATTTTGTTTTTTCGTACATGGTTTCAGGATAGTAACAAGTTCATTCATAGTGCGCTAAATTTTATTCACCAAGTTAAAGCTCATGGCTTTACATTATTATTACCTGGTCAATTTCATTCTCAGCTCCCTGGGGTTAATATATGCATAATGATCATCATCCATGATATTGGAAAATAAAGAGAGAGTGGAGTAGAGCGAACAGGGAAGATGTTAATATAACTGTAAATTTTGGGATACAAGGTTACATAACACCATTATTTTCGTTTGCGGAATTTAAGAAATATACATGAGATGGCCAACAAGTGACATGCAGATCTCTAATACAATAAGAAAAATTCATTTCCAAAATCCTGTTTCTAGATGCGTCAGCACCATACCCAAGCTTGTGGGTTTCACTAAAGTGGTCTGAGACCTGCCACACTTTAGGCTCTCCTCCCACATTAAGCATGTTAAGCTGACACACCCTTATTCAACTGGAGTACTGTTCAAGTGGTGTTAAACCCAACTCACTCATTTTTTATTGGCACCTTATGATGATGAACTAAGTTTCTGATTAATCAACCTGATTTGCTTTTCAGTGTTGGAACTGTATGGCAAGCTCCAAGAACAAATGAAAAACAGAAGGTATGATCCAGTTTGTAGTTTCTTTCATGTTGACTTTAATCAATTAGTAGAATATTACATTTTCAACATGCACGGATTAACCTGGGTCTACCTATTTTCGAGTTGGGGGTTCAAGACATGAACAATGTGTAGGCTGGTGACGTGGCACAGTGCACTTGATTTCCAAGTGGTTTAGTTATTGTATGGCTTGATATGACTTGAATATTTGTGAACATTCCTTCCCTCCCAGGTTCTACCCTGCCCTGAAGACCCTGGAACAGCTGGAGCACACCTATCTGCCCCGAGTCATCAGCCATTGGTTCTCACAGACCATGTCAGAAGCCATCCCTAAGCTGAGGGAGAAAATAAAGGAGGCCTCCATGTCCGAGCTCAAGGACTTCCTGGAGAGCATCCGGAAACATTCAGAGAAAATAGGAGAAGTGGCAATGACACATGTGAGCATGTTGAAAATCAAGTAAAAGTCTGATATTGTCTACAATATTGTCTAGTAAGCTCATCTGTAGTCCATTTTTATGGACCTAAATCTACTGAAAATGATGCTAAGAGCCAATTTTGGTCAAATAGATTCAAACGTTTTGGCACAAGCTGGTTGAGAAGTTGGATTTAACACATGGTCTTGCTGGATCTTGCGGACGTTGCTGGTTCTGTTGGACGTTTGTTTGAATCCCAGACTTGCCCAAATATTGGTCTAGATTAAACATGCTGTAACTATGGTAACACAGTCTCATCTTATCATTTATTACCTCTGCAGGCAGCTGAGCAGAACAACATGGACCCAACAATAGTGAAGAAGAAGCTGAAGAAACGTCGAGCGCCACCGCCGCCTAATCCATTTTCTGGGGAAGTGGAAGCAATGCCTGAGGTTGTGAGAGAAGACTCATTGGAGGGAGAAGAGGTCAGGGTTCATTACTTTATCAGTATATCAAATATCATGTCACTCAAAGATCAAAATAAAACATGAAAGGTGGTGGCCCTTGTCATAACCCATATGCTATATGTAGTAGGTTTATGGGTTACCTAGATTCAGTTACTCCAGAGAAGACCTCAATGAACCCAGGATGACCCTCAATTTCAAACACCTGATTTCACCGCTTACTGTGCTTCGCTGATCCCCCAAACACAATGAACCCTCATTTCTGAATCATATTAGATCCTTGTCATTATATTTCTGACTCTAAGCCACTTGACGGTGATAGAAATTGGCACAAATAAGTCCTATAGTCCTTGCCAAACTGCCCAATAGTTGTCATAAGGACTTGTAGCAAAAATGCCATTTTGAAGGTTTTGTTACATGTTATCATTATGAGGACTAGTGGACTAAAAATGTTTGTTTCTATTGTTGCTAGACCCTTACACGTTCAAATTAATTTGAAGCCTTGCCACCAAGGTTGACCTACCCAGTGTTGATTCTGTGTCAAGAGATGTTCCCAGTGCTCTGCTTGTTCGAAGAATGGTCTACAATGCAGAAAAAGTGGTCAAACTAGCTGGTAGCCAGTCATCTGTGACCAGTACCAGCTGTGTCCTATGGTTATTGTGTATAATTGCCTCCTGACCTCATTGCTCTCACTATTGCTCGTTTATGTAGTCCAGGCTTGGATAATAATGACACAATGAAAACTCAAGCGACCAGAAATCAATTTTGGTCGTAAACATGGTAAATATTTTCTTGCATGACCATAATGACAGCAAATGATGACTGTGACAACATGTCATTGCTGTGTATGATCATCTCGTGCCGAAATACACAGAACCACTTAATTTGATTGTTGTGGCCATTTTGTCAAATATAACAATATTTGAATGCATGTTTTCAAAGTGTTTCAGTATAGGTGATTGTAGAACAAAAAGTGAGGTGACATGGGGTTTAACATGTTCAAAATGATTTCCCATTTATAGCGATGTGCATTCACATGTGTGTGTGGTTGGTTGTACTGGTCCAGACTTGCGTTGTATTTATAGTGCTAGCTCACTGAGGTACCATGCCCAATTTAAACATGGATACCCCACTCAGACATAATTTACTGACTCTGAGCCGACCAGTCTTTGCTTTATTCCCTCAATGCTGAGCTTCAGTAACTGATTGTTTAGACCACACACACACACACACACACACACACACACACACACACACACCACACCACACCACACCACACCACACCACACCACACCACACCACACCACACCACACCACACCACACACACACAAAATCAATCTTGTTTATTTTCAAAACTGTTTAAAACAATTAAACATTTACACCTCTTAAATTTGCCTGTGAATGAGATATGTGAAATCTCATGATAATGTGGGTGCATTGTGACTTTCAGGAACTGAGCGCTCAAGATCTTGTGGATTTCTCTCCAGTTTACCGATGTCTACATATTTATTCTGTCTTGGTATGTATGACTGGACTGATTTGATGTACTGCTTTGCATGAGATATATGATCTGTTGTGGTTCAATGAAGGATTAATACATAGGTGAAAGCTAGGTAAATGTTTGCAGAGAGAGTGAGATATAGCTCAGTAAGCTGTTCACATTTTCTAGCAATTTTATACATTATGTGGATGTCTGTATCATTTTGTCTATTGATCCACTGGTGCTAGCCTGATGTAATGGACAAAAATGCGTGTTTGAAGGTGGTTACAGTAAATTTGATTATGTAAAATAGTTTAAAAGCAAATAAGCATAGTTATTCAATATTCATGTGACATTGTGTCACCTGCAAACTTTTCGCAAATACATGAGTCTCATTATGGAAATTGACAGGTACCGTATTTGCCATATTACCAGTAAGCGCCCAGCTCAAATAAATGCCTCCTGACCAACTTCTAGAAAATATGTAAGTGTCTCTGTATGAGACAGCCCATTCTTGTGTGTATTCTGAAAAACGGTAGAAGGGGTACATAATTGCATTGTGAGTATTATCAAAAACATTTTTTTTCATCTACTTTTGAACTAAGTTCCGACAATGCAATTTACAAATAACTGTTCTGTTTTTGTTATTTACTCGTCTCCTCGTACATTCTTTTGACCAAAACAAGGCACTCTTGATGGTGCATGCAATATTTTGAAAAATTGTTAATCTTTTTATAGAAAAGGACTTCTTCTTCAACCATTGTCAAAAGGCTGTGCTTTCGGTTTGAATTCAATAAAGCACAGGTAACTGTCTCAATTTTAAAGACTTGTATTATGCCCCAGTGATATAATTCCTATTATTTCCTGTACGCAGGGTGATAAGGAGAAGTTTGAGACCTATTATCGACAGCAGAGATGGAAGCAAGCTCGACTGTCCCTCCAACCACCAGCAGCCATGGTAAGACATTCCTGTGTGTCTGATGCTCAGTTTAAAACTTCTGTGAGGATACCAGGGCACAACTTCTCGAAAGAAACACCTATTTTTCAAAATGAACTGTTGATTTGTCAGGCCTAGGTTTGGTTGTTGACAATGTTTACATTTTGCTTTGATATGACTGGATGATTGCTGACTGGTACGTGAAGAGAATAGAGTAATAGTTAATTGTGACTCATATTTGTTTTGCATATAGATTTTGACCTCATGCTAAGCAATTAACTCTTAGAAGATCCGGGTTAGAATTGGTCTTCAGCAACCCATTCTTGTCCTAAGAGGTGACCAATGGGATCGAGTGGTCAGGCTCGCTGACTTGGTTGATGCATGTTATCGTATCCCAATTGCAGAGATTATATTGCTCATGATGTCAATCACTGGCTTTAAACAAACAAACAAATAAAACAGTTTGCTCATTTCTTTTACAGTCAAATTCATTTTATTAATAAGTGTCTAGCAGGTTTTAGAAACTTATGATTTCTAAGTTATATATATTTTTAATTCAATTTGAAACTGTCCTTGATTGCAATTCCTTTTATCCTAATAAATGAGTAAATATTCACTTTGAATTGTGTTGTGCAATAACCCAGCGTTAGATATTAGCACTAGTCCTATAGTCCTTGCCAAACTGCCCAATGGTAAAGGTATCATAAGGACTAGTAGAAATTTGCACTTTTTAAGGGTTTTACTGTATGTTATCATTATAAGGACTAGTTCATGAAAACTGTTAGTTACTAACCCTGTGACCCATAAACAAGGAAAAAGAAGTTGGCATTGATTCAGACATTACTGTAATCATTTTGTTGTAAACCAACTATCAACAAGTCAACACAACATTTACATTTACCGGTACATGTAGCATGTTTTAAAACAATGTATCCAAACAGCAATTTGTCAAGTCTGTAGCTTCATAACCATCCAGAAAACAGGGCATTTATGGTTTCCATGTGTCACTGTATGTTGTAAAAATGTTCAACCTTCCAAATTCATGGGGTTTTTTTTAAGACTAGTCCAGTGGACAAGTGTACACCTTATTTCACTAGTCCTCAGAGTTTGTAGCAAGTACTGCTTGCATGAGACAAAAATGTTTACTATGTTGTCATTTTCTGACAGTTAAATTCAATTCCAATTTGTAACAGAATTGAAGCACTGAGAACTGGTTCAGAATCATTATAATTATAGTCCTCAAATGCTACTAGTCATTGGATTTTTTTTACTTGTCCTCAGCACAATTTGGCAGTCGCTGGCCGGGGGACTAGCATGAATTTTGAAGGCTGAATGTATCAATTGTTCCATTTTACATGGTCAAAACCATTTTGTCAAACAATGCAAGTACTTGCTTCTTGTGTCTGACAGCTTCCAACTGTATCTGATAACTATTAAGGTCTGATATCCACAAGCAGCTGGTGTGGGATGAATCACTATTGACTCCATGTATTCACTCAGCATGCTCAGTATTACCCTAACAAAGACGTGGCACAGCAAGTTCCGTGAATACTGAGTCTGGATTTTTGTTTCAGCATGAAAGTGCAGATGCTTACCGAAAATATTTCCATGATATTGTAGGGTAAGTTTCAGTGTTCATTGGTTGTACATGTTGGTATTATCAAGTCATTGTGGTCAACATTATTATCCCCCCGGTATGAAAAACGGGAAACGGGGGGACATAGCGATCAGCATGTCTGTCCGCCTGTCCGTCCATCAGCCATCCATTTAGAGCAAAACTCCCAAACCGTTAAATATTTCTTTTTGACACTTTCTATATAGATCGGTCTAGTTGGGTACTGGTGCCTTTTGATGATTTGGGATGGGTTTTTTTGGTCAGGTTTCGTGATTTTTCATGATGAGAACGAGTTATTTTCCGTTTACAGAGCAGAACCCCCCAACCTGAATGAAACTTGCTATATAGATCAGTCTAGTGGCGAATTGGTTCCTTTTGATGATTAGGGATTTTGAAAAATACTGAACAGCATTATTTTTTTCTTTGCTGAACTGAAGGTATCCAATTTTACTGAACCAAAAGCCAAACTCCATTTCTGAATTGCACCAGACCAGGGAGATATGTCATCACCTGATGACCCTTGTTTTTTTTATGATGTGACAATGAATGGTAATTTTAACTGAAAAAGTAATTGTTATGATTTGATCATAAATATGATGATATGTATGATGTTAGTGTTGTTTAACTGTATTACAAACATAAAAATTCAATTAGTAAAATATGTCTTATTACCCTGATTACTTGTTTGTTAACCATGCGACCCGTGAAGATTCCGGGGTAGAATAGGTCTTCAGCAACCCATACTTGCCGTAAAAGGTGACTATGCTTGTCGTAAAAGGCGACTAACGGGATCAGGTGGTCAGGCCCGCTGACTTGGTTGATGCATGTCATCGATCCCAAAAGCGTGGATCGATGCTCATGATATTAATCACTGGATTGTCTGGTCCAGACTCGATTATTTACAGACCGCCGTCATATAGCTGGAACATTGCTGAGTGCGGCGTTAAACAACAAACCAAATGTTAACCATGCTAACTGTATTGATGCAATACTTTGCTTGATGCTTGAGTCACGTTCTGTCACTCTTGTAGGTTTTTTGTTGTGGAAGATCATATTTTACACACATCCCAAGGTCTGGTGAACCGGGCATATATGGATGAGTTGTGGGAGAAGGCTGTAGAGAAGATTGTAGCAACCCTCAGATCAACTGCTGTGAGTATTATTTACTCTTGGTTCAAATACACTGAAAGTTCAGGACCCTGTTCCACAAAGTGATCTTAGAGCTACGATTGTCATAGGTTTATGTCAAGGGATGTTATGATCGTCCTTGCACTGAGATCAACTTGTGGGACGGAGCTTTGATCTGTTTCATCTATTTCCTGAAATCTCTACAATGCTCTAGGCATTAGCAACACTTGTTTGCACATGTTTGAAGGATTAGATCATGATTATTGATGATGTGTGTATTGTTTGATAATGCAAACAAAGCAAGGGTTGACATACATTGTTCGGATGCACAGTCAATTTACCGTAAAGTATCTCATCATTGCACATAGATTTTATATGTATCGGAATACATTTACAGTCGACCCATGAAGATCCAGGGTAGAATAAGTCTCCAGCAACCCATGCTTGCCATAAGAGGCCCCTTATGGGATGGGGTGGTCACGCTTGCTGACTTGGTTGATGCACGTCATATCCCAATTGCATGGAGCAATGGTCATGATGCCAATCACTGGGTTGTCTGGTCCAAACTCGATTATGTACAGACTGCCGTCATGTAGCTGGAATATTGCTGAGTGTGGCGTAAACAATAAATAAACAAACAAACAAACAGAACAAACATATACAATCACAGACTATCAATACTAGGGATGGTAAAGAGGAACAATCTTTCAAACTCCAATTGAATAAGTAAGGCTTAAAAAAATAAAAGAATTGGTTGTCAGGCAATGGCTTTGGAAAATATTGTGCAGGTGGGCAGTGTTTCTTTTTGTTTTGTTTTTTTCGAACTAGTATGTAACCAACAGTGGTGTAACCTAATAAACAGTATTGTACAATCAACCTGGGAAAGGGCCTCCCCACATAAATGTATTCCTTGATGAGCAAAATACTGGAATACAGTATTTGACTACCGTTGGACTTGAAATATTTAAGGATTTATTATTTCTTTTCGAAAGATGAATCGTGCGGGAAACTTTATGATAATTCGAGCAGTGCCTGAGAACCAAGACTTTTTTTCTTTTTAGCCAAAATGTTATCATTTGCTTAACTACAACATGTAGAAGTGAATCTTTTTGTGTTACAGTTTACACATTCTCACAGCATCTCTAAATATAGTTGCAATCCCTGGTGCATTATTATGTTATATCCTTTGTTCGGAATCATATCTTCCTACATAATCTTGTTGCTATGGTTACTCTGAGCTGAATCTTTCAATTACATAGACTGCATCTGCTTATTTCGTCAGGGACACCTTTGTAGTAATATTTATCAATAGGGATAAAGAAGAAATTATACATCTGGACTGATTGTTATGTTTGGAATTGCTTCACTTTGCTGACTTTGTCTGTTTATGTGATTTTTATGCTTTGTTTACATGTTTGTATTGAAAACAAGTTCTTGTGCCCATTGCGACTTTTAGATACAAATAACTTGATCTCTCTCAACATGCTCAAGTTTCAAACTGCATGGCTGTTAATAAAGTGATGTCTTTCATTTGAACTTCCATTATCTGATAGCTGAAATTCTGGTACTAAATCAGTTTGTAAATTGACCAGACAAATACTGACATTCATTCAGTAAGGCGGATCTGGGCACTGAACATTATGAAAATGTACTTGTTTCTAATGCAAAACAGGTCCTATTCAAACTATATGTACAATTTTGTTTCAGTCTGTGTTTTGTTTTAATCTGTGTTGTATTTTGTGTTGGCCATTACCTACCTCTTGATCTTCAATAACAACTAAAACCTAAATAATAGAAATTTGAAGTTTTAATTTATGAAGTTTGACCTGCAGTTTGAAGAGATTTGTTGAAGATCTTAATAAGTAGCTATTCTGTTATGACTCTGATGAACAGGAAGTATCGTTGGATTATTGGTTTTTGGACGTCATAAGTTTTCGGACGGCCATGTTTTTCACGATTACTCACGCTATAACGGGGATGGGGTGGCATCACACAGACATTGTAAATACTCAGATGATGGCTTGTTTTTAAGAGAAAGTTGTCTTTTAAAAGTGAATGAGATGTTTCACAGTTGTTCATGTGATTAGAGAGAAAACTATGAATGTTTCTTTATCGTCCAAAAAACCCATAACATGATAAATATTCATTTAGAAATAACTCCGTAGATCTACTAAATCAGGTGACAGGATCCCAACACACGGTTAAGACCCATCTAACACAGGTATTGGGTGGCCGTAATGATTGCAGATTGTACAGTGTTTGACATATCAAGTGTCCTTGTCGTAACCCTTGTTTAAGGGGTCCCTAGATTGAAATACTACAGCAACCACTATTATCAGGTTATAGATCATACAAGGATGGGGAACTATTTACTACAGTCAGGAGTACAAGACACACTCTGACATACAGTTGAAGTGACTGTGGCCTAGATCCTAAGACCTTGTTTGACATTTGAGGCTGGTTATTCAGTAGGAACTGGGGCTGAGACAAGTCCAGATTTACTACCCGAGTACGCGACCCCCTGTTACCCGACCCTACCTGGGTACCCACTGTAGGTCTCAAAGAGTTGGGTACAAAATGTCTGATTGGGAATTGTTCACTGCAGCCTTGGCAAAATGTGTTTAGATACATGTATCAAACGATCAGATCATTCATACACTGAAGTTGACTGAAGCTTTATCTTTTACTCAAACATATACATGTCAAAAGGAATGTGTGCATCGTCAGAAAGAAATGCCAACATTAGTGACTTGTAATGTGACCACTGAGCTGTAGTCAGTGTTTGTCATTAAATATATCACCTGACTTACCACGGGTCCGGGTAGTACTGTGGGTACCTGGGTTCTACTCAGGACCCACCCAGCCTGAGTACCCGAGTTACCCATCCCAGCCCTAGTAGGTACAGTAAACTACGGTTATAACAAACTCAAAGGCACCTGGTTAGGATGAGGTTCAAGCAGGGATTTCACAGATGTGAAACCCTCAACTTAACACATACAAATTTAAAGTGGATGAAAAAATAATTATACAAAGATCATCCACTTGGATGCAGAAAAATACAATAAAACAAAAGTACAATACCAAGTCAGATGCTCCACGATTTTTCTAGTGCTAGAACTTATAACATTGTTATATTCAAGTTTTTACCTTTCTTTGAGACCCCTTACTTGAATCTTTGAACCCTCATTTTTTTTTACTGAGACCCCACTAATTAAAAGTTGTGAGCCCCCAAAATAGGTAACCCAGGTAAATTACTGTTCAAGTGATAACAATATTTTACCTGGCTGACAATGTGTCAGTGAAAGAGTGAATTGATGCTTGTGGTGTCAACCACTGGATTACCATGGTTACAGGGCATTGTGTTAAAGTTGAAATTTTGCTCACTGCAGCATAACAATGTTCCATCGCTGTCTTTCTGTGACTCACCATGTTCACTATGTATTCAAATGATGAGGAAAGCAAGCGTCAAGTGAGGACAACCTTATATACACATAACTATTCATCATACAGCAGAGGATGAGGAAGATAGGTTACACACCCATTACATTTCATAAGCAGCACAGTAGGGATTCCAGGTTAGAATAGGTCCCCAGCAACCTATGCTGGTCATTAGATGCGACCAAATGGATGGGGTTGTCAGGCTAGGTGACTTGGTTGATTGTGTATCATTGTATCCTGATTGCGTGGATCGTTCACAATGTCAATCACTGGATTGTCTGGTTCAGACTTGATTGTTTACTCCGCCACCATATAGCTGGAATATTGCTGAGTGCAACATTAGACAACCAACAAGTAACATTTGCCGAGTGTGAAGCCAAAAGATATAATTCTGAATGCTCATTTAAAATAAACAGTCATATATTTGTTTATCAACATGAAGATAAAGGGAAGTGATGTAGTTACCGTTTCAAGAAGAATTTTCCAGGCAAATATATGTGCTTTTGGGTTTGTAGGAAAGGAGCATCGCTTTTTGTAAACAGGAGGTACTTTGGTATTGTCTTTCTGTCAGCCCCTACTGTATGTGTCTGTATGTCTGTCTGCACAGGCAAAGCTTGTCAACCAAAATCACTGGAATGCACAGGTATCGACCAAAGTCCATAGCAACATATCTCATGTCAGAATCCATGTTTGTTTTCAGAAAATGGTAATTTGAGTAATATGAAAGTCAAAGTCAGGGTTCGAGAAATGGTGGCCTGCTGGACAAATGCTGGTTGACATCAATCAGGACGCTCATTTTATTATTGAGGCGATTGAACTAATTATAGATGGATAGGTGGGTGAGTTTGGTTATACGACTCTTTTAGCAATATTCCAGCAACAAAACGGCAGGGGACACCAGAAATGGGCTTCACACATTGTACCCATGTCGGGAATCGAACCCGGGTCTTCGGCGTGATGAGCGAATGCTCTAACCACTTGGCTACCCGACCGCCCTGAACTAATTTTAGAAAAATCTGAAATGTCAAATAAATCAAGTTATTACCAAAGAAATACAGATGGATTTTTTTAATAGTATATGTGAAAAATTCCTCCCATGTTTTGTAAATTTTTAGCCAATTTTCTCTTGGGTGATGGATTTTGTTTGTAGCACTGTCCAATAGGCTGCCTGAACAAAATATACATGTCGAACCCTGACCGCAAAGGGCAAACTCTGTGAAGATGGTTTAAACCCCTTTACCTTGCTCTTGTCAATTTTGGGGTTAAAATGTTTAACAGTCTCTTCAAGGAGTAAATTACAATACCCAAAACATTTGTTACAAAAAATAAATATTCAGGAAGTTTTCAATACAAATTGAGAAAAATCAAAATCCTACTTGTATCATGATAAATATACCATTTCACCTCTACAGATATTCAACCATTGAATTTTGAAAATTCAGATGTTTGTTGTTGTCTTGTTTGTTTCTCAAGAATATACATCTTAATGCTATCATGTAAGTATTTTGATATCTTTTAAGGAGTTGCCTCCACAAGATGGATTCTGACATTGAACAACACAAATTATTCCTTCTAACATGTCTGTATACATTGATAGTACCCCTCACTCATGGTTACTGCCACTAACTCTCTCTACCATGTACTTTCTAACTTCTTCACACAGAATCTTACTGTGCATTTTGCAGATTCTACCCACAGTTTATGTAACACCCCACAGTTATATCTTGCATGCTGTATTCAGAAAGAAAATTTGAATAGTAATAGTATTCAATTGAGGCATTTGTTGAGATTGTTGAACAAGTTTGGCAATGAAGGTTTGACTTAACCTGTTAACATGTTTAAGGATTAATTAAGCATATCTTATCATGCTTATTCAAAATGATTTTTGTTCACATTTCCATAGATTATCACTAATTATGAGTCTGTATAATCCTAGGGAAAATATGAAACAAATTTAAATTAATTTTCTTTAAAACTAAACATGTTAAGAATAGTGATATCAAGTTTTGTAGTATTTGTGACAATCAACAGTCCTAAAGGATGTCTGCTTGATTGATAGTTATTTGTGAACAGTATGAAAGTCTTGTAGTTTAGGTTCACTGTTCAAATGTTGAAAAAAAAAACAAAGATCTTAATATGTATTTTTAATATGTACTTAGAAGTCTCTAGGAACCTATGTTGGTTGTTACGGGCGACCAAATGGATCGGGTGGTCAGACTCCACAACTTGTTGATTGCGTGTCATCTTACACCAATAACATGAATCATTGCTTACAGTATCAATCACTACCACCATCATACAGCTGGAATATTGCTGAGTGTGGTGTTGCACAACAACAAAAACCCTATGTCCCACTACAGTGCTTGTATTTCTGCTGTTCTCACAGAATGTATGTGTGACAGTACAGAATTAAATGTTAGACTTGAATGGAGTATCAGTATTACAGTGTTTTGTGCAACTCAATCGAAATAACAGTGTACTGATAGAAAGTCAATAACCAAATCGGTCACCACACTGCATTGTAAATTCATTTTCTTAAGCATGCTAAGAAAGTTGTTAACCCTCATGCCAAGTGGCAAGATGGCTAGATCTATTTACATCTAACATATATGGAATCTATACCCTGTTAAACTCACTTTCTATTAGCTTCAGGAAGTTCAGCATGGGAATGTTTAAACTCACAGCATGATCAAATATTGATTGACTTTGATTGGCTTTGATGAAATTACTTTTTGTATACTGATGTGTTATGCTGGGAATTACAGTGTAAATAACTTATTTCTTTCAAATAAAGTCAAGCATTTTTACCATTATGATTAACATGATTAAAATGTAAAACTTGTGTTGTTTTATTTATCTACCCTTTGAGTTACCGTGATTGGATTTCTTTTCTTTTTTTGTTAACTTTATTTTAAATAACATGACTACTTTCCTTGCCCCGTAACCAATGCAAGTGATCAATGATTTAAAAGACCTACATGACAAGAATCTCTTTCAGGAAGGTTAGAAGGTGTTCTATTTATAGATGGTTTTTTTTATAATTTCAGCACTCTTCTTTCAGGGTTAAAAGGAGCAGAACTAGTCAAGTGTTATAGATTACATTGGCATTTGATCAGTTGTCTAAATGGCATGCGTTTGATGGGAATTTTCTATTCCCAAAAATTACTATTGTTCATTTTCAATTGTTTTCTTCAAAGAAATATCTTTATTTGTCTAAAAATTTTAAAAAAAAGAAGCTAATGTTATCATTGTCAGTGATGTTTTAGATAGGTATTACTCAGCTACCTATGGTAAGAAGTGACAAATCATTGCTTTGTTATGTTGATAACAAAATGGTTAATTGTGATTTTTCACACACTATATGCTTCTCACTATGTGATATAATGATGATTTTTGGAATGGTTTGTTTGTGATTTCAGAAATCTTGTAAAGTATCCAACTTAATGCTGGAAATAAAGAAACTTATAGTGCTATTCTGCCACACACTCAAGGTGAGTACTTGTCCTGATGTGGCTCCAGGTCAGAATAGGTCCCCAGCAACCTATGCTGGTCAAAAGAACTGACCAAATGGATCATTGGCCAAACTTGGTTGCTTCGTTGATGGTGTGTCATGGTATCTCACAATCGTTGCTCACAATAATAATCAATGGTTTGTCTGGTCCAGACACAGTTATTTACAGGCCGCCATCATGTAACTGAAATATTGTGGCGTGTGGCAATCAACAACAAACAAACAAAATAAAATCGTGGTTAAAGTAATAGCATTTGCAAGTCTTGTCCCACACCCAGTGTTGATATCCCACATCATGTATCATGTATATGTCAAGCCCATTCTTGGTGCCATCTACCTGGCTATGGCTGGAATGCTTATTAAAGGCATGGTGGAATGTAGCATTGACTTATCATCGTGACAGTGAGATATTGTCGCCACTACCCCATCCTAGCTGTGAGAGGTCCTCATTTTGTAGAAGAAGCTGTATCTCATGAGGCTCATGCTATGGACAACTAGTTTTTCCCTTTCTCTCACAATAAGAAAAGGTACAATGTCGGGTTTTTTGCAGTCATAAAGGGAATACAGCCTACGAGATGAAAACACCAACTTGGTGTGAACTATATTCCTTCCTGTATTCTTGTCTGATTGTTGGTTTTTACGTTTACCGGTGTACCTCCATGAACAGAAAAAAGATATTGAAGTCAATTCTTAATTGTGAGATGAAGCAATTTTACTCAGCCAAGGGTTGACAAGTGGCTGAAGTCTCACACTGCTTGCTTCTGTTGCCAGGGTTATGGTTTTAGTGTCGGAAGACTGTTGGAGCTGTTACTGGAGATGAGAGACCGATACAGTGAGATCTTGTCGGAGCAGTGGGTGGACATCTTCAACGACATCTTCAGGGAAGACAACTACACTCCCATCTGCTGCAATGATGAGGAGGAGTTTAGCCTCATCATGTCCCAGTTGCCGTTGAATGATGCCGAGCTACAGCAGGTAACTGAACACTACTAACAACTACTTGTGGATGTTCTCACAGACATGAATAAGTACTTGAATTTCATTAGGGTACTTGTGTAAAAGGATATGACATGAGGAAAAGAGTCTGTTCTTGAAAAGCATCAGAATGTTATAAATATTTTTTCACATTTCTCAAAAGCGTATTAGAACTGGCAAATACTGTAATTGGGGCAATGCAATTTAACTTCTTCCTTTTTTGCTAAGTTTTCATCACACCATCATGGCCAAACTTGCTGAGGTTTGCCAACTAGCCTTATAGTAGTTCTACTTTAAGTTGTGATATTAACTGATTAAGGTGTTGATCATATGCTTATATACAAGGATGTGTTGTATTTTGTCTCCTCAATGATGTCAAAGGCTAAACCATGTCACTTTGGCCTTCATTTCAGTCTTTGGATTTCTATCATTTTGAATATTCACATGGCTTGACATACTTAAAGATTTGATGAACAGTTACAGAATCAAATACTTAGGGAGGACTCCTAATTTCGAACATTGATCAGTATATATATGAAGCATTAATTTTGATTGATGATTTTGTGTTTCAGTCACCTTACCCCAAAGTCCTCCCCTACTCCCAGTTCGTGCCCAGTATATACAATCAAGTCAAAGAATACATCAATGCCTGTTTGAAGTTTTCTGCTGATCTTCACTTGAGGTGAGTCATCTTAATAAGTTTGTTTCTTTACTGTTGAGATGTTATGATACTCATTTCAGTAACATCATGATCCGTTTATTCAACATTAAACCCTGACCAAATGGGGATTGGTGGGTCTCTGCAAAGCTTTAGATACTCTGTGTATTTGCGAAAATACAAAAAATAGATTATCATTACACAACTAAATTTGAGTTGCTTGGGCTAAAAGAATAATAGTCTTGGTTCTCAGGCACCACCCGCATCATCATAAAGTCTGCCGCACGTTTTGTTTTTATTTCCATTTTCAAAAAAATATAAAAATCCTAATACTTTAACACAACGCAAGAAAAAATAATTGAAAATGAAAACAAAAACGAAACGTGCAGTGAACTTTATGATGATGTGGGCAGTGCCTGAGAACCAAGTCTATTATATTTTTTTTTAGCCTTGCATACTCATATGTTTGAAAATGTTTATTCAAAAAACAATAGCGTAATAAAAGTATGAGTGATTACCCAATGTGTTCGTTTCAATGTGCATACCTGTATTTCTTCACAATGTCTTTATTTACAGGCATCACACACTAGATAATGTATAAAAGTAGCACCACATTTCGGTTATTGTTTAATGAAACATGTGGCTGTTGTGAGTTTATGTGACATGCTACACACTTCAGGCAGCATACAGAGACAAATTAGAAATCACACGAAACAGCGTTTTAAGCAGAATCATTTAAAAAAATGTCTACTCATGTGTAAAAATACCCAATGGACTGCAGTCCGCAACATTAGCCACTAGTTGGAGCCCAAGTTTCGTGTAGTAAACTTGTCCACCCATAAACATGATAAAGATCCGGGGTAGAATAGGTCTTCAGCAACCCATGTTTTACATAGAAAGTGACTATGCTTGTCGTAAGAGGCGACTAGCGGGATCGGGTGGTCAGGCTTGCTGACTTGGTTGATGCATGTCATCATATCCCAATTGCCTGGATTGATGCTCATGATGTCACTCACCAGATTGTCTTACAGACCGCCGTCATATAAGCTGGAATATTGCTGAGTGCGGCATTAAACAACAACAAACAAATAAACAAACAAAACCAAAAATGTAAGCTTTGCTAATGATAGTCCATATAATAACACTAAAATCCACCGAAAATGATTAAATTGGGGCGCTTATTATGTCGAATACGGTATTTTGAATAGCCAAAGAAAACTATCAATACACAATGTGAATAATGAATTGTGAGTAAGTTCTCAATGGCTCTAAATATTACATCAAGCTCTGGGCTCTGGAATTTGGCTGATTGTCTATCATCAACGGAGGAGGAAATGATCATGTTCATTATTCAGTCTACTGCATTATTTACAGGCAGACACATGGTTTGAATATTGCTGACAACGGCATAAAAATACCTTTGTTCACTCATCATGCTGTTTCTGCTTCAGTCACACTGAGATAGACGACATGATCAGGAAGTCTGCCAATCAGCTGCTCACAAAGACCCTTGGTAACTGTCTGTCCAACCTCATCAAAACACCAAGACTTAGCTTAATACAGGTATGTTTGGCTTGTCAACCATGTAAATCTGTCACTTGTATATATGCATGGTTGGAGAATATATGCGGCATTGTTGTGCAGAAATTATTGTCCAAGGTGAAAATTTGCTTTTTCTCCAGGTACTGAGTAGATATGCCTGCACCTTGATAGTTGTACTGACTTGATATGTATACTTGTCTTTTCAACAAGTTATATTAGCCCAACAAATGGTCATGTACTTCAACACAAGTTCTAAATGATCGTTTGGCCTAGGTATATATAAGTGAAGTTGCTCTGACTTTAGTACCTGACTGACTGCCATGTAAGGTGCTGATTCTTAAGGTGCTCTTGTTGGTGCTCAGACCTGTTAGTGACAAGACAAAGAGCATAGATGGAAATATTCACCAAGCACATCATAACTTAACAGTAGTTCTGCAACATGTTTTTATTTATGAAGGGAATAAGATGGTAATCATCAAACCTCAACAGAGTGGATGGTGCTCAATAACAATCACTGGATTGTCTGGTCCAGATTCTATTATTTACAGATGATGATGTAGCTAGAGTATTTGCTGAGTACGTCATAAACAGCAGATGCACACACTCTTATGGGAGCTTAGTAATTTGGCTGGGCTAATTAGATGTGAAGGGGTGAACCGGTCACTCTGTAGGTATCTAGTGTCTAATGGGGTTCTTGTGAAGGTTGCCAAGGAAAGTGTAACACATAAACCTGTGATAGTTTGTTGCACTGTGTTCTCTCGTTGCAGTTAATCCAGATCTCTATCAACATGAACTATCTGGAGCGATCATGTGAACATCTCGAGGAGTACATCTCCAGTATAACCGGGTAGGGGACTATCTCATAACATGTTGCTCATGCATCAGCTACTGTTTTGTCACATCGATCATGTTTTGTAAACACTTAATGGGTATTCCTGGTAAGAATACAGGTACCACCAACCTATTTTTGTCGTAAGAGGCGACAAAATGGATCGGGTGATCAGGTGTTATGTTCATTTTGTCAATCACTGGATTGTCTGATCCAGACTCAATTATTAACAGAATGCCATCATATAGCAGCATTAAGCAACAACAAAAAATGTGAGGAGGGACTTAACACTCACACCCACTAGTGGCGCTTTGATTGAGCCCAGAAATTCCAGCCTAGTTCGGCAAGGGTGAAGACTGGACTTTTACAGTCAGTTAACTCCCTTGCCTCAGGAAGATTCTTATCTCATGGTTGGTCACAGACAAAATATTAGTTGCTATTTTTTGGAAGTTGACTTGTTGATTATCTATGATATGATTTCACCTTGTGAGTGTTATGTTGTGTGACTAGGTAATTGTGTATTTTGTTCTGTTTTTTATAGTGCTGAAAAAGATAGCGTCCATATTGCCAGGTTGCATGGGACATCTATGTTCAAGGTAAGAAGAGATGGGTGACAAGGGTAATGTTTTAAGTTAACATTTATTTGATGACGACTAGTAATTAGCAAGTTCTTGATTTGCATTTTGAAGTTTGTTGAACATGGACGCATGAAACGTTTCAGATATGAAGACAAGCATTAGCCCAGGAACATTGTGACAATCAATGAAACTGTTTTTCCCCAATAAAAGTTTCATGTCTTCATAGAAATTAAGCAGCCTGTCAGGTATGCATTATTTGCAGCCTCAGAATGTCCTGGAATAATTCAGCAATCAGAATCACAGTAAAGTCTGTATTTCCATGTCATCTTGGTGAATAAATCATACTGTTGATAGTAAATCTGTCAGTGCTAAAGTGTTTTCTGGCCCAAAGATGGTTCTAGGCATTATTTCAGTAGATTTAAGTGTTACATGGACTACTATTAGCTGAGCTTATTAGACGGAACAGACTTTTACTGGTCTCAAGCTTCAGACTAGTGGCTAAAGACACGGAGTGGAAATTATACTTTGGCATTTGTTTCCAGGATGCACGGAATGATGCGGAACAGCATATATACCAGCAGCTGAATCTGAAAATAGATGAGTTCTTAGAACTAGGTAGGTGTCTGGAAATGTTTTTGCTTTGTGATGGTGATAGAAGGATGGAAGAAGGCATTCACACTACCAAGGACATGTGCACATTAAAATAAGACTATTCTTCTTGAATTTTTGGACTGATGATTGTTGCCATCAATGATGCTATAATCAAAGGGAGATAACTCATGCAAAGCGTTATTTGGGTTTCAACTTGTTTATCAACAACGACATATATTACACAGGAACAATGAATGAATACACAATGATTAAGTAGATATGCATCATTAAAAAATGTATGATTTTTTGGTTGTAGAAAATGTTCAAATGTTAATGTAATCTTGTCCTTCAGTATTAAAGAATTCAGTTTAAATGACATAAACATACAACTGTAAATAGATGCAAATAATTTACATTGGGGGACCTTGGGGATGCAAAATAAGTATGGCTGTTTGAATCATTAAATTTATCAACATTGTAATTTGCTTGTTACAAAGTTCAGATTGTCTGTGGTTGATTTCCTCATTCTAACATTGAAATCCCTATCTATGTTTGCTTCTGGGCATATGTAATTACAATTACTTGAAGCAGGCCACATGTCATCAGCCTGTGCATGACAAGCACCCCCACCCCAAAGTATAACTCAGTCCCCAGGACTTGAAAATAGAAAGACCCAGGAAATCCCTAAGTCATTAGGTAATGTTTATTCAATGAATTTTGAAACATGTTGTTGAGATGTCATCAAGATATAAACATTGATTTGCAAGTGGAATTCTATGGTCAGATGTCAGCGTGAAGGTTATGTTTTATTGCAGCGAATTACAACTGGATGTTGGCTGAATCTTCAGGCCATGCTAGTGGTTATCTCATGGATCTTGTGGCCTTCCTGCAGAGCACATTCATGTCCTTCACAAACCTACCTGTGAGTAACACCTGTCGTCTCTTTAAGACATAGATCACAGGCTTGTTGGTGACATTTCTGTGCTTAATAGAACTCCAAGCTTTTACTTTGCTCAAACACAACTAATTTCTTTAATTAAACTTGTGCTTTCTTTGATACGCACTGCTTTTCTTTATGATTCATATTCTTGCATGAGTTGTTGTGAAGTGAGGTGTCATAGAATTTATGCAACACTATGTAACATGATAGAATCAATCATAAGTGATAACAGTGGCATAAGAATCGTCTACCACATGGCAGTGTGTTACCATTTCCGTCTATAAGAATGTTTTTCCCTACATAAGGGGATGAGGGCACAAAAGTGTAAAGACATGCATGACCAAACAGAATTGGACAAGTCTAGGGCAATATGGTAACCAGGAACATTCACTATGTTCATATTTATGGGATAATACATGGGAAAGGGTGACCAAATCATCTCCAGCAGAAACCTATGATCCTGATCTTGATTCCCAGATTCACCCGGATCATGTTTCTAGGTTTGTCAGCACCATACACATGCTTATAGGTTTCACCAAAGTGGTAAACCTCTTTGTCCTGCCTCATTTTGGGCGTTCTTCCTATGTTAAGCTGAAATGCCATGGTATGACTGAAAAACGGTTCAAAGTGGTGTTAAACACATCTCACTCACTGTGTATTGCTACAGTAACAGGAAACACAATGTATAGATGTACCTGCATTTCGTTGTTCATGAAGCTCCACTGATGAATAATTGTCGAAACAGTTTAAATTCCAGTCAAGTGTTTTGTGCCACGAAGCCCCGTTTCTTCGTAGTGAAATGAAGTTAGTACACACAATCTGTTGATGTTTGTTACAGATGAGAATTAAGACCCCAGCTTTGGTAAACTGACTAGAATATAAGATTGAGAATGAGTGCATGCTATTCTGAGCACACACTAGATTTGGTTTTGAAAGTTAATTTTGCACATAATTATGACCAAGTTTTGCAGGTAATCAAACATTTAACAATACAATTTGCAAGACCTTATTGCAGCCTAACAAAACAAAGATTTTCTTGTGTAGCTGTATTTCTGTAACCATGGTAATAAGAAAATTATTACAAAATGAAAAAAAATTAATTTCATTAATTGTCATGTTTGTAGTGTGCGAGGTAGTTTTGAGATACGAAGTATTGGATTGCAGGATTAAACAAGTTTGAATCTTGCACATTTTGCAGCAATGTAAAAGTAACAAAATGATTTGCATTAAGTGCTAATGAAGATGATGTTTGCATAATTCAGACATGACATTTTGAACTGTCAGGAATGAACATGGATTTATCATCAATACATTGCTGTGATACAAAATTGGTTGACTCATCCAAGGAAATTCATTTAATATATGTAATATTGCTCATTGGTAGTTGATATCTTGTGCATGAAGGAATGGGAATGTACATCACATGTCACGTAGTCGATCACAGAATGTTGTATAGGTTAGACATGTTAGATGTAGATACATTTTAGAGGTAAATCCGGATATATATGTAAGACTCTGGGCCCCTTTCCACAGAGCTGTCTGGTTCTACTGATGTCTAAGCCCCTGTTAAAGAATGGGTGTTGTGATAACCTTAGCGCTATGATCACTGAGTGGAACGGGGCCCTGATCCATGGCTGATTCTCTCATCGGTGGCATACTTAATGTGTTAGATTCCATACATTCACCCGGATGTATAATGCACACTTCTTTTCCCAACAGGGGGCACGGGTGGCCCAGTCGTCTAAGGCGCCGCGATTCGCACTGCAGAGTTGCATCCCTTGGGCACGCCAGAAACCTATGATTGTGGGTTTCGAATCCCGGTTCGCCCTGATTATGTTTCTAGGTTTGTCAGCACCATACCCGTGCTCGTGGGTTTCACCGAAGTGGTAAACGTCTGAGACCTGCATCACTTCGGGCTTTCCTCCCACATTAAGCTGACACGCTGTGATATAACTGGAATACTGTTAAAAGCGGCGTTAAACCCAACTCACTCACTCTTTTCCCAACATACAGCAGTGTATACAGCTCATAATACATGCAAAGAATGAGTTTGATGGGTTTTTCGCTAAGGCAAATACATTACCACCAGCACATAGCACCAAAATGAGAGTTTCAACAAAGCTGTACTGACGTATGCAAGTTAGTCTTGTTATTATGCTATCAGTATCAGACTTTAGGTCATCCACAAAACTGATGAACAATATAGAAGTTCGCTTTTGTTTCTCACTATAACCCTTCAACAATGTACAACCCCTCGGCTCCCAAGTGGGGATCCCAATGTATGAATGACATGCAATATAATTCTACAGTCTGCCACGGATTAGAGACCTGGGCCCCGTTCCACAAAGTGATTGCAGGGCAAAGGTGATCGTAACTCTCATACTTTAACATTGACATACAGTTGTAGTGCTACGATCACCTTGTGGAACAGGGCCCTGCCATGTTTCTGAGTCCAACGTGTATCTTTGAAGCATGAGAGCATGCTTGCATCATTTCCCTTAGAATTTAGTACCCAGAAATCAGATTTGCAAAACCTCCATGTCTGCATGATCACTTGTTTTCACACGGCCCTCCCTGTGTCGTGCAGTACCTCTAGGACCCAGGATGATCTCCCTCCTCCCTACGAGGGCATGGGCCCAGGGTCTGATAACAGACATAGCCAACACTGTCCACTATCTGCCATTGTGACCAAGTCAGGCCACAATGAAATTAATCATTGGATTATCCTTCAAATAGTTCTTTAGTGGATGAAACCTTTTTATTGTTTATTTCATGTTAAATTAAAATAGTAATTTTTATTGGTGTTGATTTTCTGGATAGGTAATATCTATTAGTATTAGTTTTTGTTTCACGAGCCACTGTTATCCATACCTGATGACGATAAAACGTTCACTGAAATTGTGAAAATTTAGATTTTGTCTTTGTGTTAGAGGTCAGTCAATTACCAGCAGTGCCAGTAGGAAGTAAGAGATTAACTCATTTTGGTCATTAGTCCTTATGATGATGCAGGTTTCACCAAAATGGTAAATGTCGGAGACCTGCATCCCTTCAGCCCTTCCTCCCACATTAAACTGACATGCAGTGATTAAACTGGAATCCTGTTCAAATCTCCACTAAGCCCCAATCACTCACTTTTCTCCAACATTAAGCTGACAATATGATATAACTGAAATATTGCTGAAGAGACCACATCCATGATCTCGTGGATTCAGTCTGCCTTGAAAGCAGAAGGTCGATGGTTCGATTCCCGGCCGCATAGTTATAAAATGCATTAAAAAATGGTACTTGTTGTTACCCTTCCTGGTGCTGAACATTAAGGGGTTTTAACAAAGAGTGGTCTGCTAGGAGTCAGTATACTGTGTCTGAGTGGGGTAGAGATATCTATGTTAAACTGCGACAGTGAATCTCAGAGGGCTAGCACTATGAAACTGGCATTAATCCGGACAAGTAGAAGCAGACACACACAACACAACACAACACAACACAATGCTGTAAAAGTGCAATAATCTTGAACATGAAGTTAAACCCCATTCACCACACCTCACCTTCTGCTCAAGACTCACCCACTCAATCTTGTTTGAAACACAGCCTAGTGGGACTATATATCAAATTTCTTCATTCCGAACCTGGGTAAGTGGCACTTCTCTCAATATCATCATTACCCTTTGCACACTAATTTCTTCCCCCTAAAAAATGTATGTGGCAGTGTGCGATTAAATTAATATATGAATATATATATATATGTAATATTTATAAAACATAAACAATTCTTATGATGGTGTATTGTTTACCCACAGGATTACACCACAAGCAAATAAAAAAAATTGCAATTCTGAAAATACTTATCACTATCCTTAAACTGCTAATAGAAAATAGAGACCAAATGGTGAATTTGGAAATACTTCTGGCAAATTTCAGTTATTCTAACATAAACCTTCATTGGTAAGGCCATTATCAATTATTCATCAGATTTTCATACTTGCCTGCCTCACATCCAAACACCCCATCACACATCATTGTATTGTCCCCAAGTGCTTCCAGACAAAGAAATCACTATGTGAGTTGCCGTGTTCCTTTGCTTCATGAAAGACACCACATATATACCCGTACCAAGCATTAATGCTTCACATAAATCATTCATGTCAACAGTTAATATACAGGTAACTGAACACTTTGTTTAACATAAAATTAAGATAAAAATAAAATGCCTACTGTCCCTCAGTTTGGATAAAAATCTAATCAATACTTTTTTATTGCCTGATAGTTCAGCGTGATAGTTCATAATGGTTTGTAATCTTAATTTAACTGGCTTATGTGTATCTGTAATGTTATTTCACAAACACAAATGGTAATCCTATCATGTACTGCTGACAGTTGCAAGAAACAGTCCGCTATGATCACACTTCCCAAGTTTATCCCTTCCCACTTGTATTGCTGCTTTTGCAGAGGATATCAATATATCAGTCCATCCTGTTTTCTATATATCCAGGTACTCATTTTTTGTTGGATATACTAAGATATTTCATACTTGATGAATTGAAAGGAATACCAATGATTATTCCACTTACTATATCACTCAAAAGGCTGTTGCAACTGATTTCCCATGTGACATTCGTAGATGTGTAAGAATTATCAGTGACAATTTAAACAGTACAATTGTCTATCATGTACTATTATTCTATCAGATTGTTACTACAATTTCCTGTGTTGGACAGACATGCTTCATTTGCCTTTAGAGGCAGTGGGGTAGTCTAGTGGTTAAAGCGTTTACTCGTCATGCCAAAGACCAGGGTTCAATTCCCCACATGGGTACTATGTGTGAAGCCCATTTCTGGTCTTCCCCGCCATGATATTGCTTGAATATTGCTAAAAGCAGTGTAAAAACATACTCACTCACTCATTTGCCTTCAGTGAACAAAATGGTCTACCTGTTGCCTCCCTTGTTGATAATGTGTTCATGGGTCATTTGTGAATTCAGTCAATTCTATATTTTTATTTGCAAATTCACATTTTCATATGGCTGTGGAGATAAACTTTGTTGTAATATGGTACATTCACAGATAGTACCTGCACAGTAGACAACATGGTAGATACATGAAAACTTGACACTTGCCATGTTTGACGTTCAGATTTATTCCATAATCTAACTATAACAGAAACCAAACCAAACCAAAACCAGGTATCACAATGCAATCTCATTTATATCAGATCTTTTACTCCAGATACAATACTATCCTTTGTGAAGTTGTGAGGACACCTCCATAGGAGGTCATGTCAGGTGAACTTTCTAATCATCCAATCAGCTTCAAGGCTTCTAACTTTGCTGTACGGGTGAGCAAAACATCCAGACAAGCATATCTGATTTCGGTATCTTGAAAACAGATATGCTGTGGGACTTCCATCTTCCTGAGGCAAGAGAGTTGACTGACTTTAAAAGTCTAGTTTTTGCTGAACTAGGCTGGAATTCCTGAGTTCAATCATAGCGCCACCTGTGTCTATTACGAGTTATGTCCCTTCTAAACCTCTCTTATGGACCAATCAGATTCCACCTCTCGTATCACATGCATTTGCTTCAAACAAAACTTCAGCACCAAGTCAAGACAATCTGATCGATAATCAAGATCTATATTGTGATAAAACGGGCCTTACATTGCGAAGTGCATCAAATCATGTGAGCTCCTTGATTAAAAAGATGAAAAGAGTTGGAAAATATCTGTTGACGAGTTGGCGAAGCACATGTTTTGCAAATCCTGCAGTTGACCGAAATCTGCATGACAGTTTACGAACCCGGATTTCGATTTCGTTGTGGGATTTAGATTGGAGTTTGCATAGACTCGTTAGTCCCGCCAAAATATAACTCCATAATACCAGCCTAGTTCGGCAAAGGTGGAAACTGTACTTTTATTGTCAGTTAACTCTGTGGCCTTGAGAAGATGTGGGACTTCAGACTGCCCAAAAATAATGTCATCCCATAATACTGTTGGAGATATGTTATACCCTTCGTTTCTGAGCAACATGGCATCTACACCCAAAAGGGAGATCAAAGGAATATTGGGTTCTGTGTAGCTCTGTACAAATCAAAATTTCTGGATCGATGTGGTAAAGAAATGAAGCCAATCGTTTTAGAAAGCTGAGATGTGCTTGGATCAGGAACCTTCTATGGAGTCATCCTCACTTCTTGATCTAAGCATTGTATCGGAGTAAAAGATCTGATTTTAATTGTATTGCAATGCCCCAAACCATTACTAAATCGTTTTGCCCCTGTATATTTATGTGTGTATCAATAGTGCTGTAGATTTGACAGTTTGTGTAGACTGTTAGAGTAACATTGTCATGTAACCATGAAAGAGATAACAAGGCTACTGGTATGTTAATCATCTTGATAAAAAACTGCTGTACATTAGGCCTAGTAACTTGCTGAGTCATTTTTTCAACCTCATACCTGGTTTGGTCACAGATTTTGGACAGATAACTCTAAATGTCTTTTGACTGATAAGCCCTAAGTTTGTGTTTTGTATTCCTACTTACAGTTTGATAAACAGGATCAAAACAATGTCTTGACATTCTGTGATATAGAAAGATGGAGAAATAAATCCCTTTTTTACTATGAAAAGAAATAATCATTAATATCATGGTTGTTCCATAAAATGTATTTGTTTAATTATTTGCTCTCATTCTTTTTTTTTGGCA
Organism: Haliotis rufescens; assembly: GCF_023055435.1. NCBI lineage: Eukaryota > Metazoa > Mollusca > Gastropoda > Lepetellida > Haliotidae > Haliotis > Haliotis rufescens. The sequence continues at coordinate 547,632 of NW_025964391.1, read as the reverse complement.
TTTAGTTGACAAAACACTTTGTTTGCATGAGTGAATGGCAATTGTAACCACATTTTTATGATTTCAATTTACTTCATGTTTCGTAACTTTTCATCATCTTTTTCTACATATAACATTGAAGATGTTTGATTGTTGACTGGGATGTAACTATTGACAAGACTTTCAGAATTCTGTATTGTGCAGAGATGAGAATTTTCTGCGGATCTGCAGAATTCCTTGGATTTTATTATGTCAAGGGTCACTTTTTATAGTGCCATTACAATATTTACATAAATCATATATAGTCCCCCCGAATCCGGTGCTAACTTTCATTAAAAAAACATTCTTATCCCTGATTATGATTATTTGGTTTACAGTGAAACCCTGTTTGTCCACACCCTGTTTGTCCAGAAACCAAGGGACACTACTCTATGATTTGTTATTATGGAAATTCGGTTATCCAGCCTCTTCTCTTGGTACTGTCTGGATTAACTGGGTTTCACTGAATTATTTAGCATTCAGTGGCTCTTTGCATCCCCATGAAAATCCAGGTTAGAATTGGTCTTCAGCAAGCCATTCTTGTCTTAAGAGGTGACAAACGGGTTTGGGTGGTCTTGCTTGCTAATGTGGTCGATGCATGTCATTGTATCACAACTGCATAAGTAGATGCTCATGATGTTTATTATTTACAGACTATAGCTGGAATATTGCTGAGTGTAGTGTTAAACAACCTCTCCCTTTCTTGACTAACAATGAACAAACATCTAGACAAGAAGGTGTCAAAGAGGCAGCTAAAGAACTTCCCTGTTTATAATGTTTTAATAAGTTATTTTTAGCGATTTGGATTTTATGTAACTGTTTTTTCTAATCTATCAATGCTTGGTAGGGTCTACAGTAACATGATTAATATATGTTTCATCATGGGTTGATCAGAAGGCACACATATATGGCTGATACATGTTTACCGTCACTATAATCATTTTGGTGTGTCTTTTCCCAGTGAATAAAGGGTAATATTACATTATTAGTGTTAGCACCAACAGAAAAGATCATCCATGTAATTGTACTGAAATTTGAATGTTTGTGCATGATTTGTCCAATGTGATGTTTTGTTAGACAGTATGTGCAATGTTACAAAAGACATTATGTTTCTGATGTCTGCATAAGATATGTTAAACTATGTTTCAAGTGTCCGATGTACGCATGTTTACAGGAGAAGGTGGCGAAGACGGCGTGTATGTCAGCCTGTCAACACATTGCCGGCACCATGATGGGCTTCCTGTTGGATAACGACATCCGACAACTCACCCTCGGCTCGCTCCAGCAGTTTAATCTTGACCTTATGCAGTGTGAACGTGAGTCATAACCATAAAACAACCTGTTGTGTTTGAAAAGGGATGTTTTGGGGTCCTAATGTAGACATAAAACACATTCCGTCCTTATATATCAAAACCCAAGTTTTATTCATGGGTGACCTACTTGAGCATGGTTAGCTGATTTTCAACAACAGAGTAAATTGATGTTACTGGGCTCTGTTCGACAATGCCATCTCAGCGCTAATTGTAAGACTATGTAGCCTAATTGCATCGCTTTCTGGAATGGGGTAGTAGCATTTGAAGCTGTAAGTCAGCACCAGTTCTCAGTGCTTCAATTTTGTAATAAGTTGGAAATGAACAAAACTGACAGAAACTGTAAACATAGTAAACATGGTAAATATTTTTGTCTTGTTTTAGCAGGACCAGCTACAAACACTGAGGATAAGTGAAATAAGGTTACAATAGTCCTCTGGACTAGGCTTTAAAAAAACCAAATTGTTAAGGTTGATCAACTCACTAACTACTATGAAAACTCATTTCAGAATTTGCAGCCTCAGAGCCAGTCCCTGGTTCTAATGATGGCACTCTACAAATGGCCTTTGCTGATCTCCGGCAGGTAAGCGATTTAGTTAGGCTTGTTATGATTTATGCACCCTCAACTTGACATTCTCATCCTCAAGCTGCTGGAACTAGATGTGGAGAGATGTGGCTCATGGTTTCCATGACCTGATTGTTCTTGTTTTGAAATTCCAAGATCTCTGTGTAGATCTTCATCTCCTAGGGACATGGCTCCCATAATGCTCCCAGTCATTGTGCAGAGTTGTGTCCCTTCCACAGGGCAGAAGCATATGAACCTTTTTAAGCTACTTATGATTCTTGTTTTGTCAGCAGTTTCACCAAAGTGTTTACACCTAGGTTCTGTAACACTTTAGGTTTTGCACCCACATTGAGGTGAGGTGCCATTATGTACCTGAAATACTGTTCAAAACAGCAAGAACCCAATCTACTCACTCACTCCAAGCTGAGTGTTTAATGTCTAAGACAAGCCAGAATTTCGGCCTAAATTTACATGCCATGAAGTATTGTAATACTGATCAATCCCTACTCTGAGAGTGCCAACAAGGAGAAGATATGAATAATACATATATATTTTATATAAAACTGGTATTTTACTGTTTCTGAAGGTATCATTTCTTTATCAGGGTTATCAAGGCATTGAGGTGATGAGAACATTAGTTGTAATATTTCCTGGTGTAATATTAGTTGTTTAAGTTTAAGCTACTGGATAAAGCTAGTGAATGTGTTCTTATGTTTCAGCTTTTAGATCTGTTTTTAAACTGGGACTGGTCTTTGTACCTGGCAGACTATGGCAAACAGCAGTCAAAGTACCTCCGCGTCCAGCGACTTGTTGCAATCAGCTTGCTGGAAAAGTAGGTTTAATCAGTACACTTATGCAGATTGGTTCTATTCCCAACATGGGTACAATGTGTGAAGCCCATTTCTGGTGTCCGCCGCCATGATATTGCTGGAATATTGCTAAAAGGGGCTTAAAACCATAGTCACTCACTCACCATGGACAATAGAGGGGAAGAGAGGTGCTAGAGCAGATTGTAAGATCTACTTGATGCAGAAAGTGCAGTGACAAACTTTAAATGTTTTGTTATTAATTACAAGAGCTATGGAATAAGAACCAAATTTGCTTCGCATTGCAATCAATAACTTTAATATTCCCCCCTTTGTCTCATTCAGGCTGAATAATGCTGACAAGAAGAAGAACAACTTGTTTGCATCGCTGAAGAGGAACGAGAGAGACAAGAAGAAGCTGGTAGAGACAGTACTGAAACAGCTGAAAGGGTTGGAGAATGGCACCACACCTCAGGTCTAGTTGATGTAGTGCTCGTTTCCAAGGAGGAGTCTGATGGTGACAGAGACACCTGCGTGAGATAGCAGGGGGAGTAGTCCCCATTCCAGCAGGGTTTACCAGAGTACATTGACAAGGTTTTGAGGACGCTCAGAAGCTTCCTCGTTGTTCGCATCTGAAGGGCATTGTAAAGAACTTGGTTTCATGGCTTGAGGAGTGTGTGACCAGGACATCCCAGTTGTTTTGTTGAGTCTTGATATTGTGATGATTGACACACCTGGAACTGATAACTGCCTGTGCAGTTTCACCAACAGTTTTCGACACGGACACTAGTCTTGTAGCCTCGAGACTTGAGAACATCTTGAAGGAACATCTGTTTATGTAAACCAGAAGTTGAGCTGTGGACTAATTGGATTTAATTATCCAAAGCAATCAGAATTTGCACAAAATGGTACTATAAGAGTCGTACCAAACCTGTCCACACTCTGTCAGAGCTACATTATGACCCGGCAATAGGAATTGATAGATGTCACTCGTCATCGGTTAAAGGAATATTAATTAGACTTATGTTGAGATGGAAAATTGTAGAAGAGGTTCCTGATAATTACCAGACCCGTGATACTGGTGGATGCCCAGTATGTGGATCTACTGAACACTGTTTGTGGAGGCTACGATCAAGTCATTTGTGATGGAGTCACTGGTGCTGAGGGGCCGGATCTTGGGACAGCTTTCTCAAGATGTGCTATTTACTCGAGATTCATTCCCACAACTCAAAGTGCCATGCTGTGATCAAACTTTCTCGTCAAGTCTTTCATAATTTCCCTGATGCACATGCAGTGTGTCTTACCCGCCAGAACACACCTGTTTGTGTTTGAGTCCGAGATTTCAATGTACAGCATGGTAACCTGATTCATCTATGAAAGATGAGCATGTCGAGAGCTAGAGTGGGTTTTCTTTGTTCTGCATTCTAAGTCATGAAGTCACCCACCATGCTGTGTGGATGTATGCCTACATATTATCCTGAACAAATACTGCTTATGAAGCTTGACGATTCGTAGATTAGTACAGTGCTTTGGATATTGGAATTGTCATTACACCATTAAACCATGTTGTTGTTTTCTTTGAGACTGTCATGTGTGACTTTATTTAATGGCCTATTATCAGGAGGTGATATATCTCTCAATTGGTCATCTTTGACAAGCTCTTATTTCTCTTCTGGACGTTACAGGAATAGCTTTGTGCAATATTGAAGAAGTATTTAAGTCTGGTTACCTTGATACAAGAATGTGGTACAGAGACAAATGTAAGGAGAACCACCTTCCTCTCTGACATACATTTGGGCTGTTGCAGGTCCTGCATATAGATTTGATTATAACACTTTCTACTATGTTACACTCTGTTTTAAAGACTTTTGAGCGTATTCGCCCAAATATGGCTCTAAGCATCATTTTCAGTAGAGTTTAGTGTTATCATATGGAGTAGTATTAACTTGGACCAACAGAATTTTACAAGACACAGACTGTACTATATTATGAAGGGTTAGACATGGTCACTAGTCTGCTAACCCGGGAAATGGTGACAATCTCAAAATATTCTGGTAAAGACACAGATAATGAGACCTGCTTTGTGACCCAATTTACATGAGTAAGTGGCACAGTCCACATTTCTGCAGGGGTGACAGGGGTCATTAAGAGAATCATGCACATTCTAGCTGTGTGCATTCTGCATCTGTCCTACCTGTCACAGATACTGGGAATACCCCTTGCAGCTGTCCGTGGCCCCCATTTTTCACAAAGGCATGTTCAACACATCTGTGTCTACCAGTATTTGTGATACATAGACCATGAGTCCGAAATGAGATCAAGACAAGCATCATGGTCATGTTGACATTTTGTTTGCCTCTACAGATAGCTACTATGTGTATGCCGGTGTGCTGCAACAGCCCTTGCATGCAGGCAGAAGGCCGCTATTTAATGCCATAATATATTTTCGGAATGGTGAAGATTTATACAGTTTTCAATTTTTTGGGAGAGTGTGAGTGTTTGAAACCTTGTACGATATTTCTACAATTGTAAAACTTGGGAGGAACAAAGAATGACAGGTTCTCAAGCAGTGGCTTTAGAAAAGTAGTGGTTTGGGGATCTTTATTGTAAATCATTTTTTTACCAGATGTAAAAATTGTTGTGTTGTTTTCGTCTTAAGGACAAAGTTATTTTCTGTCAAGCAGTTACGGATGCAGAAAGTGTCTGGAACAAGAACATTGTAGCATTTGTCATTAGCCTTTTCTTGCTTCTGAAAGATGTCTCTGAAATTCCCAGATAAGTCATCTTCATATTGTTACCTGATAATTATCGGTCCTTATGGACACAGAATTACAAACAATCACCCACTGAAACACACTTTCAGTTGTTTGGTTTGCCTTGCTGGTCATGGCGGGTCACTTGATTAAAGATGAAATAAGTTAATTTTGCAACATACACATATTTTCTTGGCATTGCTACATGGATATTTAAGTTTTAGCTGAACACTGTCCTAGAGAATTCATATTCATAAAAAAACCTATCCATGGCTGTATGTTCCCAAAGCACTGATCTGCTGTTAACCTCAACAACATGAAAGACACTATGTATGATTAATATTTTGACCAGTGTTCATGGTAATAGGTTGTTAATGTAAGTCATTAAACATTGGTACAAGTGATTTTGTGAAATGTACCAGTGAAGAAAGCAAGCACCTGCCATCATGCCTGGATGAATAACAGGAGAATGATATTCTGTTTCAGTATTATTATGTGATAGCACCAATATAACTGATAATAATGATGTATTCCTTTGTATTCTTTTGTAAAACATTATTGTATTGACTCCTACAAAGTATACAAGTCTTGTTATGCCTGCATTTTTTATTATATTTTATTGCTTATTATTGGAAATATTTATATTTTGTCAAACAGAAATAACGTCCACCTGGCCACACCAAATGAGTTTTGTTTTGTTTGTGTTTTGCTTTGACCTTAACAAAAGTATAAATAAATACTGACAATAAGCTGATTAAGTGAAAGTATCTGTATTTTAAAGATGAACCATATGAATTTGCTGGCTCTGGATAAATGCTATTTCAGAGTACTTGGTAAAATGTTATAACTGGGTTTGTGATTCAGGAGGTCTTGTTATTTACCTAGAAGTATGTTTGTGCTCTTGTAATTCACTTCAGCCCAGACCACGGTGGTGTATGTTCATTTGTTGCTAAGCATGCTAAGTGCCCAGCCAATGGTTGCAGCATTTGTATTTGTACTTCATCATCTCAATGAAGGCATAATCGGTGATCAAGGGCAACACCAGTGTACTTCCTACTTCCTTTGAGTAAACCCCACCTCCATATCTAGGATGGTCTTGCCAGTAGTTAGCATGCCTGTGAGTATCTTTCTAGCCGTTAGTTGATACAATATCTGGATAATTTGCCCTGGACAAGTGGACTTTAACATGTGACTTGCCCATGAACAAATGATCATTACAAGATTGTGACCTTGATCTTCCATGCAGCATGCACAAATGTACCACTTAGCATAAGCTACACTGATCACTGAAATACAAATGAAACAAACATTTGTACTAGGTCATTGATTGTGAATATTGAATTATATACAAGTCAAAAGAAGTTAAAGAACACCCACAATTGGAAGGCTTTTGTTGCAATGCACACCAGCCATGACAGATTATATTGTCATATGAAAAAATAAGGTGTTCCTTAACATTTTTTTAGTAGTATATTTGTTTTCTTGGTATCTTAGTATGATTTCATTTAGGGCTGGGACGATACACAAACTGTGCGATCAGATACGATATCAATATCTTCCTCATCATCCCATACGTATCACGATACTTGCATGTGCTCTTATCTGTTGTGCGTAAGCCATCTTTTTTATAGACAGGATGGCCAAATACCTGGCACACTAACGATTTACAGTTGGTAGTGTCAATTGTGGCACGGACGAAAATATTTACGTTTTCACTACTTATTTTCACTAGTAATTAGTGTTTGGTGTAACATTTAATGAATACATTTAAAGTAAGAATTGATACTTTTTACTTTGTATGCGATTGTGAACGATATTAGCAAAAAAATTGCCATCCACCGATGCATCGGTGTATTGTCCCACTACTACTTTCATTATGTATTTGATTTCTATGGATGTGCCTTTCTCTGTGTGGACAGGTATCCATTGGTTGACAGGGTCTGCTTACCCAGCACTCTAGCATCTCCACAGAATCTGTTTGCAGGTAGATTCATCTGCTTGTTTCTTCATCATTGTAACAGATTGTATCATCAAGTGTCGAACCCATATGCATATAGGAAGTCAGTTTAGTTCATGAACAGTGAACATATTAGTCTACTTCAGATAGAGATACGTATAACGCTCAGTTTAGCTAAATTTATCCACAACAATTGCCATTGTATCTGTGGAAACCAGCTTTAACCATGCTGGAAAGTCTTAATGAAGAGTCTGTGGCCTCAACAAAAAACTATTGGCAAGAACATATTTAAATAGGCACCTCAAATAATTTAATTGCTTGAGGCTTTAGATGTATAATAACATTGACTCTGAAATAGGCACCTGAGCAGCCCTGGGAGTTGCATATCTTTTTCTTTTTTTGCAATTTGCTTTTAAAACAAAATATTATGGCTCATCGTTTTAATAATATTTGGTTTCGAAGTTCTTGCAGAAAATATATCCAGTCTCCATACAAAACCTCAGAATATCAGATGCTAGGTCCCTTTTTACACCATACCTTTCAGCTACAAGTACATAACTTTGATAATCTGTGCGAGATCTTTTATCATCAGGATAATGACAGTGATTCACATTCAGAGGGCAGTTTATGTATGTTATGGCAGATGATCAAGGAGGCTTGTCTTCTTTGTCCATGGCATTACATAATTACTTTTCTTATGAAACCTACATGCAACTCTTCATTGGGTAAGTTACCCATTTGCAGAAGGGGAACTTAGCTTTCCGTTCAGGAAGCTTTTGTAGATAATATAGATATTATTATTCAATCAAGCTGTTTATCATTTCCATAGGTAAGATGTTAAGATGCTATATGTTTGTCATTATTTTGTCCAGACAGCCATAATAGATTGGTCTCAACTTTTAAAAAACCTTGCCAAGAATGTATCAGTCGTGTTGATTGTTGTGTGGCCTTGGTAGAGATCTTCCATTAGTTATGTATGGCTATGCAGTTACTGCTTGTGTGAATGTTTGCCACAATTTCCACATGCTACATACCTTATGCAAAATGAATACTTTTCTTTGAACAAGCAAGTTTCTTGTCCCATAGATACAGTTTGTTTTCTAATGGCGTGTGACTCTACGTTGTCTCAACACATTTTCGAAGTGAGCACTTAGTTCAAATTCACTGGAAAAAATTGTGACAATCAAACCGTCAAAGTGATATTTTATGTTTTGAGTAATGGCTTTTGTTCTTAATTTCTATTTGCCTTGCTGTCACCCACACTATAGATAATACTATAACTACGTCCATAATAACTAAATGTTATGTTGGAGGAGGATTGTTCAACGGGAAATCAGGCACCTCAATTTTTAGTGATGTAATTAACAAACTTATATACTACTCGAAAGAAGTTAAAGAACTCCTTTTTATTTTCATTTTCATCCCCAATTTTTAAGTCAAGAACACTTTAGAATCCTAAAGATGGACATTCCCAACTTAAGCTGTCCAGGAAGCAGGGTGTTTTGATTCTGGAGTCCAGGCTAATGGGTTTCACTGTATGAACCAGACAACTTCGACTCCAAACATATTTCTAAGTTCAAAACATGGAAAAAGCAATATTTTCTCAGAAACTTTGCACTGCATCTTTCCTATTGGTATAGAAACTGTACCCCCAATTGAAAAGAATCCATGGAGAGGTTTTTAAGTTATAGGTCCCACAAATTTCAAAGTAAATGAAGTAAAATGAAACACGCTATAATTCTTCAGAAAATCCAAATATTAAAATCAAACTAAGCATTACATCCCTCCTGTAGGTTTAAAAAGTGTTCACCAAATGTGAAAAGAATCTATGAAGTAGTTTTCAAGTTATAGGTCACACATAAACATTTCCTAAGAAGGAAGGAATTCCTTGGTATAACTATATACCCACCCCCACCCCCACCCCCACCCCCACCCCCACGCCCCTTTTAGGTAAGGCGTATAAAAAATGGACAATAATCCATGATTTGTTTATCCAAACATTTCACTGGGATCAGACCTGTCTACATCCATTGTGTACTATTAATTATGAGTACTTATTTACATTATGATCAAAACACAATTCCTCTTCTATACCCTTTATTCAGAAATATGACCTCATATGCACGTGAAGCAGTGTCTATGTTTGAGGTTAATAATGGATAGTGGCTGTAGCAATAATATGAACAGGTCCATACACCATGGACTGTCACTTGCCATTGTTCATTGGTTCAAATGCTGCTCATATGACTTGTGTTGACCAATCAGTTGAGCAGTAGCAATTTGAATATCATGTATATAGGTATGTATCACATGTATAGGTAACTTTGTATATAACAATATGCTGTACAGATGTACATGATCATAATTTGCTTTACATGTCTAAAGCAAACACATCACTGTATTATTGCAGTTTTACAAGAAAGCACAATAAATGTAAACAAAGTGGAAGTGTTTGTTGGTCATTGCGTTCAGCCAGCAATGGCTGCCACATTAAAGGGAGACAACCCAGCCAACTTTGTTCATTACCTGACCAGGATGCAAGTGTATGATTCTCCAAATCAAAGAATGCTGCAAATTTTAATGAAACTATTTCACCAACCTTAATGGCAGGATCTTTTGTTTCATTGCCTACAGTGGATATAATTATATATACTACTCCACTTTGAATAGGGATTTTTTTATTTTACCATGATGCACAAAAATGATTCTCACATGTCAAGTGTATATTTAAATAGGATGTTTATTTCGTAAGAATGTATACATCCTATATTTAAATAGAACGACATATTTGATTATTCCTATGAAAAGTTGAGTAGTATAATGTAGCTACTCAATGGCTGTGAGCAAATGTGTATGACTGAGGACTGTCAAGACAGACACTGGGCACTCAACACTCCTGTGTTTCAGTGATAATGCATTACTGAATAACATGGGGCTTCAAATGTTCATCACCTGTGTTCATAGATCAAAGTAATTGGCAATATTAAGGTTGCTCTCTCTTCACAACCACAGGACCACCAAGGTTCAGAGAATGTGTAGACATTTAAAAAAAAAGTTCAGGTGACATGTCAGTTAGGTAAATATTGAATAATTAAAGTGTGGATTGATGTATACCCACCATTATTTTACAACTCAGAAAAATTAAGTATTTATTGAAACAATTATTCAAACACTGAATAGTTGCTTTCCAAGATCCAAACGTCACTTACAAAGACCCTTGCTGAACAAAACTTGCAGTGAAAGTACAGGTGAAGACTAAAAATCACAAGACCAGACTCTTCAGAGGCAGATGTTTGCTACTTTACTACTGGTGGGTTTTTGCAACTCACAGCCTTCCAATTGTGGGTGTTTTTTAACTCTGTTTGAGAAGGATATGATCGTATGAACTCCAGGAGTTGACCACTGCAAATACATGGTTGACAGAATGCTCATGACAGAGTGCCTGTGTATTGGGTGAGTGAGGATTGTATCTGCAGTGAGGTCTGTGTCTTCCATCAACAGAGGCCTTGCTGAAGAACCAGAACGATTCCACATGTCCAGTCCACCTTGGATAACCTATACAGTTCACCTGTCTGGCATTTGACACCCATTGTGCATTAAAAGATATATCATCACAATTGCTTCATCATTATCATTCAGGTAGATGACAATTTCTAGGGTTCAGAGATGCCACTTGTCTAAGGTGCAGAGTTGTGTCCCTTTGCTGTGACCGCCAGTCGATCCTCTTTCTACACCACACCCATGCGCATAGGTGCTGACACCTACGTTAAAACAGATATAGGCATCACACTCGCTCAGAATATCCAGACTACTTCCATCTTATGTATGGTATTGTTTAAATATATTAACATCCATATCCATATAAAATGACAAAAAAAACAAGTGAATCCAAATGTGAATGCCCTGTTATCCTTTCTTGGGGTCCAGAATTTCAGGGTATTCCTCCCAGAATTTGGCCCCTATAATATCACAGTGTAGTGTTGTCACAAGTGGCTTGTACTTTCCAGTAGACAGCTTCGACATGGAGTGGTTGAGAGAGTTCATTCCTGAGTGAGTCCTTGTGGGGGAGGAACACACCTCATCCTGGGAAGAACATAATCAAATAATATAAAGAATACATTTACAAGAAAGAAGTGAGATTTTCCCACCTTGCACATGAGCAAAAGCACTGGTGGAGGAAAACTATTATCCATAACTAATTAGGGTCAACTTACGGTGAAGAGAACTTCTGTTTTAAAATATTTTTACAGTGTGATAACAAACGAAATTACTGGAATATGGCATTGATATAATAGAGAGGAAGTACTCACAGAAATTAGAACACATATAAGTACATGTGAACAAGTGTTGTTTCAACCAGGATCAGTGAGAGAGTGAATGTTTCAGCCACAGTCAGCAACACTGCAGCCACATCACAGTGACCTGTGAATTATTGAGTCTGCACCAGACAAACCAGTGCTTGAGAAAGATCTCGGTGATTTGGGTCCAACAGAGAATTAGCAAGGTCACACATTGTAACTATCCAATCAAATCCCAGAAATACTTCTGAGAACAGCATGGGCTACTGGGGACCTGTTTCATCCTGGAATTCCTACGGAGGACTTGCATGAGCTACTGGGAACCTATTTTGCCCTGGAATTCCTACGGAGGACTCGCATGAGGTACTGGGGACCTATTTTGCCCTGGAATTCCTACGGAGGACTTGCATGAGGTACTGGGGGCCTATTTTGCCCTGGAATTCCTACGGAGGACTTGCATGAGGTACTGGGAACCTATTTTGCCCTGGAATTTCCACAGAGGACGAGCATGGGGTACTGGGAATCTATTTTGTCTTGAAATTCCCACGGAGGACAGGCATTGGGTACTGGGAGTCTATTTCGTCTTGGAATTCCCACAGAGGACAGGCATAGGGTACTTGGAACCTATTTTGTCTTGGAATTCCCACGGAGGACAGGCATGGGGTACTGGGAACCTATTTTGTTTTGGAATTCACCATCATATGAATACATCTGTCTGTCACGTTCCCAAACTCACCTTTTTCCTGATTAATACTGTTCCTTTCCTGTAGAGCTCTGGCAGGTTGTTGTAGTTGATATTGAACTCTGAGAACAGAATCTCATTCTTGTCACTCGATAACGTGCCCTGCAACATAGAGCCAGTCAACACCTACATACAAGGAGCATGTCTTCACCCTAGACCTGTAGTGTGTATGCACTACGATGCCATGTTGTCCTGTTATCATGGAACATAGACAGCCAGGAGAATCAAGCAACATTGTCCTGCCTCATTTACTATACTCTACATATAAATTGCCAGGATCAAGCCAACCAGCACCAGACAGCTCAAGGAATAGACACATGATACTATTCCCTCCTGTCAGTGTACAACAAGAGAAAGAGGGCACGGGTGGCCAAGTCATCTACATTGTGATCTAAGGCACTGCAATTTGCTACCCAGAGTTGCATCCCTTGCACATGCCAGAAATCTATGATTTCACCCCGATTATGTTTCTAGGTTTGTCAGCACCATAAACATGCTTGTGTGTTTCACTAAAGTTGTAAACCTCTGAGACCTGCATCACTTTGGGCTTTCCTCCCATATTAAGCTGACCTGCCATGATATTAATGGAATACTGTTCAAATCGGAGTTAAACCCAACTCTTACTCCCTCACTCACATTAAGACACAACCAGGTGACAGGTCGGTCAAATCATGTTTCACCGCCGAGTCTCTTCTTACCTTACAATTATTTCAACACCAACATTATTGCCGCTCATGAGGCAAAACAAATCATTTCTATTATAAAAATATCATTTGGAAAACCAACCCTGTGAATATTGGAAACAAATATCTGTACACCAAGCGATCATGAAAACAGGCAACCTTTTTATTCAGTTGTACAATTCAGGTTGGTTTCAGCCAAGCTTGAGGTGAGGTGATGTGAAATGGGGTTTAATGTCACGTTTAAGCTTGTTGCACTCATATAGCGACATGCATACACATGTGTGTGGCTGCTTGTACTAGTCCAGACGTTTGCCGATTATATGTGCTTTCCCATGCCATGCCACAGTTTGACATGAATACCCCACTCAGACAAAGCATGCTGACACCGAGCCAATCAGTCCTTGTTTTATCCCCTTAATACCAAGCAGGATAACAACAAGTACCATCTTTTATGTCTTTCGGTATGACTGGGCTTGGGATCAGGGCCCCGTTCCTCAAAGCGATCTTAGCACTAAGGTGATCGTAAGTCCTATACTTTAACATAGGCTTACGATCATCGTAGTGCTAAGATCACTTTGAAAAATGGGGCCCAGACCCCCGACCTTCCGCTCTCAGGGCAGACGCTCTACCGCTAGACCACAGACCAGCCAAACGTGAAGCATTACCTCCACCTGATTGTAAATCATCTGACAAATGTTGACAATGTTTCATATCTTGAACGCTACATAGGTGTTCTCATTGCTCTTAGAGACTTTGCCCCAATCTTCCTGTACTGCTCAAAAAGGTGACGACACTGACCTTGAGTTTTTCCTGAGATTGTGCAGGTGTAAGGCAGCGTTCCTGTACCAGCTTCCAGAACACAGTGTTATACAAGTTGTTGATGTGACCTGGGCAAATGTGCAGAATAATGTAAAACCAAACGATGAATGGCTTTATATTTCGGTTAATCGAACTTGAAACTTGCAATGAACCACTAGACTACAGAGGCGCTGATACCAGGGGTCTGGAAACAGTCATATGCACCAGACATGTCCGATTGGGAATCTCAAATGTCTGATTTAAAATATTGCTTACCGGGCATTTAAATTTTTCTGTCCGGACATCTTAAAAAAAAAACAACGCTACCTTTGGGGTCCAAATAATTGATGAGCATTATCGTAATCAGCCTGATACACCACAATACTTTTAAGAATCTTCTGTTCAAGTATATCTACATCAGCAAGAGATATGTTATGTGCATCTCTTGGAAAATATGCTTGAAACATAAACTTTTTCTTTTGGTCTAAAATTTCCATCCTTCCCGGTCTTATATTTTCAGCAAAGATCTCGAAGTTACACAGAATACACGTGCCCCAACTCACAGTCTGCTTGTCTCCAGGAGAGGTAGTCCTTGAGATTCTGGTCACTGGGGTACAGGATGACCCTGGCATCAAACGCTGGTGGGTACTGCAGCTCCTGGGTGGCGAAGTACCGAGGCCAGTTCATCACAAATGCAGCAGAGAACAGGCTGACTAGATTGGTCATTATCTTGCTGGAAAAAGAAAAAAAGACCATGTTGCAAAACAATGATCAATCAAATCAATAACCCTCCCTATTTGTAAGATCCTGACGATACGATGATCAACATGATCAGTGCCCCTCCCGTAACTACCACCTGTTACTACTGTCTGATACAAAGGTCAAACCTATGCCCCCATCCTTGACTCCATAGATCACCTCCAAGGTCAAGTGTTCAATCCCAAACTGCGTTATACCAAGAGACGTTGAAAGATGGTACCCTGTCTTACATTTGACATTAAGGGAATAAAACAAAAGGACTGGTTGGCTCGGAGTCAGTATTCTGTGTCTGAGTGAAAATTCCCGGAAAGAGGTTCAATGAAGATGATCTCGTCTCATTTTTCATCCCATAAGACTAAATGGTGTCTAACATGGATGGTTACCATATTAGGGTATTAGTGAGTGAGTATGGTTTTACACCGCTTTTAGCATGTTTAGGAATATTCCCGCAATATCCCCGGTCGGGGACACCATGGGCTTCACACAGTGTGCCCATGTGGGGAATTGAACCCAGGTCTTCAGCATGACGAGCAATCGCTTTAACCACGAGTCTACCCCACCGCCCCTATTACCAGATTAAACAACAAAACGTTCTTAAGTCAGGCTTCTGTGAACTAAGACATATGTGAGTGTGAACATTTTACTGAGTGACACTTATTTAATCCCACCCCCATTCCCACCCTTCCACCTCCATCCCCAGCCCATCCCTGACATCTTCCTACCTTCCCCGTCGGTTGTACATAGTGGTGTGTTTCTTGAAGACGAAGCTGTATTCGTCACTCTGCCCATACGCCATGACAACATCCTTGAAGTCCTCCATCACAGCCAGGGCTGCTCGGGTCATCAGGCCGAGTGACCTCTCATCATTTGGTTTGACAAAATGGTGAGTGTCAGAAAACCTGCAACATCAGTGTTTGCCATCTTCCATTACCAAAGTTCAACTTGTTTTCTTAAATTAATTTCATAAGTTAAGCAAATATTTGGGAAACCCAAGCTGATATTCAAAGTAGCATGTCATGGGTGTTGAACAGAAGCAATTTGGATATCGTGTACCATAATTCTTGAAATTAAATGCGAAAAATGCGAGTTGTCTTTGCTCACATTAATTAACTTCGCATTTATGTCTCCAAATGACTATCAACAATATGATGGCCTCACTGCACACTTTGAAGATAGCAGAAATACCAACTTGAATATAAATACAAACACGGTTTAATAAGCAGGAGTTATAATAAGTATATACCAATGTCATTCAAAGAATAGGAATTACACAACGGGCACCCGGTGAGTTATCACTGCTGCCTTCAAGAGTTCTACCCACTCGTGTCAAGCTTCTTGACACCTTCTCCTCATACCAATCAGTGAACTGTTGTTGGTTCAATTATTTTATTGCCTTTGAACTTCCTTAATGCCAGTCAACATAGTAAACATATAAACTGTGTGTTGTTTTTAGGAAAACACTGTTTCTTATTTTTACAGAAGTGCTCTACTCAGCGCTAATAAGCAGTGCTATTTGCTGTTTGAGTGAATTAAAGTTATAATATGTATCATTTCACTGGGGATGGGGTGGGGGAGTCGCCCTGATATTGAGTCTTTTTTTTGGCTAGTGGTCAGCCGTCGTATTAATTTGAAGACGCATTAATTTCCAGATTTACAGTATATGATATAGGTATGTATAACAATGCTGCTCATGTGACTTGTGTTGACCAATCAGTGTTAAGCAGTAGCAATTTGATATCATGTATATAGGTATGTATCACATGTATAGATAACTTTATATATAACAATATGCTGTACAGATGTAGCCTGTGCGGTCCACTTTCATCAGCTAAAGTTATACCTTCATCAAAGTACAGTAAACTATGGTTATATCGAACTCAAAGGGACCAGTAATTTTAGTTCATTATAACCGTAGTTCGTTATAAGTATATATACAGCATATATACACCCGATGGCCATGACTGAAATAACAATTTGTTATATCCGTCAGTTCGTTATAAGCAATTCGTTATAAACATAGTTTACTGTACTCTCATTTCTGGTGTCTTAGCAGTCTTGGGGTAGCCTGGTTTATGCATGTTATGTTTTGCTATGCTGAAGAGCTATGTTAGGCTCCCCTCATGGGGATTTGTGAAGTCCACTTGGCATCCCCTGTCATGAGAGTGCTGGAATATTATTTTAAAACATGAAAGGCTATTTGACTAAGAGCAACAGTAACCATAACAACTCATAAGATAAGACAATTTATATTAATACCAAAAGCAAGAAAAATAATTGCTTAAAAAAAGTCAAAGGAAATATTCCTTAAATTTACTCTCACAGCATTTGTATTTTCATTTCATTTTGCCTCCTGTCTCTTAGCAACCAGACACTGAGAGGTGGGGAGCAGTACTTGTTTCCAAAATAAATTAAAATAATAGGAAAGTCTGAGGCATTGCTTATTTTCATCATTGATGTGGAATGTATTCATATAAATGCATGACTGGAACATCAGTAATCAATAATCTAAATTGGTACACTAAGAGTACCTACTTAACCGTTAGAACTCTGGACGAGCCAGGGAAGGGGAGTGTGAACCCCCTTCCAACACCCACCCCATTCACTCACTGTACCCAGGTCAGGCATCAAACATTGGTCATCAGAGTCAGCCAACTCTTGAACCATTAAACTACCCAAACATCCCTTCATCCTTAAATATTTTTTTGTTTTTTTTTGTTTGTTGTTTAACTCCTCACTCAGCAATATTCCAGCTATATGACGGCGGTCTGTAAATAATCAGTGATTGACATCATGAGCATTGATCCACGCAAATCGGATCGATTACATGTATCAACCAAGTCAGCGAGCCTGACCACCCGATCCCGTTAGTCGCCTTTTACGACAAGCATAGACGCCTTTTACGGCAAGCATGGGTTGCTGAAAATCATCCTTAAATAATTAAAGTTATATAATTAGAAGCTGTAGCAGTAGTATTTAATAAGTAGTAGAAGTTGTTGTCATAGTAGCAGAAGCAGCAGTAGTAGTATATAGTTTATTAAATTGTCACATGTAAAATCAACATAAAATATACATAAGATAATCTTTCAGCAGAATTTATTATTTTTGGCTTTAAAAAAAATCTTATTACTGATAAAGTGTTTGATCTTATCATCCTGTTCACAAAATACTTTATCTACAGATGTAGAGTTCAAAATATACTACTGAATATACATTTTTTAAAGAATGAACTCAAACTTCGCTATAAGATAGAGAAAAGACGCTTTCTGTCCACAAAGAGAAGTTTGGAATTTAACAAAGACTGGATGATGTACCATAACCTTTTTGAATTTTAGGATATGTATATGTATGTGTTTATATATATATATATATATATGCTTGCGTACATGCGTATATTATGGTATGCCCATGTGTTAGTGTCTACATTTCCGTATTATTCATTTGGAACCACTGACTTGAGATTTGAGATCTCTCTTTGAGAATATAATGTGTGTGTGTGTGTGTGTGTGTATGAGAGTGCTTGTGGCGTCCCTGTGTGAAAGCGTGTAAATGGTGTTTGTATGAGAAGTGTGAATGGTTATTTTTATGATAAAAAAAGGGGATTCCATCATGTGATACATATATATTATGTAATAAATCATTTACTCTCACTAGTAATATCAATCTCACATTACAAATGATGTGCAAACAGTTAATGTATTAATATGCATTATATCGTGTACAATGTATCCTGAACCCTGAATAAAAAAAGTATTACAAAAAAAATATTATACATAAGATATACACAAGATACTGTGCATCCACCCATTAAACATGTTATGTCATTTATTTCCATATGCAACACTAATTCTGTTCTGATAATTCATTAGTTTCCATCTACCAATGCACATGATACAATATTCAAATTGAAAATGGCCCTATGTGATAATGTGTTTATCCTAACCGCGTTAACTGAATTATTTGTTCGTAACCATATTCATAATTAATATCAACCAATCAGGTATCTTCATCTTATGGTAGAATAGGTCTTCAGCAACCCATGCTTGCCGTAAATAGCGACTAAGTTTGTCGTAGGAGGCGACTAACGGGATCGGGTGGACAGGCTCGCTG
Source organism: Haliotis rufescens (assembly GCF_023055435.1). Taxonomy (NCBI): domain Eukaryota; kingdom Metazoa; phylum Mollusca; class Gastropoda; order Lepetellida; family Haliotidae; genus Haliotis; species Haliotis rufescens. Next base: position 528,836 of record NW_025964391.1, on the reverse strand, counting down.
ACTTGGTTGAAGCATGTCATTGATCCCAATTGCGTGGATCTATGCTCATGATATCAATCAATGGATTGTCTGGTCCAGACTCGATTATTTACAGACCGCCGTCATATGGCTGGAATATTGCTGAGTGCAGTGTTAAACAACAAACTAACAAATAATCTTTATCTTATGAACAAGATTCTTAAATTATCACATTATGATTAAGAGGTAATCTGACCTGTAATTTATGGAAAATATACAAACGAAGGAATCCCAACGATCTCTCAGAATGAACTTGTATCTATTAACATAATAAAACATTATATTCCTTGGCTCACAGGTATAAAGAGCGGTACTTACTGGTTGTATTACATGGAATATACTCAGAATTTCTGTATCAGGCAAAACCTGAGCAAAACTCAATCAATACACTTCAAACAAAATCACTATTCAAATATTTGATACCCAAATCAAAGGAATTCGGACTATGCTAACACTGTACTTTAATCACACTGACAGTCGTAGTCTTATATAGGCTTTCAATAACTCATTATACCAAACCACTAATCTCATCAACAGTGTTTTCAAATCCACACACAAGGATTTTATCAGGGTGGCGATACGAGGATTATTACCCAACAGGTAGGGCAGTACGACTGATAGTGACGTCCTCCTGAAACGCTTCAGTGTGCCCTGTCACTACTCTGCTATCAGCTGGTAATTCTAGCAGTGGTCTAAGTCTGGCTCCATGCCAAACATGCCATTTAATATTTATGAGAAACCTACAAACTTCAGTGGTTTGGATAATCTCTCCGTTAACCCATGTTGACAAAAATTCTCCCCTAATTTTGAGGCCAGTGCAAGACTTGTAGATTTGACCTGTGTTTTGTACTATATCTGCTCTACCACTTCAGAATACAGATTCAAACACTGCCTCACTTAATCGGAGATCATATTTCAGTCTTACCGGCAATATTGTCTGACTTTCCTAAACACTTTAACTTTTTCTTGGTAAGAACTCCAATGCTTTATGCGGAATTAAGCCTCCTACCTCTCATATTATTTACCTTGTTTATCTCTATGAATATTAAAAAACTTTGCCGGTTTAAGGTCATGCAAACAAATCTTGAACAATTCCATTTCATGCATATGGTATATAAACTACTCAAAGGAAGTTAAGGATAACCCGATTCTTTCATATTACTATAGTTTAATCTGTCATGGATAATCATTAACTTTAGTTATATGAAAACATTGGTGATCCTTAACTTCTTTTGAGTAGTATTTTTATACAGTCTTGCCATAGTGTTCAAGTATGATCCAGTTGAAGTTAGTAAATATGTCAGTCAAGTATTTTCTTTTCTCTTATTTTACATTGTACATTGTACTCGTAGTTACAGATGATTGGCATTGCCAAAATTAAAGACAGCAGAATATTTGTTTAGGCATGAACTATGTCCTTAGGTTTTTAAAATGTCAGTTAAATGATTCACACATGAATGCATGCTGTTGTATGATTAGTTTGTTTTTCACTACAAATGAATATTATAATACTGAATTCTTATCATTACCATGGCTAACAACATCAAAGATCAAAGTTCTAATTGCTAAATTGCGGCAAACTTTTGTAAATATTCCATGTTTTCAGTTCAAATTGTTTCTATTGACCTAAATGATAACTTAAGTTCATTTTTAATTGTCCACCTACACTATTTTCAATAAATGTGACAAATTATAAAACACAAATATAGCATCAAGCAAACAACATTACATTACTTTGTTTGTTGTTTATGCCGTAGTCAGCAATATTGCAGCAATATTGCAGCTCTATGACAGCGGTCTGTGAATAATCAAATATGGACCAGATAATCCAGTGATTGACATAATGAGCATTGATCCACACAGTTGGGATACGATGACATGCATCAACCAAGTCAGCGAGCCTGACCACCTGATCCCATTATTTGTCTCTTATGACAAGCATTGTTGACATTGACGGCATACTACTACTACTACTACTCCTACTCCTACTCCTACTACTACTACTACTCCTACTACTACTACTCCTACTACTACTACTACTACTACTACTACTACTACTACTACTACTACTACTACTACTACTACTACTACTACTTAAATTTGACAATTTGCTGAATAAGCATTCTCAAATTATCTTTTTCATATTTACAAGACCGCCTCCGTGGTCTAGTGGTAGAACATCCGCCCGGAGAGCGGAAGGTCCGGGGTTCGATCCCCGGCCGCGTCATACCAAAAGACGTTCAAAGATGGTACTTGTTGTTACCCTGTCTGGCGCTCGGCATTAAGGGGCTAACACAAGGACTGATCGGCTCAGTGTCAGTATACTGTGCCTGAGTGGGGTATTCATGTTAAACTGCGGCATGGTATCTCAGTGAGCTAGCACTATAAATTGGCATCAGTCCGGACTAGTACAAGCAGCCACACACACACACACACGTACATGCAAGTCGCTATGTAAGTGCAATAATCTTGGACGCTATTTCCAAATTTGTTTGATAATAATTTGTGAAATTGCAAATTGTTAAATGATCTTATAAGTGTTCCCACAATCACCATAAATACCCCCCACACCCACCCACACACCCACACCCACACACCCACACACACACACACACACACACACTTCCCCCAACCATCACTCTTCTTCCCTCCCCAGCACCTTATGGTAAGACATCTATCAGAAATTCTAGTTGGTATTGTAAGGCGTGGATATGCGTAGTCTATAATCCACACAGCATACACCTGTACACAGGTCATTGATCCCCCTGGCTATATAATCCCAGCAGTCTTTATGTTATGAACTGAAATTTACATGAAGCAATAAACCCTAAGCCGTTATCTGAATGTCAAGCCAATTGTAACCACATGCATACACATCCATGTGTCTCCTATCACCAAGTGTAGAGCATGTTCAGTTCTATGCTGTAGACATGGCAAATCTCTCAGAATGAACTTGTATCTATTAACATGATTAAGAGGTTATCCAAATGCAGCCATTCATCTGTATATTGTATGTATGCGGTATCAAACGTAGACAGGGAGACATCAGTTAACACTACTTTGGTTTCAATAGACTGTACTGGTAACAGCCTTGACATAGTGACAGTTACTCTGTCATACAGACCCTGAAACAAATATATCCAATACAGCCCAGGGAAGTCTATAATAAAGAAAGTCCTTGCTATTATATTTCATAACTATACTTTAACAAGTCTTTTAAAGATATTTAGGAGTAATACACATAAGGAAGATAATTTATGGATGTCAACTTCATCATTATGATAAATATTTAAATGTTGACATACATAAGTTTTCTTCTTTATAATTTAACAATTGGTTTTTTTTGTAAAATAGTTTATTACGGAGACTAGATGTTAATCTAAGTGACAGTGTACAGCTGCTCCAAATGTGAGCTTGGTTAGGGAAGAAAATGGTAACTTAATATACACGATCACACAGGTGATAAACCTACATGAAATAATTGATATCAGCATTGACATGAGAGACACACATGAGTCCATTCTAAACAAGAGAGTTCCTGACTTGTATCTGAGAGGTCAGCTTTAGTACTCCCTGTGGTAGCCATGTTTCCTGATCCTACTCACCCACAGACCTGCACCAAGCCCACTCAGGATCAACTTGCACAGTAAGAAGATTAACCTGTGAATCCCTTGTTCGTGTTTTAGTGTCAAACTAACATCTACCCCAGCCACCCATGTCCCACTCTTTCATCACCCCACCCACTACCCCCTCCCTCATTGTCCCACCCATACATATCACCCCAACTCACACCCATAACTGGTAATATAACAATCTTTGTCTGTACCCAGAACCCAACAATAACCTACCTATGTAACCCAAACCATGCCAATAACCCACACCACTCTACCACACCAATAACCCCACCCACACCACTATACCATGCCAATAGCCCCACCCAGACCACTATCACACACCAATAACTCCACCCACACCACTATACCACACCAATAACCCCACCCACACCACTATACTATGCCAATAACCCCACCCACACCACTATCCCACACCAATAACTCCACCCACACAACTAACCCACACAACTATCCCACACCAATAACTCCACCCACACAATTAACCCACACCACTATCACACACCAATAACCCCACCCACACCACTATACCATACCAATAATCCCCACCCACACCACTATACCACACCAATAACCCCACCCACACCACTATACCATGCCAATAGCCCCACCCAGACCACTATCACACACCAATAACTCCACCCACACCACTATACCACACCAATAACCCCACCCACACCACTATACTATGCCAATAACCCCACCCACACCACTATCCCACACCAATAACTCCACCCACACAACTAACCCACACAACTATCCCACACCAATAACTCCACCCACACAACTAACCCACACCACTAATCACACACCAATAACCCCACCCACACCACTATACCATACCAATAATCCCCACCCACACCACTATACCACACCAATAACCCCACCCACACCACTATACCACACCAATAAACCCCACCCACACCACTATAACCACACCAATAACCCCCACCCACATCACTATACCACACCAATAACCCCATCACTATACCACACCAATAACCCCACCCACACCACTATACCACACCAATAACCCAACCCACACCACTATACCACACCAATAACCCACACCCACACCACTATACCACACCAATAACCCCCACCCACATCACTATACCACACCAATAACCCCACCCACACCACTATACCACACCAATAACCCCACCCACACCACTATACCAGACCAATAAACCCCACCCACACCACTATAACCACACCAATAACCCCCACCCACATCACTATACCACACCAATAACCCAACCCACACCACTATACCACACCAATAACCCACACCCACACCACAATACCACACCAATAACCCCCACCCACATCACTATACCACACCAATAACCCCACCCACACCATTATCCCACACCAATAACTCCACCCACACAACTAACCCACACCACTATCACACACCAATAACCCAACCCACACCACTATACCATACCAATAACCCCACCCACACCACTATACCACACCAATAACCCCACCCACACCATTATACCACACCAATAACCCCACCCACACCACTATACCACACCAATAACCCCACCCACAGCACTATACCACACCAATAACCCCACCCACACCATTATACCACACAAATAACTCCACCCACACAACTAACCCACATAACTATCCCACACCAATAACTCCACCCACACAACTAACCAACACCACTATACCACACCAATAAACCCCACCCACACCACTATAACCACACCAATAACCCCCACCCACATCACTATACCACACCAATAACCCAACCCACACCACTATACCACACCAATAACCCACACCCACACCACAATACCACACCAATAACCCCCACCCACATCACTATACCACACCAATAACCCCCACCCACACCACTATACCACACCAATAACCCCACCTACACCACTACCCCACACCAATAACCACACCTACACCACTACCCCACACCAATAACCACACCCAAACCACTACCCCACAAAAATAACCCCACCCACACCCCTTACTCCACACCAATAACCCAACCCACACCACTACCCCAAACCAATAACCCCGATATCACTAACCCACACCAAATACCCCCCATACCACTATGTGTACCCAACAACAATAACTCCCCCATAACTCTATCCCACACCACTAACCCACACCAAATACCCCCCAATACCACTATGTGTAACCAACTCTTTTCCACACCAATACCCCAATACCACACAACCACCACACTAATAACCCACCCATACATCTATGTGTACCATACACCAATAACACCCCTCCCCCCACCTCAACTCCCCATAACTCTCCCACACCATTAACCCCACCCATACCAAGAACTCCACCCATACCACTACCCCAAACCAATACCCAATACCAATAACACAACCCCACACCCAAAAGTCCACCCAACCACTACCCCACACCAATTACCCAACTCATACCACAGCCCCACAGTAATGCCCCACCCATGCCAATAACCACAGCATTTCCACTACACACCTATAACCATACCCAAACAAATAGCAATTCCCCTGCCCCCTCCTCCCCACACACTAATAACCTCACCCCTATCAATAACTTCATCCTCTATTTATTCCCCACAAGTCCTGACAACGCCACCCCCTCACATCACCCCCCTCACCCACAAGTCCCGTGCCAACTCACCTGTAGAATCCCTTGCATCATCCCCCTTACCCACAACTCCCGTGCCAACTCACCTGTGGAATCCCTTGCATCATCCCCCTTACCCACAACTCCCGTGCCAACTCACCTGTAGAATCCCTCCCATCATCCCCCTCACACATAAGTCCCGTGCCAACTCACCTGTAGAATCCCTCCCATCATCCCCCTCACACACAAGTCCCGTGCCAACTCACCTGTAGAATCCCTCCCATCATCCCCCTCACACACAAGTCCCGTGCCAACTCACCTGTAGAATCCCTCCCATCATCCCCCTCACACACAAGTCCCGTGCCAACTCACCTGTAGAATCCCTCCCATCATCCCCCTCACACACAAGTCCCGTGCCAACTCACCTGTAGAATCCCTCCCATCATCCCCCTCACACACAAGTCCTGTGCCAACTCACCTGTTGAATACCTCCCATCATCCCCCTCACCCACAAGTCCCGTGCCAACTCACCTGTGGAATCCCTTGCCATCTATCCTGATCACAATCCAGCAGTTCTGCAGACACTTGTCCTCCAGCTCAAACTGCTTGACATACTCAAACTTGGATTTGGCCATTACTGCCGATGAGTGGAAACAGCTCCTTGACTTAAAACCTCCACAATATCTGTTCCTTCCAGAACACACAAGAAATGACTGATCTTTATTCAAGAACCTTTGGACAAACTTGAGATTTCTACTTTTAGTTTGTAATTTTCCACCAGTCTGTGAATTCCAACTTTGTCTGTCAATCTCCTCTACACCTACAGGCAAGCCGGTCTGCGTTACGTTTCTTCCATGGAAACAATCCCACTTTCTATAACGTCTCCTGCCTTGTCCACTAAAGCTGAAACAATCTGATAAACAGCAACTCCTGTGAATACAACAATGCAAGTATCCATACAATATATCTAGTTTCTCTGTACAAGAATCAGACCCCAATGTCCATGACGCCTGTAATCCCACGTCTCCGAGTTGTAAAGCTGTTTGCTGACTAGTCCCAATCTCGCCGTCTGCTGCTCTAGTCACAAGCCTGCCGTCTGCTCCGTCCACAAACCTGACGTCTGCTGCACAAGAGAGCTGACACAACTTGTCGGTCTTCCCTGTGTGTCTGATCAACACTGCCCACAGGCCCGGCCGCGGTCTCATGCCCCCATTGTCATGCGATCAAGAAGTGGGTCCACCGGTCACAGTACGATTTAACACTTGTTATCTCAGCTCCTCTATACCTGAAAGAGGGGAAATGAGGAATGTCACACACAACACGGCTTCCACTTGTCTCTGTTTGGGTTATGGCACTTATTCATCTCGAGCTCTCCTGTCAATTGAATTATACCAGTGCTCAAGACAAACAGGCACTCTAAAGATATGATTGGGTGTAATGGCTTTCACAGGTAAATAACATATCTACTCCAATATAACTATTTCTTAATTAGATCAAAATAATCTCATTGAACATGCCTTAACAGTCAAGGAATACCTAAAGTGAGTGAGTTGGGTTTAGCACCGCTTTTAACAGTATTCCAGTTATAACATGGCATGTCACCTTCATGAGGGAGGAAGGTCTCGGAAGTTTACCTATTTAGTGAGAACAAAAAAAATACCTTTCTTTAGCACAGACAAATGTTTTCTCGTGTTTAATGGATAAGAGTAGTGTAAAATAATCTCAATAATAAACTGACAATCTGAAGCCCCGTTTTTAATGAAAATAATCCAAGAGAGCTCGTAGGATAATACAACAAGTATAAGTAGCCATTGACATCACAATCAAATGACATCACTATTCTCTCTGCCACTGAAGCTTACTTTTTGCACTCAAGACACTGGCTATTACTGTTTACAAACTAAAAAGGTTGGAAGAATGAATTTGGATGATAAACAGAATCTCACCCTCATGTCTAGACTAACATTTAGTTTATGAAATCTTATATTACACAATATCCTTCTCGACTGTAAAAATAAAAAATAATTTTCCCTATGCTGTTGGAATAGAGCTCGCAAGAGCTGGCTAGACTTGCTTTTTTTATACGTTTCTAGATTGTTTTGTTTTTCCATAAAATAAACTTATTCCACAGTCATGGTGCAGGACAACCTCATGTCTTTTAATATCAAATATATCAACACTTGTTGCCGAGGGTTTGAAAGTTTTATCTCCAGTTGCCATATTTGATATCAAAAGTCTGGCAAGATTCTTCACTACGGTTTGATTGAAGAGGCAGACGCTCAATTACACATTTTATATCCCTTGTCTGTTCTCGATTTATATGGTCTCTTTAAATGTGCCTTGATAATAAAATTCCTTTTTATAGATTCTATCTATTGTATCTTCTCAAATATCTATGCTATAGTTAACAGCATGGCACAATGAAAAAAAATGACAACATAAATATCGTCTCAATAGCAGCACTTGTTGAACTGATTGGTCCAGATTCATGTGATTGAACGTTGCCCAATGCCATGGTCAGCAAATTATCTAGCCATATCATCAGAGCCACATGTCTTAGACAGGCCAACCTATGGTTTCACCTTCAGAATCCTTAGAATGGGATATCTATCGCTGTTGGGCTCGTTGACAGAACAGGTACTACAGAAATGAACCCTAGGTACCATTAGGTATACAGGGACTTGGAACAGTCTACATATATGTAATGCTTTTGTATTTCTATTGGTTATAGCCTCTGTTCATCTGAAGAGAATCTGTACCTTGAAGCATCATTAACGATGTATACTTTCTAGTGCCTAACTGACACTTTCCACAATACTCTCCCCAGGGAGCTGAGAACGCAATTTGAATACACAGAGATTTGTTGACCAGGGTATATAATGTCAAGGCTTGGAGCATGACCTAGCCCTATGAAAGGGAGTCTTGCGCTTTATAAACAGTCTATTAAAATTATTTATTATTTTTACATCGGCTCAAGAACTGTCACCACAGACAGTTAGCCTATTGTCCCTCTAAGAGAGCTGTCATTCACAGAGGTCATCCAGTGCTGCGATCATGTAGGCCTACCGATCACTCCCTCGTAACCTGGCAATGATAGACTCCCCACGTGCTACTGCATGAGCACACCATTGTCACACAACTAATTAATTCAGACCTTTCCTAGAAGTATATTCAGGTTTACTCTCTTCCAAGAAACATCATAAAAAGTGGACACAGATTTTGCTCAACAAATCCTCATTTATACTGAGCTGGACAGCAAAACAGGACACATCTCAACAAGGATATTAAGATTATTATGACTTATCAACCACTTGACAGACACACCAGCCAATCAGAATCAGTTGCTGAGCTGTGTACCGCTATCAAGGAGGCAGATTTATAAACCATGACCATTCTAGGTCCATGCTATTTTAGTGTGTGTTTGTTTGTTGTTTAGCACCAGAAATGGGCTTCACACATTGTACCAATGTGGGGAATCTAACCCGGGTCTTTGGTGTGACGAGCAAATGCTTTAACCACTAGGCTACCCCACTTTCCTATAACCAAGATAAAAACACCTGAACCATACCCAGACGTCACATGAACATGCTGTAATGACTTCTCCAAACACTCTAACATCCACTTGGCAATCACAAGTCTCATAAAGTCTCCATAAACACCCATGAACCGCACCTTATCTGACCAACATTTAAACTCAAGTGCCTCGCACACAATTCCTAATGCAATAGAATGACCCCATACAACTGTCTGTTAGATCTATCCCTGCTGCAATGCCATTAAACATACAGAAAAAATATCACTGCTCACATGACTTCCTACATTCTGCATGAACTAAGACCAATTGTTAATATTTGAGTCACACCTTTATAAGACATAAAACAAGTCAGCTGACACATAAACATGATATATTTGTATGAACATATATTCCAATTTAAATTCTAGTTTTTATAACAGTGGACCCCTGCCAACTATCAGTGACAAGAGAGGGTTCAAACTTCAAAAACAGGTGCAGGATTTTGGAATACGTTACTTACTGAGAGCCAATCAAACTGCCTGTTTCACATGTCAGTATCTTCCCAAGGCAAGTGAATTAACTGACTCTAAAAGTCCAGTTTCCATCGCTGCCAAATTACACTGGAATTTCTGGGCTCGATAGTCCCTTCTGTCCTACTGACCAATCAGATTCCACCTCTGATATCACTTGCATTTCGCTTCAAACAAAATGGCGGCACCCAGTCAAGATGATCTGATATATGATCAAAATCTATATTGTAATATAACGGGTATTACCTCAAAGGGTATCCGATCTCACAAGAGAACCTTGATTAAAAACATGTAAAGATTTTGAAAATATCTGTTGATACCCATCCTTTGCAAATCCTACAGTCAACCGAAATCTGCAAGTTGAAATCCATGTTGTTAACGAACCAGATGTCAATTTTGTTACATGATTTTGATTGGACTATGCATAGACTTGTTAGTCAAGCCACTCCATAGTTCCGGTAAGGTTGGAACATGGACGTTTTCAGTCAGTTACCTCCCTTGCCTCGGTTAACTGCACGTCAGGTACTGCACTAGAAACTTTGCTTTACTGCGATACTCATTCCCTGTGTCCAAAGCTGCTCCATACATGTACTATATAGGGTAATGAAAGTGCTACAAATTGGGGCTTGGTATTACAGCCTCAGAAATTTGTGTTTTAGAGACAAGTTAAGAGGACTAGTTGAAACCTTATTTCACTAGTCCTCAGAGTTCGTAGCTTGTCCTGTTTGTACAAGACAAAATGTTTACTATGTTTACATTGTCAGTTTTATTCAGTTCCAGTTTGTAGCAAAACTAAGCTTTGAGAACTGCCTCAGAATTATAGTCCTCAAATGCTACTAGTCCATGAGGACTACTTGTCCTCAGAACAATTTCGTTGTCTCGGCCTAGGGTGAACTTCAAAGGCTGGTGATTACAGTGCTCACTTTCTATGTGAGCGAGTGAATATTGTTTTTTCGCCGCTTTTAGCAATATTCCAGCAATATCACGTCAGGGGACACCAGAAATGGGCTTCATACATTGTACCCATGTGGGGAGTGAGTAAGTTGGGATTAATGCCGCTTTTAATAGTATTCCCGTTATATCACGGCGTGGCAGCTTAATGTGGGAGGAAAGCCCGAAGTGATGCTGGTCTCAGATGTTTACCACTTCGGTGAAACCCACAAGCATGGGTATGGTGCTGACAAATCTAGAAACATAATCGGGGAGAACCGGGATTCGAACCCACAATCATAGATTTCTGGCGTGCCCAAGTGACACAACTCTGCACAGCGAATCGCAGCACCTTAGATGACTGGGCCACCTGTGCCCCCATCCATGTAGGGACCTGAACCCGGGTCATCGGCATGATGAGTGAACAATTTAACCACTAGGCCATCCACGGCCCCACTGGTTTGTATGAACAGTTTCAGTGGCTGCAAAATAGATATTGTGTACCCAGTTTTGTTGGACCTCATGAGAAGTCATGGCTGCCGGGACTCTATATAAATCATTATGCAGCTGGAGAGTATTGTTTCGTCGTTCACAGAATATCTGGAGACAGAAGTATTACAGAACTGGTTAAGTAAGATTCCACACGAAAGCATCTTCACATCAACAACAATCATTGATTAACCACATCTGTTCATGTCTGTGTTGCCATGACAACACATTACAGGGTTACAATAATTAGACTTTTATGGTGGTGATTATCTGAGGTAAATATATTGACAATTTGTACTTTAGAATATCGTCAATAAGTATGCACTCTCCAGGTCCTCGTCCATTATTCAATTGACCTCATCAATATGCAATAATTTGGACGGTTATTATTTAAGAATTGACATTAATTTTTTGTGGCAGGTCATTGGTAGTCTGAACCTTCATGTTTGTTTGTTAGTTTGTTTGTTTGTTTGTTTGTTTAATGCCGCACTCAGCAATATTCCAGCTACATGACGACAGTCATAATCGAGTCTGGGCCAGACAATCTAGTAATTAACATCATGAGCATCGATCCACGCAATTGGGAAATGATGACATGCATCAACCAAGTAAGTGAGCCCAACCACATGATCTCATTAGTTGCTGGAAATATCTGTCGACGCCCAGTTGGCGGTACACATGATTAGCAAATCCTGCAGTCGACTTAAATCTGCACATTGAAATCCAAGTTGTTTGCAAACAAGATGTCTAGTTCATTACACGATTTTGATTGGAGTATGCATAGACTCATTGGTCCAACCATAATGTAACTCCGGAATTCCATCCTAGTTCAGCAAGGCTGGAAACTGGATTTTTTTAGCCAGTTAACACCCTTGCCTCGGGAAGATGAGTCACAGTATACTACTGTAGACTTTATATGAGGTATATACCTATTGGACAAAAAAAAAGCAATATTGACTGAGGCTGATATTGCTTATAGAAACAGGCATTTTATGTCATCTAGTCTTTATATTTGTTTGATTATATAATTAAGAACCAAAAGCAGATTCAACACATCAAACTAAGTTGGGAATGATGTTACAATAAGGGAGGGGGGAGGGAGGTTCCTAACAAACTGACACAACTGATTGGCTTAGACTTAGGGAACACCATTTCAGTCAATGCCATAAATCATCAGGCCAGACTGGGTTGGTGATGATTTGAACATAATTTCAATGATGTCACAGACTGGTTACAGTGGAAGGCAGCCCCAAGTGATGCAGGTTGTTGGCATTTTACACTTCGGTGGAGTCCATGAGCTGCTGAAAGCCCAAGGTGTGAAATCCACATGCATCTGTGTCTTGAATTCATCATCTGATCCAAGCTCCTTCCCAGCATGTGACACCTTCATTACACTTTCGGTAACATGGCTGCCACCAGTGTGGGCGCAGCCATTACAAGAATCTTGAAATTTGTCTTCAAACCCCAAATGTAGTCACCTTCATATTTTTGTTTATGTCTTTGGAATGCCAAAATGGTGAATTTTGAAAAGGTTTACCACTTACCAGATTTCCGAGATAAATTCCTCCTTACATACCGTATTCGACCCAATAAGCGCTCAGGGCGCTTAAAATAAAGACAGAAGGGGTGGGCGCTTATTGGGACCAATTCAGAGTCAAATTGGCGTAAATTCATCAATAAGCCTTACCATATTTTCTTGAGAATAGTGCGCCCTTTTTTTCCAAAAAACACAGCTGTGTAAAAGGGGGTGCGCATTATACACGAATTAATGAGTTTTTAATGAGCATGTAACACCGGAAATACCATGTCAACAAATCCATACTGAAGTTCACTGTCTGGCTATAAAAAATGTTCTTTGTATATCTGGACTTATGTTTGTAACTTATTTCATTAATTTTATTCAAAATTCTTTGTAATATTGTTTTAATTAATTTCGGCGAAATCATGTGTTAAGCGATCGGAAGATCGCACAACTCACCCTTATTAACAGCAACCACGGTCAGATTACCGCTATTGATGTCTTGAAACAAACTTTAGTTGACAGAGAATGGATATATATATCATAAATGCCATACTTTGTTTTTGTCATATTTGTTTTTGTTGGACGATTCTAGGTCAACACGTAATTCTCGCGATCACGCGATCACGCGATCACGTGCACGGGAGCCTTGACCGTGACTGGTCAGACTGGTTCCATGTAAAACATAATACCCGGCAATAGCGATCAGCTGCTTCGCTTAGGGTTATTATTATTTTAAATATGTTTAGTAAAAGCTGCATCTAAATTAACAAGATATTGGAATATATTATTCCTGATAAAAAAATAGTTTCAGATACAACTTTTGCCGATCCTTGCATTTAAAATCCTGTAAAGTTATATCATAGGGTGTGCCTTGACCGAATCACCGGTAGATTCCAAGAAAACGTGTGTACAGCTGATTGCTGTGTCCGGCTTAGTTTACGAGAAAATACACAAGGTAATCTTAATCAATGGATAAAAAACAATGCCTAGCTGAACAAAAAATACAATTTAAATGGTAAATCAACATGTCAGGTGATTTTTTATCTTAAATTTAGAATTTGTACTGACGAAGTTTCTCATCACCTGTTCGTTTGCCGGACTTCGCTAAAGGGGTACAGTGTAATTTGTTTCTGTGCATAATATGCAAAGTCACAAATATCTAAAATAAACAGAATACAGTCATGCCCCGCTTATACGGACTTCAAATATCCGGAAACCTCGGTTCCCGGACGATTTTCATTTAAAACGAAATAATTACTAGATCTACTGGGGGGGGGGCGCTTATTGGGGGAGGGGCATAATTGGGTCAAATAGGGTATGTACTATACCAATTACATGATAGTTGTAATGAAACAAAAATTCAAATTGACAAAGAAAATAATTAAGCTGGGGTAGGAGTATTCGGCGTCATGGCAGTCATCCCTTGTTTGCAAACATAATGGTCAGTCAGCTGCGAGTTCAACTCCAAGCATGGTTGTGGCCCCCTATCACAGTTGTGAGCTTTGACTGGTGGCAGCGATAGTACAGAGAGCTCCTCACAGCCAAAGCCCCTTCACGGAGTAATATTCCAGCAATATGAACTATCACATGACAATCCAGTGATTGATATTATGAGCATCGCAATTGGGATACGATGACACGCATCAACCAAGACAGCAAGCCTGACCACACGATCCCGCTAGTTTGTTTGGTTTTTGTTTAACGCCGCACTCGGCAATGTTCCAGCTATATGTCGGCAGTCTGTAAATTATTGAGTCTGGACCAGACAATACAGTGATTGATATCATGAGCATCGATTCACGCAATTGGGATACGATGACATGCATCAACCAAGTCAGCGAGCCTGACCACCCGACCCCATTAGTCGCTCCTTACGACAAGCAAAGTCGCCTTTTACAGCAAGCATGGGTTGCTGAAGACCTCTTCTGACCCCTATCTTCACCTGTTCTTAGTTCCATGAGCTGCTGATAGCCCCATTGACCAATTGAACTAAGACCATATAACTGCTGGAAGTAACATAGAATCTAACCAGCGGAAATAATTGAGATTACCAAAAAATGGCAACAGTCAACTACACAGCAATAACAGGCCAAAGAAGAATGTCACGTGCGAGTTCCCACCTAAACCTTGGTTATCAACAATTTTATTGAGACTGAGATGTTTTACTGACATGTTTTATCCATAACAGCAAGCCAATAACATAATTACCTAAAAGGCATTGCCATTTAATGTGTAATATAATAATTTGTAGAAGTATATATGCTGCCAGATTGACAAAATTGTCGTTTTCAAGAAAACATACATAGGTGTTAGTAGGCAAGTTGTTGTGATCGCTGTCTTTGACTTCTCATTCTCGTGTACATCCAAATATTCCACCATTACACCAATCGACCCCCCTCCCTCTGGGTTGACAACAGAGACAGCTATAGATGAGCTGATCCATCTTCCACCCCAATGGTATTACCAAGATCAATACCACTGACACCCGGGTTTATCTCGCTCAATAACTCCCAATACAGATACATTACAAGCCTTCTGTCATGAGTGATTACTGTTTGATCATATCACAGCAGACATTAGTTGAATGTTGTTTTTGTACGGCGGACATTATTGAAGACTTGATTGTCCTAATGTTTGTGTTACCACGATGGCAAAGAGGTAGTTCTTCTAAAATCGTGACACTAGTATTTCCCCCATCCCCTACAATACTTTGGTTTTAGGTGAGGTGAGGTGAAATGGGGTTTAACGTCGCGTCCAAGATTATTGCACTTATATAGCGACGTGCATGTACGTGTGTGTGTTTGTGTGGCTGCTTGTACTTGTCCGGACTGATGCCGATTTATAGTGCTAGCTCACCGAGATACCATGCCGCAGTTTAACATGATTACCCCACTCAGACACAGTATACTGACTCCGAGCTGACCAGTCCTTGCTTTAGCCCCTTAATGCCGAGCGCCACGGTAACAACAAGTCCCATCTTTTAACGTCTTTTGGTATAACGCAGCCGGGGATCAAACCCCGGACCTTCCACTCTACCACTAGACAACAGAGGCAGTTCCTGATAGGTTAGACACAAAGCTCTGTTTTACAAACCATAACGCTAAAGTGAATGAGTGAGTGAGTTTAAGCTACTTTCAGCAATATTCGTCAGAGTTGTTCACTCAGACACAGTATACTGACTCCGAGCCGACCAGTCCTTGTTTTAGCCCCTTAATGCCAAACGCCAGACAGGGTAACAACAAGTACCATCTTTTAACATCTTTTGGTATGACATGGTCGGGGATCGAACCCCGGACCTTCCGCTCTCCAGGCGGACGCTCTACCACTAGATTTTGGTTTTAGGTAATGTGTTAAATATTGATGGGCATGTAAAACAAAGACACTTTATATTTGAAATAAACATGTATGACTTAAAAAGTTCAGTGTGAAATGAAGGGTCAGTCTAGTTACCAGAATCAATCTTGGTTGACTTGTGTAGTGTAAAGTGATTACGTATGGTGGGCAACATCACGAAATATCTACGAAAAATTACAAATAAAAACAAATTTTGAAAATTAAAATGGTAAGCATATCAAAACCTGGAATAAGTTTTAATAGTTATCATAACAGCAGGTTCTCCACAAGAATTCACTTGTAGAGAAATACCTGTTCAGAACATTGTAAATTTACAAGAAATAGTATCAACTACCATGAAAGGTGATCATGGTGATGACAACAAAATACCACCTCCTTTCCAAACTAAGAATGTGAAAATAATACAGACAAAAATATCTTTTGATTGATTCTATGAAGAAAGACATTGAAAGAAGACTATAAAAACAGTAGTTTCTGAACAATCCTGTCATTATTTGAATAGGCTTAAAGATTTGGTGTTCTTATCTTACTTCGGCACACAAAATCTATGTAATGGTTTTCAGACTAGTTCAGAAGGAATCCTGTCCACTTGATTAATACAAATAGATCCCAGTCTAGTCACAACTAGTTACATGTCTACAAGGGTACTGCAGCTGGGCTACCATGTATAAACTGTCCGCACTTCTGATCAGTGTGTCAACATGGTAAAATAGTCTTAAAAAATAACTAGCCCTGAAAGTTACTACCCAATTTTTTAAAATTCCACTGGCTTAAATATGCGACATTTTATTGTCAAGGGTATTCAAAATTTGTAAAGCCTGTGATTGATTAAACTTGTCGTGCTTGAGACATTTCAGAATCTTTAGCTCAACTGAATTTATGCTAGCTTGGGCTAGCAGCCAGACGGCTATTTCACGCACTGATTCTGTGTACTATAATAACAGCAGGGTTTTACACGATGCACAAATGTGCATCCAGTACGCACAAATGTTGAGATTTGACACAGAAAAAGAATATACCACACCCCGAGGGATATACAATAAAATTCATTGTACCTACAGTGCATCAAGAGCAGTTGTGGGAGTCTGTCATTTCATCCATCAATCAATACCACTGTCCACAATATCATTGATTCATTCCAGGCTCTAGACTTAAGTAATTATCTAAATGTACAGTACACTACACCATTTCATTACTTTACAGGACCCTCATATTGCCTGCAAGGACCCTTAAAATAAGTTATTGGTGGTCTCCTGGACCTCCACTTTTGTAAGTCAAGGTAAAACCCTGTTACAGTCTCAGCACCACACAAACAAAATGTCTTTGTATAACCATTGTGTATATATATATTATATTCCTGACATTTTCAACAGAAATGAAGGTGACAGTCTCCACCACATAACCAACTGGCAATCATATAAGACTGACTGACAGAATCACCTGATCGGGAGAGCATGATCCATATCTAATCCTAAGATTATCTGTGGATTAGCACAGTAATCTCTACTGTTTGTGTTTCCATACAACCAGTCTTCTGTGATAGGTAAGCCATGTGAGCCTGACAGAAGAGACATCGGGGCAGGAATCCCAGTCAACAAAAATACCCACCTACGGATGACCAATGGCCTGCTAGGTTAGGTGAGGTGAGTCGAAATGGGGTTTAACGTCGCGTCCAAGTTTATTGCACTTATATAGCGACGTGCATGTACGTGTGTGTGTTTGTGTGGCTGCTTGTACTTGTCCGGACTGATGCCGATTTTATGTGCTTGCCCACTGAGATACCATGCCGCAGTTTAACATGATTACCCCACTCAGACACAGTATACTGACTCCGAGCTGACCAGTCCTTGCTTTAGCCCCTTAATGCCGAGCGCCACGGTAACAACAAGTCCCATCTTTTAACGTCTTTTGGTATAACGCAGCCGGGGATCAAACCCCGGACCTTCCACTCTACCACTAGACAACAGAGGCGGTCCCTGATAGGTTAGACACAAAGCTCTGTTTTACAAACCATAACGCTAAAGTGAATGAGTGAGTGAGTTTAAGCTACTTTCAGCAATATTCGTCAGAGTTGTTCAACAATCACTTAGGAAATAATGACCAGGATGTCAGTCATATCACAGTGTGATAGTATAACATGGCAGAAAAGCCAAAAAGTCAACTAGTGCAAGATAGCTCATATACTCGAGTGAAACAGACCCAGGATTGTAATCAGTGTGAATCAGAGATACGAACCAACTATCAGCTGATCTTGGCACACCTGTCTGTTAATTTGTTGTCTAACGCCTCACTCTGCAATATTCCAGCTATACAAAGGCGGGCTGTAAATAATGGAGTCTGGACCAGACAATCCAGTGATTGACATCATGAGCATTGATCCACTCAACTGGGATATGATGACATGCATCAACCCTGTCAGCAAGCCTCACCGCCTGATCCTGTTAGTCGCTTCTTACGACAAGCATAGTCGCCATTTACGGCAAGCATGGGATGTTGAAGACCTATTCTACCCCGGATCTTCACGGGTTTTGGCACACCTGCAGGACACAACTTATTTACTTATGTTGCATATATGTTAGAAGGACACCCAGACACCCAGTCACCAACACCAGCTGGAATCAAGACTTGGTGAACTGACTACAAATTGCACATTTATGTACTGACATGGAGACTCATTTACTTGGGTTGATGTCAACAAGTGACCTTTCTTCTTAATGTGAACAGTGTCTGAAATAAAACCTGCCCACCTGCCCGTAGCTGCACGACATTTTCCTCTATCTGCCCAACTGTCTGCGGAAGATTTTAAGACTACTTATGTATTCAGTTTTATTATAACTCCTCGTAGATTCTCAAGTAATTGTTTGAATTATTTCAACTGAATCAAGACATGATTTGTCTCTTAGATTTTGTGATTTTTCAATATTCATAATGCCTGAATTCGCCAGGTAACTCTGAAGATGGGCAGGCAACACTTATGGGTCACCTGCCTGACTGTCTTGCTGGGTTTTAAAATTATTTAGAACACTGAATGTGAATCTTCCTTTAAAAAGAGGATTCGGTTAATAAAGTCCTTATAATAATTAGTATGATTAACTCAAAAATATATTGTATGGGAAACACAACATATTAGAAATCAGGGTGTAGCTAAGGGAGATTTAAACGTAAGCAAACATGTTGGAGTACATTTGTGTCTCATGCACTTATAACACTTACCAAACACAGACCAAATACTAACAGTCCCGTACAATATATCTAAAACAGAGAAATCACAAAGACATCCCTACCACGCTCTGTACATGTAGACAGTTTGATCAAACCCTGATATCCACCATATACGTTAATTCAACAAGCAAACAACAATATAGAACCAACTCAAAATGAGGTGGAGTCAGGGACCATCTTCAAATTCTATAGTATTAATGTATGGACACCAACAGTTACTCACTTTCAAATTTTGAACCCTCTACGGAAATTATCATGTCAGGTCAGTATTTGGCTCTAAGTCTGCAGCAATGGTAAGTGAATATTCCCTAAATGGAACTTAACATCTCCAATTACAAGAAACACAAGTAATGTAAAAGAACAGACTATGCCTTTCAGAAAGTGGTCAAAGGTAACATGTTATATGTGGGATTACACTTTCTTATTATCCCGTCCGGTTCCGTCCGCGTGTGCGTGTGTGCGTCCCGAAATCATTTCCGGAGCATAACTCAGAAACCGTTAAATATTTCTCTACGAAACTTTGCATGTCTATCAGACTCATGCTGAACTGGTGCCTTTTGCTATTTAAGAATTTTATAAATTTTTATTTATTACGTTTCCATGGCAACAAGTTGGACTTAGGTTCTATAAGGGTGGTGTTCGTTTCCGGAGCGTTACTCAAAAACCATTCAATACTTTCTTACAAAACTTTGCATGTCTACTAGGCACATACTGAACTGGTGCCTTTTGCTATTTAGAAATTTTATAAATTTTTATTTTTTACGTTTCCATTGCAACAAGTTGGACTTAGGTTCTATAAGGGTGCTGTTCGTTTCCGGAGCGTAACTCAAAAACCGTTAAATAATTTCTTACAAAACTTTGCATGTTTACTAGGCACATACTGAACTGGTGCCTTATGCTATTTAGGAATTTTATAAATTTTTATTTTTTACGTTTCCATTGCAACAAGTTGGACTTAGGTTCTATAGGGTAGAGTTTGTTTCCGGAGCATAACTCAAAAACCGTTAAATAATTTCTTACAAAAACTGTGCATGTTTACCAGACACATACTGGACTGGTGCCTCTTGCTATTTAGGAATTTTAGAAATTTTTATTTTTCACGTTTCCATGGCAATAAGTTGGACTTAGGTTCTACAGTTCTCCAGAGCGTAACTCAAAAAACGTTTAATTTTTTTCTTACAAAACTTTGCATGTCTACCAGGCACAAACTGAACTGGTGCCTTTTGATATATAGCACTTTTAGAATTTTTTATTGTTTATGTTTCCATGACACCAAGTTGGATTTAAGTTTTAATATAGGATTGGTTTACTTAAGTAGTATAACAAATAAACTGTTAAATATTTCCTTGCCAAACATTGCATGTCTATATATAAAGCGCATACTGAACTAGTGTCATTTGATATTAAGGAGTTTTAGAAATGTTTATTTTAGAATTTCCATTGCAGCTATTTTGACACGGGCTAAGAGAAATGTTGGGTCAGTTACCTGGTTTGGGACCATAACGTGTTAAAATGGGCGGGGGATATAGATGACTTTGTCAACTATACGCTTGTTTGAGGCTTCCACAAAATGAAGTCTGACAACTAGTTGTCTAGATCACATACTTTGTGCACCCCCAATTCTAAGGTTTACAAAGGTCACCTTCATTCTATTGATAAGAGGTCCAATAAAGAGGAAATTACTTTACATTTCATTGAAGGTAAGAAAATAAGAACTTCGAATTTGAATAAAAAACAGTAAGTTTTTTTCAAAAAGGTGTTGGCAACAGGCAGTTTTAAAATCCTATGTATAAATCGCTGGCACTCCAGGGGAAAGAAATAGGGTCCGTGCTAGTTCAAACAATGACCTCACACCTCTGTGCTTCCCAGCAAGTGTCTAATTGAGTCTATGATTACACAGGCATGATGAGAATAATGGCAGAGTGAAGCCTGCATGACACACTGCATATCAAAGAGTGCAGGTGACGACTTAAGTGGAACTGGTTGACATTCGCACTTGAAATATGATCCCATCGCACCGATGCATTTGCCTATCAGCTCATTAACATACAAGTTTGTGAAAACATGGTAAACAACTCAAAACATATCATACAATTTGTACACAAAGACTTAATCTATATGCACTTAACACTAGTTCTAACTTGTATTCTCTCTTAGATATGTGTCGTGTAGAATGGATCACTACACATGTTTAAATGTGTAAAATTCTGTTGATCGCACAGCATTATCATGATTAATATGATTATTCACTTTGGCACTAAAGTGTATTTGAACAATGTGACTGGCTTAAGGACTTCACCTTCACCTTCAAACATTGTATCATAAAATTTCTCTTCAAAAGACTACATTGGGAATTGGTCTAAAACACTACTCAACATTTGCTAAGGACAACACCTTTGACTAAAGATGGCTACTAGACAGTAGTTTGTCGATGGAAAACAAAGATGCTAATAATGACATCAGGCACCTAATGGTATAGTTTCATGGATAAGGCTAAAAAAAATAATAGTCGGTGGTGCCTGAGAACCAAGACTTATTCTTTTAGCCTAATTTCACAGTTGATAACAGTAACAATTCATCGTTATGATACCACTACAACTTGGAACTGTATCTTGCCACCTAAAGTTCTGGTACTTAGCAAAACATGTTGAGTAGTAATACCGGTAAGCATAAGACAGAGGCAAAGGCTAAACTAAGAAATAATATTTTGAACAATCAGTCTTAGAAGCTATTCTTTTAAGATTCGTCCAGAGGACTTGTGTAAACCTTATTTCACTAGTTCTCAGAGCTTGTAGCTAGTCCTGCTTGAACAAGACAAAATGTTTACTATGTTTACATTTTCTGTCAGTTTTACTCAGTTCCAGTTTGTAGCAAAATTAAAGCATTGAGGACTGGTTCAGAAAATGATACTTTATAGCCCTCACAGTATTGAATCTACAGACTAGAGTTTACAAAAGTTAAGATGAGGGTAATGACACAGGCCCCTCGAGTTTCATGATTAATTTCGAATAAAGAACTATCCAGTGGTGATGACTGTAGTATCAACATAGTCATCATAGTACTCATGGACTGATGACGTCACGAAAAGAGTGATGATGTCATGATGATGTCATGATCAAAATGGTCTCTAGAAAAGAACATGGCTGCCTCATGTAACTCATGAAATAAACCTAATCAGAAACCATTCGGCCTCCATCCTAGATATTACAATGACTTCACAGCATATCAACTCATGAGGAAAGGTCAAAGTGACACAGGTGAAATATGTTTACCACTTTGGTGAAATCAAAGAGCATCGGCATGGAGCTGCCACACCATGCAAGAACCATAATCAGAGTGATGATGGGATTTGAGTGAGTGAGTGAGTTGGGTTTAACGCCGCTTTTAACAGTATTCCAGTTATATCACAGCGTGACAGCTTAATGTGGGAGGAAAGCCCGAAGTGATGCAGGTCTCAGACGTTTTACCACTTCGGTGAAACCCACGAGCACGGGTATGGTGCTGACAAACCTAGAAACATAATCGGGGCGAACCGGGATTCGAACCCACAATCATAAGTTTCTGGCGTGCCCAAGGGAAGCAACTCTGCACAGCGAATCGCGGCGCCTTAGATGACTGGGCCACCTGTGCCCCCTGATGGGATTTGAACCAATAACCAGCAGATCCAGGCATGACAAACTTGTACAATGCCCCACACAACTTACCCCATCTATTATCATTTTAATTCCTTGATTAACAAATATGTGCAGATCCATCTCTTTTTTTTCTCTCTATCAAGACCAAATAATGTCAGTAATCAAAACAACTCAAAGCAGGTTAATGTGTAGATGTCATCCTCTGCCATGTCAATAAAAAAATATTACTTTTAGTTCAAAATATACACTTTTTGTGTATATTTTGGGGGTATCATTTCATTCCATTTTGCGTGGAAGAACCTGATGAGTATGTTTGTCAGTAGGTCAAAATAAGGATGAATGTCCTGCAGACTGTGGCAACTGAGGATCGCAACTCCAAACAACAAGTGGAGGCTACAACGACCAGGCCACGTTAACACATATACCCACACACACTGACTTCACCCTGTTCATGTCATGTTTCATTAAACATGTTAAAGCAGAAATAACATAGCATGGTGCATTCTACTTAAAGTTGGTAAAACAATCCAAGGCCATATCAAGCCTGTGGTATTTCCAGTGTAATCATCCTTGGCCTGTGTAACATAAGTGTAGTCACTGAAGGTCTGAAGCAGGTAAAAATACCTAATGAGAAAATTTCAAAGAGAGACCATAGAGCAAAACACGCACTGAAACTCACCTTAATTAACTGACATAACACTTGAATGTTAAATTTTCCCACCTTGATTTGGTCTGTGATGTTTCGTTCTATTTCTACTTTCGCATCCTTTTTTTATAATCTGATAACACCAGTCCAATTTGAGACTGATCTACACCACATGTATTTGGAAAAAAAATAAGGAAGTAAAATAAAGTGCTGTGCTTCATTATATTTATTATCATATTGTTTGAATTTGGGTTGCATCTTTTATACAAAGTACCAAATCCTGCAGTAGATCCACATGAAGCTGAAGTCTTGGTTCACTACACTTTGACTGAGTGTCTGTATTATTTTATGAGTGCATCTTTCAGTCTTTGATCCCTTTAACAAACACTACAGATTGCTATGACAGTTATTTTGACTTATTTGAATACATCCTATCTCTTCATGATGTTCTTTTGATCTTTTCAGTGTTTTGGAATAATTAGAAAAATTGTCAGAGGCACAGTGATTAGAAGAAATCATTAGCTGAGTGTCAATATCGTAAATATCATATCAGAAATAATAAGATATGAGGTGAGGTGAAATTAGGTTTATCATCGCGTCTAAGATTATTGCACTTATATAGCGACGTGCATGCACGTGTGTGTGGCTGCTTGACCTAGTCCGGACTGATGCCGATTTATAGTGCTAGCTCACTGAGATACCATGCCGCAGTTTAACATGAATACCCTACTCAGACACAGTATACGGACTCCCAGCCGACCAGTCCTTGTTTCAGCCCCTTAATGCTGAGCGCCAGACAGGGTAACAACAAGTACCATCTTTTAACATCTTTTGGTATGACGCGGCCGGGGATCGAACCCCGGACCTTCCGCTCTCCGGGCGGACGCTCTACCACTAGACCACGGAGGCGGTCGTTATGACTATGAACCCTTGAATAGTAGTGTTGAGTATGTGATACAATAAAGACCTCACAAATCGACAGAATGTGTTTCTTTATGAGGAACATGGCATAATTTATGTCATAAACAATGTGGAAGAAACGGATATGTCTTAAAGTGCTGTCTACTTTCAGCTATTCCCATTTACTTTGCCAACTGCTACAACTCAATACAATACACAAAGACTTAATCTATATGCACTTAACACTAGTTCTAACTTGTATTCTCTCTTAGATATGTGTCGTGTAGAATGGATCACTACACATGTTTAAATGTGTAAAATTCTGTTGATCGCACAGCATTATCATGATTAATATGATTATTCACTTTGGCACTAAAGTGTATTTGAACAATGTGACTGGCTTAAGGACTTCACCTTCACCTTCAAACATTGTATCATAAAATTTCTCTTCAAAAGACTACATTGGGAATTGGTCTAAAACACTACTCAACATTTGCTAAGGACAACACCTTTGACTAAAGATGGCTACTAGACAGTAGTTTGTCGATGGAAAACAAAGATGCTAATAATGACATCAGGCACCTAATGGTATAGTTTCATGGATAAGGCTAAAAAAAATAATAGTCGGTGGTGCCTGAGAACCAAGACTTATTCTTTTAGCCTAATTTCACAGTTGATAACAGTAACAATTCATCGTTATGATACCACTACAACTTGGAACTGTATCTTGCCACCTAAAGTTCTGGTACTTAGCAAAACATGTTGAGTAGTAATACCGGTAAGCATAAGACAGAGGCAAAGGCTAAACTAAGAAATAATATTTTGAACAATCAGTCTTAGAAGCTATTCTTTTAAGATTCGTCCAGAGGACTTGTGTAAACCTTATTTCACTAGTTCTCAGAGCTTGTAGCTAGTCCTGCTTGAACAAGACAAAATGTTTACTATGTTTACATTTTCTGTCAGTTTTACTCAGTTCCAGTTTGTAGCAAAATTAAAGCATTGAGGACTGGTTCAGAAAATGATACTTTATAGCCCTCACAGTATTGAATCTACAGACTAGAGTTTACAAAAGTTAAGATGAGGGTAATGACACAGGCCCCTCGAGTTTCATGATTAATTTCGAATAAAGAACTATCCAGTGGTGATGACTGTAGTATCAACATAGTCATCATAGTACTCATGGACTGATGACGTCACGAAAAGAGTGATGATGTCATGATGATGTCATGATCAAAATGGTCTCTAGAAAAGAACATGGCTGCCTCATGTAACTCATGAAATAAACCTAATCAGAAACCATTCGGCCTCCATCCTAGATATTACAATGACTTCACAGCATATCAACTCATGAGGAAAGGTCAAAGTGACACAGGTGAAATATGTTTACCACTTTGGTGAAATCAAAGAGCATCGGCATGGAGCTGCCACACCATGCAAGAACCATAATCAGAGTGATGATGGGATTTGAGTGAGTGAGTGAGTTGGGTTTAACGCCGCTTTTAACAGTATTCCAGTTATATCACAGCGTGACAGCTTAATGTGGGAGGAAAGCCCGAAGTGATGCAGGTCTCAGACGTTTTACCACTTCGGTGAAACCCACGAGCACGGGTATGGTGCTGACAAACCTAGAAACATAATCGGGGCGAACCGGGATTCGAACCCACAATCATAAGTTTCTGGCGTGCCCAAGGGAAGCAACTCTGCACAGCGAATCGCGGCGCCTTAGATGACTGGGCCACCTGTGCCCCCTGATGGGATTTGAACCAATAACCAGCAGATCCAGGCATGACAAACTTGTACAATGCCCCACACAACTTACCCCATCTATTATCATTTTAATTCCTTGATTAACAAATATGTGCAGATCCATCTCTTTTTTTTCTCTCTATCAAGACCAAATAATGTCAGTAATCAAAACAACTCAAAGCAGGTTAATGTGTAGATGTCATCCTCTGCCATGTCAATAAAAAAATATTACTTTTAGTTCAAAATATACACTTTTTGTGTATATTTTGGGGGTATCATTTCATTCCATTTTGCGTGGAAGAACCTGATGAGTATGTTTGTCAGTAGGTCAAAATAAGGATGAATGTCCTGCAGACTGTGGCAACTGAGGATCGCAACTCCAAACAACAAGTGGAGGCTACAACGACCAGGCCACGTTAACACATATACCCACACACACTGACTTCACCCTGTTCATGTCATGTTTCATTAAACATGTTAAAGCAGAAATAACATAGCATGGTGCATTCTACTTAAAGTTGGTAAAACAATCCAAGGCCATATCAAGCCTGTGGTATTTCCAGTGTAATCATCCTTGGCCTGTGTAACATAAGTGTAGTCACTGAAGGTCTGAAGCAGGTAAAAATACCTAATGAGAAAATTTCAAAGAGAGACCATAGAGCAAAACACGCACTGAAACTCACCTTAATTAACTGACATAACACTTGAATGTTAAATTTTCCCACCTTGATTTGGTCTGTGATGTTTCGTTCTATTTCTACTTTCGCATCCTTTTTTTATAATCTGATAACACCAGTCCAATTTGAGACTGATCTACACCACATGTATTTGGAAAAAAAATAAGGAAGTAAAATAAAGTGCTGTGCTTCATTATATTTATTATCATATTGTTTGAATTTGGGTTGCATCTTTTATACAAAGTACCAAATCCTGCAGTAGATCCACATGAAGCTGAAGTCTTGGTTCACTACACTTTGACTGAGTGTCTGTATTATTTTATGAGTGCATCTTTCAGTCTTTGATCCCTTTAACAAACACTACAGATTGCTATGACAGTTATTTTGACTTATTTGAATACATCCTATCTCTTCATGATGTTCTTTTGATCTTTTCAGTGTTTTGGAATAATTAGAAAAATTGTCAGAGGCACAGTGATTAGAAGAAATCATTAGCTGAGTGTCAATATCGTAAATATCATATCAGAAATAATAAGATATGAGGTGAGGTGAAATTAGGTTTATCATCGCGTCTAAGATTATTGCACTTATATAGCGACGTGCATGCACGTGTGTGTGGCTGCTTGACCTAGTCCGGACTGATGCCGATTTATAGTGCTAGCTCACTGAGATACCATGCCGCAGTTTAACATGAATACCCTACTCAGACACAGTATACGGACTCCCAGCCGACCAGTCCTTGTTTCAGCCCCTTAATGCTGAGCGCCAGACAGGGTAACAACAAGTACCATCTTTTAACATCTTTTGGTATGACGCGGCCGGGGATCGAACCCCGGACCTTCCGCTCTCCGGGCGGACGCTCTACCACTAGACCACGGAGGCGGTCGTTATGACTATGAACCCTTGAATAGTAGTGTTGAGTATGTGATACAATAAAGACCTCACAAATCGACAGAATGTGTTTCTTTATGAGGAACATGGCATAATTTATGTCATAAACAATGTGGAAGAAACGGATATGTCTTAAAGTGCTGTCTACTTTCAGCTATTCCCATTTACTTTGCCAACTGCTACAACTCAATATATGAAAATTGAACTCACTTATATACAACAATTGTCAAAAACAAGACATCTGCATTCCTTCAAACTTAACATAACCAAAATTTATTCTTTACCGCATTAAAATGGTGATACTTTGGTGATCGAAATTAGAACCATTTCGCTATAGTAAACTTCATAAGACATCTGAGTCCCCATTTGTCTTCTAAATGGGTTCTGATAGAGACAATATATTTTACATTTTGTCCTACTACTTACCACTCTTTATGGGCGAACAGTGACAATATCTGTTCATTTATGTTGCAATGTGAAGAAAAATTGTTCACGTGTGCAAAGCTCCTTGCACCAGTAAGCGCTTCCTTTTGCATTTCAGAAGACAAACCCGCCATGCATCGAGCTTGACTGTTTATCGCGATCATTACTAAAAGTCCAAATATATCAGAACCGAAAACGTATTCATTAATTACATACCACGCGCATATGATTCGAACCGACAATCATAGGTTTCTGGCATGCCCAAGGGACGCAACTCTGCACGGCGAATCGCGGCGCCTTAGACGACTGGGCCACCCGTGCCCCCTTATATTTCAATATGATCTACTTAAAGAGAATGATGAATATATTTAAGTGGTCACTGTTTCTGTATGGAAATCCAAGCAAAATGTGCTGTTTTATTAATTTCTTCTTTTGAGTCAGTTTTCCCGTTCCTGCTCGAGAAAGCATAAATATCTGTTCGTCCCATCTTCATTGGTCTAATATACATCATTCAGCGGACGAAGGAGCAAGAAGTAGCTCTGAATTGTTGTGACAAAGAATAAATGACGTTTCTATCCATAAAGAGTCATGCATTTAGGTCTAATATTGGTAGGGTAGGTAAAAGATGGTAATGATCTTGGACTGACACCATTGTAAGGACTAAGGAAGTATCTTCCATACAGTGAAAACGTTATAGATGGTTATATAATGGCTAGAATTCCAATTATATATTTCTTTCCAACACAGCTTCCCATTTTGGTAATGTTGATTCTGTTTTTCAAAAATACTTAAGCAAGCCCCTGATATACTGGAAAAAAACAATTTACGCATGTCTCGCATTGTAGGATAAAGTTATGTGTCCCGACCTGACTATCCTGAACAGAAGATTATATTTAAGTGTCCAAAAATGCAGTTCCTTATATTTATTAATTTTAAAATATTATTAACACTTAACAAGTATTATGTAACCCCATACGAGGAATACAGCTACATATATGGGCACATGATCACTCATTTGGCCAATACTCAGGTGATACTTACTCTACGTACATTAGGTTACTTAGTCTTCATATCATATTTATACATTTCAGCATAACAATATAATGAACATAGATCTAAGTTTAAGACAGTTTTAGACAAGCAAATAAAATCCGTTTTCAGATTATTTACAAGTATGCTTTTGCGAGATTGAACGGAATAGGTGGAGCTTTTTCAAGGGGAGTCACTCTGAAAATTAGGTTTTTGTGGAAAACACCCTTGCGGTTTTGTTCGCAGAAGATACAATTGACACAGCCGATCTTTTCAGTGTGGGTAAATAGTCTTGATTTACATTCACATTGTAGGTTGGCCACAGTTTTTCGTGTCGATGTTGTTTTTAAGATAAGGGCGTATAACTTGCGCCCATTAGTTACTGGTCATTCCTAAGTCAAGTAAGCCTAAATCGAAACTTGTATTGATAATCATGTCTATGAGCCCAGAGCCGTTGGCTAGTCAAACCCGTCAAACAAGACCGTTGGTCATACCTTGGCTTTAGCCCACTATCTTGATCTTTCGTGAACAGGCGATTCATCAGCCCAGACTGGTCAGCTGTCAAACACAGGAAAGGCTTAGTGTTTTGTTTAATAATGTAAGATAGTTTGTTTCCGTTGATGATGTCAGCCAAATTGGCTACTATCTCTGATAAAGAAAAACTCTGTCTGTAATAATGAAGAACAAAACACAAGATGTCTACCATACCAGAGCAATCATCATTTGACACTGACTTTTGGACTTTGGGCTTTTGAGTAACATTCACAAACTATGACTATATTGCATACATACGTCAAGCATTTTGGGCCTACCTTTAGAATACAGTACCACAAACTTTTCAAACACGTGATTATACCCTATGACGTAATTTGTAGTATTTTGTTGCCAGTCACACCGGCCAAACAATGCCCTGTGACGTCAGGGGTCATCGAGTGTGCATAAGCTCCTCCAAGTGATCTATCATCTCTACACGAAATGTCATTGAATACGCCAAGCGCTGTGGAGAGTTTTGAATATTTGTTTACTGAATATAGCCTGCGGCGGCGCATTTTATAGCAAGCGCTAGTTTACGAAAGCACTTTTATTTTTATATATTTTTTATTTCGTTTTTCTCGTAATTCAAGTGGCTAAAAGGGTTATAAATGGGAACTAATATACATATATGATTTTTTCGCTGCATTAATTTTCATTATTATGCACAAGAATGTAGTTTATTAGGGATATTATATTGGTGCTGAACACATCCAAATGTTGCCAGTGTTAGGGTAGGTTACCCCGAACTCTATCCTTAGCCCTTGGATCCCCTTTACGATAAATCACCCCTTTACGATCATTAGGTAAGGAACCCGTTTAGTGGCTCATAGATTACCCTAAGTCTATCCTTAACCCTTGGATCCCCTTTACGATCAATCACCCCTTTACGATCATTAGGGTTAGGTACTCGTTTAGTGGCTATTATAGATTATATAGCGGCTCCTAATATTCTTCACACAAAAACGTCGAGTAAAAAGGATGAAATGGTTTTGTGTCGAATATTTTGGCTACTGGAAACTGTCCTGGAACATTCACACAAGCCACTTTCACCTGCTACATTTTTTCAGTACTGATTCAAAAGCGAACTCACTGTTGTGTCGTCACTAGTCATGCTTATTCCTCCATTGTTCCTTACTATTATCCACATCATCCTTACAGTGTTCCCTACCACACTTTTCTGTCACAAAAATCACCCGACGAATTATTAAATACCATATCATTCATGCATACTCACGAGTTCGACGTCTGACGCCTGACGCCTGGAGCCGTTTTCAGTTCGCGGCATATCGGCTCATTCCCCACCACTCGGTATCTTGTAGATTACGGAATGGGACGAGTGTGCCAAATGGCATCGGGATCATTCGCTAGTGTCCGTAGACTAAAGTCGCGAGACACCATGCCTACCCGTAACCTTCGTAAGTGTCCGTCACCTATTCGACCCTTTTCGTTCAGTTCCGTAACGTCATAGGCATGACTAGGTAAATTTGCTCTAAGTTTAACATTGTGGACGTAGCTCAGTCGGTTAGCTGTCAGGCTAACAATCCGAAGGTCACTGGCTGCTTGTCTTGAGACATGTGACCTACGGCAGAGATCGTCCTCATGAGAAGTTGTGGTACTGTATTCTAAAGGTGCTCCGTACATTTAATTATTGCCCTTTTGCTGTTTGAATATAAAGGTATCATGTTGATTAAATTTGTTACAGAAGTAAACAGTATATAATAGTAATTAGCATGATTAGTGTTCTTAATAAGTGTGACAAGAAGTAAAATGCATGGTAGACACAATTTTATGGACAGTCTTGCTTGTCCGACAACGGTATAAGGATCTATACCGAAATGTCGCTTTTTACGGTATTAAAGAAGTTGTTTTCCATAAAATTTTCCTATGTCTTCCCTGTCATCCGTCAATTTCTAAGTAATGCCTGTCAAACAAAGTAAAATGCATGTTAAATTTTGTTTTTGCTTAATAATGTGCCAGAATTACTAATCACTAATGAAGGTTGTGTATAACTGCTTTCATCTCTTGACTGAATTTTTGTTTGCCAAAAGATTCTGTAACATGTTTAACTTGTGATCATTGCATTGTGCAAAAAGGATTAGTAGCTAATAATGTTTGGCACTGTGTACGAAGCGCTGCTTGCATTTATGCACATATGACCTGCACTCCTCCCTTTAAGATGTCTACCATATGTGCAATCATTAGGGTTAGGGAACCCTTTCATGCTACCATAGGGCTGGAATCTCCAAGGGCATAGTTGTGATGAAACATGCTCTACAGTTGCTTCTGTCTTGTAAATAACTTTATATGAGTGAATGTTGTTTTATGCTACAGTCAACAATTTTACTGTTGTCATGGCAGCCTGTAATAAGTTGCATCTGGGCAAGACAAACAAGCTGTGGATCATGACTGCTAGAGCAATCATCCATGGCATCAGGACACGATGACACTTTGACGGATGTATTAATGGGACCATAGTCACACATTATATCCACCTGGTTCTCATTCTATGTTGACTGTCATGACAAGCATGTGGTACTGGCAACCTTCTCTGTACTTGAATTCATGAGACTACTCTGATGTGGAAATGTTCCTGAATCGTATGACCATGTGTGCATCCTGTTATTATCATCACTGCATGTATTAATATCGTTGCTGCATCTGATATCATCACTGCATCTCTTAATATTGTCGCCGCATCTGATACCATCACTGCATCTATAAATAACATCACTGCATCTGATATCACTGCATTTATTAATATCATCACTGCATCTATTAATATCATCACTGCATCTGTTACCACGGTTACTATTCACCACTGATTCTGTAATTATCTCCATATTTCTTACAATCATCACTGCATCTGTTACCACAGTTACTATTCACCACTGATTCTGTAATTATCTCCATATTTCTTACAATCATCACTGCATCTGTTACCATGGTTACTATTCACCACTGATTCTGTAATTATCTCCATATTTCTTACTATCATCACTGCATCTGTTACTATCATCACCTACATTTGTTCTTTCAGTACCTAGGATGACCAAGAGTTCTGATGGCAGGAAGTAGAGTAGACATCAAAGTGGTTCTTTTGGGGAAGGCATACGCAGGGAAGACAAGTCTTGTCGAGCGCTACATCCATGACCGATTCAGTGGCGATGTGGTGCCATACCAGAATGTAATGGTTTGACAGTTTGCTGCACTCTTCTGTTGCCTGTGTTCGTCACACACTCACACCCGTATGCTGCTGCATAAAGCCTAAATCTATTATTGTTCCTCACCATGATCTCCACTCCAAACAAAACGTCAAAATAAATGTCAAGCTCAAGCTCACCCCAACTCAAGATTTGCTCACTGAAATCAGATTCAGCATAGCTACCACAGACAGAGCTCTCTCAATTGGTGTCAGATTTATTCAGACCTGCTCAGAGGCCGATATGGGGCCCTAAGTCTGCAACAAATGTCAGGAAAATTACCAAATTTGAATTAAAAACTTCCCAATTTATGTCCATATAGTTATCAGTATGGTACAGATTTTAGAGGTGGTTTGTATTTCACTAACAAGAGGAACAATCAAGGAGGAGAGGCTTTAATGCATGGTTTATCATTATTGCATGGAATGCAGTGTTAAAATACCATGTTGAAATACACCTGAATTAAAGAAATTCAAACTTTAAAAAAAATCCCATTGTTGAACAAAAAGACAATTTTTTCCTAATTTCCCTGACAAGGACACTTCGTTTGGAATCCTGGGTAAATTCCTGAGTGATGTGCTTGTCAGGTGTCTGTACTGGTATTATGGTATATGTCACTGTTCTTGATGTGTTTATTTGTCATGTCTGCTTGAAAGTAGTCGTCAGTGTACTAATTTTCCCTGCTTTACTAATATCTGAATATGTTATTTTGGTTAATTTGTCTGAAGTCATGAAATCTGATTAGTGAAATCTGTTTTCATTGTTCTGTTGTAATTGTCAGTTAGGCCTGAAAAAAGAATGTTGTTCTGAAGATTCAACAACAATTGATCAAATCTGGAGAGTTCAAAAGAAGGCAATTAATTGTCTCTGGCAAATTCCCACCATACATATTTCATGTAACAACAAAACAAGTAACCATGGCAACATCATTGGAACTGACACTGCTCTGTTCAAATGTTTATTGTATTGTTAATCTTGTATATATACTTTACTTTATTTTACTCGTGTTTCTCCAGACAATCGGGGCAGCTTTTGGTGCCAAGAAGATGGACGTTGATGGACAGGCCCTCGTAATGGGAATATGGGTTAGTGGGATAAAATCCCTGAACATGCTGATCGTGTATTGTCTCTTATAGATCTATATATTTACAGTTCCATTGCTTGATCACCCTTTTGGGGACACTCGGTGACTTGGATTATTGCATGTCATCGAATCCTAATTGCTCAAATTGATGATTGTAATGTCAGTCTCTGGATGGTCTGGCCCATACGATCATTTACATACTTCTATTATATAGCTGGAGTATTGCATAGTACAGCATTTAACAACAAAAAACAAATGTTAGGTAACTACATCTTCCCAAGGCAGGAGAGTTAACAAACTGTAAAAGTCCAGTTTCCACCCTTGCCGAACTAGGCTGGAATTCCGGAGTTATATTTTGGCTGGACTAATGAGTACATGCATAGTCCAATCAAAATCGCTAAACGAACAAGACATGGATTTCAACGTGCAGATTTCGGTTGATTGCAGGATTTGCAAAGCATGCGTTCTGTCAACTGGGTGTCGACAGATATTTTCCAAATCTTTTCATGGTTTTAATCTAGGTGCTCAAATGCTTTCATGCACTTTGCGAGGTAAGACCCATTTTGTGACGTAGATCTTGATTATTGAACAGATCATCTTGACTTAGCGTTGCCATTTTGTGTTTGAAGCAAATGTAAGTGGTGTGAGAAGTGGAATCTGATTGGTCAATAGAAGGGACAAAGAAAGGGCATAACTCATAAAAGCCACTGGTGGCCACAAAAAAATATTGAGCCACGTAATTCCAGTGTAGTTCGGCGTGGAAACTGGACTTTTGTAATCAGTAAACACCCTTGCCTCGGGAAGGTGGGTAACTACCACTACATCATCTTCGTTTAACAAAGTTCACAACATAGCTTATACTCACAAAAACCAGTGATGTGATGAACAACCCTAGTTGGGCATTATCT
This sequence comes from Haliotis rufescens, assembly GCF_023055435.1. NCBI lineage: Eukaryota > Metazoa > Mollusca > Gastropoda > Lepetellida > Haliotidae > Haliotis > Haliotis rufescens. Next base: position 493,348 of record NW_025964391.1, on the reverse strand, counting down.
AAGAATCGACTTCAGTACATTTTTTGCATTTGTGGAGTTATAAACGTGAAAAATGATTTGTAAATATGCCAATACAAAATTGGTGTTATTCAACATAATAATGCAACACAGCCCTGCCCATTGTATTATTATCCAATCAGGAAACAGTGGTCTGTTAGTGCATCTAGCCTAATTTTGTTTAGCTTTTCGGTTTAACCAATCAAAGGACAGAAAGTTGCCAATATATTTACCGGAGCTCAATGGGCGACATTTAATGCTTATAACACTATTATTAAAGACATCTGACCTGCGACCCGTGAAGATCCGGGGTAGAATATGTCTTCAGTAACCTATGCTTGCCATAAAAGGCGACTATGCTTGTCGTAAGAGGCGACAAACGGGATAGGGTGGTCAGGCTCGCTGACTTGGTTGATGCATGTCATTGTATCCCTATTGCGTGGATCGGTGTTCATGATGTCAATCACTGGAGTGTCTGGTCCACTTGATTATTTACAGACTGGCGTCATATAGCTGGAATATTGCTGAGTGACGCATTTAACAACAAACAAATAGACAAACAAAACACATGACCTGCACTAATTTCATTTGAGTGTCAATTTTTTCAAATTCAATTTGATATTCTGCATGCTACCAAAGATGTGAACAGTACTGAATAAAGGAGAGATTGATGTGATGTAATGCAGGACACAGCAGGAAGTGAAAGGTACGAGGCTATGAGCAGAATCTACTATCGTGGTGCCAGAGCGGCCATCTTGTGTTTTGACTTGACAGACAAATCCAGCTTTGACCGTGCTCGATTCTGGATAGGCGAACTCAAGGCCCATGAAGAGGTGTGTTGAACTTCTGGCTCAGTGTGCTCATGTTATGAATTAGTTTATTTGTTGATTTCATGTTTGGAAGAAAAGCAAGAACCATTTGGCGTTTTAGGTAAGGTAACAGACAATGCAATAAAAATGTAACATTCAGCATCTTAAGAGAATATTGAAATTAAAATTGAGAAAATTGCAAGTGGTCCTTGCTCGCATTGATTAAACTTCGTATTTATCTCTCAGAAATGACTGTTGATAAGGCGGCCTCACTGCACACTTTGAATAGCGGATATACCAACTTGGATATAAAAACAAACAACTATCTATTCCACATCACAGTTTATTGAGCAGCAGTTGTAGCAAGTATGATACAATATAGTATTCAGACTGTAGAAAATACATAATGGACATCCGGTGGGTTATCACTGCTGGGATGAGGAGACCTACTCACTCGTGTCAAACTAGGCATCGTTGAGTGCTCCAGCAAGTCCAGACAGATGCGACCCATGTAGCGCGCTGTATTTTGTTCTTGGCGACTGCATCAAAGGCTGACACGACCCAGCATGCATGGATAGGCTTCATCCCATTTATCCTCAGATCTACACTCTTTGTCCTGTCATCTGCCTTCTAGTTTGTTGACACCTTCTATACATACAGAATAAACATTGATATAACCTTAGTGTTGTCAGGAAAACACTATTGTTTATATGGAAGTACTCTACTCAGCGAAAATTAGCAGTGCTATTTGCTGTTTGATTTGATTGAGGTTGGATTACTTGGGACAGGGGGAAGTCGTATTATTACTGAGTTGCAGTTTGGGTTAGGGGCCAGTTGTCCCATTTAATTGGAGACGCATTTATATCAAGATTTTCAGTGTGTTTTGCTGTTATTGAACTAGACACTTGACAGTTGTTTGTTTTCTGCAGAGTTGCAAGATCTACCTGTGTGGTACAAAGAAGGACTTGGTGACCAATGACCCGGAGTTACGGCGGGTGAACGAGAGAGCAGCGAAAGCATTGGCTGATGGTACGACAGACTCTTGGATACATCCAGATACACATAAACTCAATATCTTTGAAATACTTCTGTATTTTTCATAAAACATTATGTCATATTGGCGGGGGATATGAGTATTTCATGCTTGTTGGGGTTTGGTTCCAAATCCTGGCTCACCCTGATTATGTTTCTTGGTTTGTCAGCATCATACCTGTGATTGTGGGTTTCTCCATCACTTTGGGCTTCTACTTGAAGCTGAGATGCTGTTATATGATCGATATGTTGCTCAAAGTGTCGTTAAACTCACTTTTTATTTCAGTAATAGATTCTACTTTGACAAACATTTTAAAACTTATTCTCACACTGCATTTCTTCCTTCTCTCGATCATACTGTGGAAACATGCTTGAACAAAATTGCCAGCTTCCAAAAACCATTCACCCGAACACATCCTTGCATCACGATGGTCACCACCCAAACAGGTGGGACACGCACTGTAAGGTGACTGTGTCCCCTCCTCCATTTCAACTTTGCCTCAGAATGATGGTACGTGTTCGTCCTTTACCTCTCACAGGGATCGCTCTCGCGTGTCGGCCAGGGATCACCGTTCTTCATCCAGGAATTGACGGTCTAAGGAGTGACGATTGAGGATTCAACAATCTCAGGATCGCTCCTCAAAGAATCGACACTCTAAGGATCACCATTCCGAGGATAGCCGTGCCAGTTTACAGGACACCCCACTCGGGATCGACACTAACACGATCTACACCTGGGAGATCGACCTTCTCAGAATCGATGGTCTCTCACTGATGCTTCCAATTCGTCACATACTACTCCTGCTCAGCATGACGATCATGCGCTTCGGAGGGTGAATATTATACAGACACAGCTGATTGTTCATCGCCTTTGTATCACACCCGTCTTCATGTGATACAGATTATTGTTGTGGCCGCTCATACGACTCTAACCCTCATTGACAAGACTTTCGTCCTTTGTCTCGGGATCATTGTCGCCACAGCGACTATAGGGATCAACATCACAGTTGGGATTGATACCCCCGCATATGAATCATTATCATCCCATGCTAGTCTACTCTTATGCAACGCCTTATCCTGACTACCTCCTGTGCTGACTACTACTGCTTCGCTACTACTCCCGAGGATGCGTCCTTAGATCACTGTCACATCTGCCACTTGATTGGTTCGCTGTTCTCTCAGTCATTTCCGACTCCTACCGTGGCGATCAAACCATCCACTCAGCCGGTGACTACTTCTGGGACCATCACGACCAGACCAGTGTTCTGGCCCCCGAGTAGCTCCTGCAGGCTGTCACATCAGCCCTACAGCACCATTCCTGTCAGCCGATTGTACCTCTTCATGATGGTTCGTTCCTTCTGGATCCGCAGTTCCTGTTCCCCAAGTGTTACCACTGTGTCACCTGTTATCGACTTGGATCATCAGCCTTCCCCCACCTTGTCTACAAGGAGCTTTGAAATAGCAACCCTGCGTTTGCCCCTTTCCTTTGATTGTGGACAGTCTTAGCTCAAGCGAAGTTCTTCAGCAGATGGACCGCCTCCGTGGTCTAGTGGTAGAGCGTCCGCCCCGAGAGCGGAAGGTCCGGGGTTCGATCCCCGGCCACGTCATACCAAAAGACGTTAAAAGATGGTACTTGTTGTTACCCTGTTTGGCGCTCGGCATTTAAATGGGCTAAAACAAGGACTGGTCGGCTGGGAGTCCGTAATACTGTGTCTGAGTGGGGTATCATGGTATCTCAGTGTGCTAGCACTATAAATCAACATCAGTCCGGACTAGTACAAGCAGCCACACACACACGTGCATGCACGTCGCTATATAAGTGCACTAATCTTGGACGCGATGTTAAACCCCATTTCACCTCACCTCACCTCTTCAGCAGATGATTGGCTGTCATGTTTCCCACTGTTTCCCACTGCCGGTTCCTCTACCATCATGCTTCCTGCCTGGCTTATCCTGTCTGATGTCGCTTCTAACCTCAACAAGGCCTTTGGTACCTTCCACCAACTACGTGATTGATTACAGACTCCTCGCTCCAACTTTGACAACTCCAGCACGCATGGATTGTCTTCTACAGCTGTGGTTCCCAAACTAGATAGTGGTCTTGCGACTCTGTGCCCCTCGCGTTCTCGTGCTCTTGGATACTACCATTCAGCAAACACCGTCTGCAACGGAAGCCAAGCTTTGGCCATGTCGTGCATACACCTTTTGCCCTACCGGCATTCTATCTCGGGTCATTCAGAAGGCGGCGTCCACCTATTACTTGTGACTGCTTTTGGTTGTGCCCTATTTGCCAACTCAGGGTTGGTTCACAACGCTGTTTAACTTCCAGTGAGAGACTCTACAATCTTCTACTCCAGCCTCACTCCCACCTGCTATACCCATTGCACGAATCCCTCCATCTTTCCATCTGGCTCATCTCCAGAAGTCGCTTCTTGCCAAACGGTAAACACCAAGCCGACCAACAGGTTGCTTCTCCTCATCAGGTCGCCAGTTATCTCGAACATTTGCGATCAACTCAGAAGCTTAAATGGTCCACTTTAGTTACCTTATCTCACGGCAAGCAACTGTCATTGCCACTACAACCGGATCAAAGATCTCTATGGTTGGTGAGCTACAGTCTCTCAAGTTGGCTGTAAGTTGTCTCACTTCTGGACCCCCGCTTGAGATTTTGACGTCATCCTCCGCCATTTGACTTCTGCTGAGTATATGAACCACTGGCTGACAAGGACTGATCACCTTAAAGACGTTTTTTTCTCCTTGCCCTTGCAACTGCTGCTAGAGTGAGTGCTTTGGTTGTTAACAGGGTCCAGTTTGAGCGATTGCAGAATGGGAAGGTCTTTCTGGGCTTAAGCTGGGACCTCATCATGAACAATCAGCTTCCAGGACAGCCAGACCGTTTGTTTACCATCCCGTCACTGGTGTCCATCCTGAGCCCAGATGACCACTTGCCCAGTTGGAGCACTCTGTATCTACCTCAAGTCTGTGCGTCTACTTCAGCGCTCCCATTAGAGACATTTCATCCCACTTTCTACAGCGGCCACAACGGAAGTCTCCTGTACTACAATCTCCGTTTGGCTTCATCCGCCTACACCTTCACTGGATTGCCTCTACCTGGGACGTCCAATCCATATGAAGCTTGAGCTGTCACCTCTACCACGACCTTGAACAGCGATGATACCCTCTCCGCCATTATGGAGGGATGCTTTTGGAAGTGATACTGTCTTCGCTTCCCATTATCTACGTGACATCTCTGTCAATAACGTTCAAGGCATCCACCAGTCCAGTGCAGATGGATGATACACATATTCCGTCCTGCTAATCAGTACTTCTTGGAACTATCACACCTGTGTTCATTGTCTATATTATTCAGGTTCCCAGGCTGAGTACCAGTTCCCATTGGGGGATGAGACATCTTGTACATAGAAACTGCATTCTCCTACCTTACACGCTATATGCCTGACCCGACCCGACCATCCCCACATCACAGCTCCTCCAGCTGTCAGCTCTGAGAAAGAGAATGATGTGGCAAGGGTAGTCAGGTGATCATGTCATGTCGGTCGCTATGCATGTGATTACAGAGGGTGACTATTTCTTTTGGTGACCATGGCGATGCTTGGATGTGTTCGGCTCAATTGTTTTTAGAAGCTTGCAACTTTGTTCAATGCAAAGTGTGAGATAGGTATATAAAGTATGTAAATATGCAATTTAATGTAAGATTTTTAGATTGGCATTAAACCCACTTCACTCACTCACTTTTTTCTTTACAGATTGCATGTCTGATATATACGAGACTTCCAGCAAGTCAGGAGAAAACATCAGTAAGTGTGTGAGGTGTATATTGACGTGCTAGGCACATCAGACCGTCAGTTTGACTTTACATTGACATGCTAGGGTCAGTTTGACTGTACATTGACATGCTAGGGTCAGTTTGACTGTACATTGACATGCTAGGGTCAGTTTGACTGTACATTGACATGCTAGGGTCAGTTTGACTGTACATTGGCATGCTAGGGTCAGTTTGACTGTACATTGGCATGCTAGGGTCAGTTTGACAGTACTTTAACATGCTAGGGTCAGTTTGACTGTACATTGACATGCTAGGGTCAGTTTCACTGTACATTAACATGCTAGGGTCAGTTTGACTGTACATTGACATGCTAGGGTCAGTTTCACTGTACACTGATGTGCTGGCTGGACAAGACTGTCAATGTCACTATATTAGAGTTACCATCAACTTAGGACACAGACAGATATTGTGTAATGTGTATTTTTAAAAGCCTGTCTCTTTTTCCAGATTATTTTACCTCAAATAGTAAGAAGTTATTCAGCTGGTGATATTAACTTGGAGTCAGTTTTACCCACATAGTTGTGATGATAGCATATGTTTTGTCAGGTAATTTTAACATGATAAAATCTAAATTATTTGAATGTTTAAAGTTAATCTTTTTCTCTTCTTTTCAGAGGAGTTGTTTGTACAGATAGCCAAAGATTACCTGGCATCCGTCAGACCAGAAACACCAGAGAGTAAGTTTGTAGAGTAGTGTAGAAGTATCAAAGTAATTAGTGCCCTTTTGACGAATAGACTCTAAGTGGTAGAGCTGGCTATCGATATGAATCTTATAGATCGATAATCATTAACTAAATTTCGATCAATTATCGATTAATATTGGAGAAGTAACTTTGAGCAAATATGCAAAAACCATGGCAACAAAACAACATATTTCATGTCACTGGTGAGTTGTGACACCTTTATGCAAGGAAAATTTGTGGGCATTTAAGAAAATATTTCGGCATAACAAAATCAGTTGCTTTCTTTCCCGGCAATGGACAAAAACAAGTCTGCTTCAGATAATTAATACTTTATTTCTTTACAAAAGTTTATACAAGATATTATCGATGACACAATCTTCTAATGGATAATTGTTTATATTTCTTCCCATCGACGATAATTCAGATTATCGATCTTTTGTAGCCAGCCCTCCTAATTAGGGATACCATTTAAATAGCATAGCTTGGCAGATCTTTGTATGCTGTTCATTCAGTGGTTTCACTGTTGAGTGAATTGTAAATAATCCTGTGAGGCGGATTCTTTTGATCTTGAGCATGCACAGATGTCTTCAGTCAATGTTGTTTATTCGGATCACAGACACGTAAACACATGATCAGAAGCACTTGTATTCAGGTCGTGGGTAAGGTCGTTAGACCGTAGTCTGTTTGTGAGGTGAAATGGCTTTAATCTTGAATGTGAGTTAAACTCCATTTCACCTTACTCCCTCTGGTTGTGTTTTGCAACCTTACTTATCAACCTACATGGCCAGATTAGGTTCTAGTGATGAATGGCTTCGTGTCCAAACGCTGCTGAGATTTGATGATAGGATTCTTGTCTTTGAAAGGCATTTAGAAGTGATACACATAAGAAAGAGAGTTGATGGATGTCAACTTCTTTATTATGAGGAACATTTCAGAGTGAAAGGCCTTAAGGGGGATATAGGATTGGGTTCTGTTTGTCCCTCACGTTGCGTAGCATTTCTGGAGTGGAACTCAAAAACCACCTGTATCTTAACCAAACTTGGCACATAGATAGGTCTAGTGGTGGACTGGTACCTTTTGATAATTTGGGATTTTAAATTTTATTATTTTTTAGAGTTTCCATAGCAATAACTTTGACAGACTGAAAATGGCGGTAGTGCTTATTTCCAGAGCAGATCTTGAAAACTGTACAATAGTCCTTGCCTTACACACAACCAGGCATGTCATATTGGTGGGGGATAGGAGTATTTCATGCTTGTTCTCACTGGGGATTGATACCGGAGAAGGAGTGTTGAGTATGTTGATTGTATAATGTAACCCCGTACGTCCTGTGTCTCATGGTTACCTACAGTTACAAACTGCCCCCATGGTCTAGTGGCAGAGCATCCACCCGGAGAGCGGAAGGTCTGGGGTTCGATCCCCGGCCGCGTCATACCAAAAGATGTTAAAAGATGGTACTTGTTGTTACCCTGTCTGGCGCTCGGCATTAAGGGGCTAAAACAAGGACTGGTCGGCTTGGAGTCAGTATACTGTGTCTGAGTGGGGTATTCATCTTAAACTGCGGCATGGTATCTCAGTGGGCGAGCACATCATAGAGCTGGAATATTGCTGAATGAGGTGCCAAACAACAAACAAACAGTTGCAATCATTGGAGATCTTGCTGACATTTGGTTACCATGGTTACTTTGCAACATACCATATATCATGTGTCTCTCTGTTGGTGAACTAACTGGATCGGGGACCCTTGAAGATCCGGGGTATAATAGGTCTTCAGCAACCCATGCTTGCCGTAAAAAAGACGACTATGCTTATCGTAAAAGGTGACTAATGGGATCGGGTGGCCAGGCTCACTGACTTGGTTGATACATGTCATCGTATCCCAAGTGCATAGATTGATGCTCATGATATTAATCACTGGAATGTCTGGTCCAGACTCGATTATTTACAGACCGCCGTCATATAGCTGGAATATTGCCGAGTTCGGCGTTAAACAACAAACCAACCAACCAACTAGATCGGGACATAAGACTGTCAAGTGCTTTGGGAAGCATTGTTTTATTCAGCACTCTTTAACTCCTGGTATAATTTCTTTATTTGCAGAAGGAAAAGATACCTTTGTATTACGTGAACTCCGCAAGTCCACGTGTATGTGTAAAGGCAGCTGACCTATCCCATGATGCCTTGCTGCTGATGTGAAGGAAGCTGTCATACACCACATTCATCGTCAACGTATCGTTGCCGTGGTGATAGCAGCACTGACTTTGACAAGGGGACGAGGCAGAAGAGAGGACTTTCAATTCTTGATTAGTCTCCATGGTGGACAATTATTTTACAGTTAATCAATATCTGATATTGCCAAGTCTCTGTGTTGCTTGCTTGAAGCCAACCTTCATGATATGAATGGTGCAATTGTACCTTTATTATCTCAGTTTTGAGAAAAGAGGATTTTTTAAAAGATTGTTTTGTGGTGTTTGTGTGGCAGTGAATTGTTAGGGCACAGCACATGTATGGTCTTGTGCTCAGTTGGGTTGGTGTCTGCCTGTCTATCCGCATGTAGGGTGGTCTGGTGGGTCAAGTTCTTGTCGCTCTAAATGCTCGAGTTCAAATACACACGAGAAGGAGTGAAGTGTTGGTTTGTAATATTCATGGAAAAAAACTTGTGAAATTAAATAAATACAAACACACAAAAAACACTTTTGAGTAGCTTTTGAAAAAAATATTCAGACAGTTGCCCAAGTTTGATATTTTTGTTAATAAGGCAAACCAATACAATTTCTTGTTTGACATAATAAAAAAAATATATTGTCAAGGTTGATTTGAAAATGCACTTAAATAAACAAAAGGGTTTTATCAGCTTTTTTTCAGTCCATCACAGGATATAATTACTTTCTCTTTTCACTTTGTAAAATTCAGCACTGGCCCTTGGTAAAACAGAAAACAAATGTCTCTAAAGATAGATTAAGACTTTTCTTTTGACCTTTACTCGATCTGTAAAATCATTTCATGTTGAATAAACTGACAGCATTATCTTACATTGTTTCAGCAACCCATGCTTGACGTAAGAGGTAACTAACAGGATCGGTTGGTCAGACTCTTTGACTTACTTAATGGCATGTCATCATATCCCCTCTATACTCATGATGTCAATCACTGGATTGTCTGGTTCAGACTCAATTATTTACAGACCATAGTCATATAGCTTGAATATTGCTGAGTGAGCTGATAAACAACAAACAAACTGATATTATGATGCATGTTGGCTATATTATATACAGATTATAGTTATTTTCTTATTGTATTAGTAGATGTTTTAATGTCGTAAAATAACTTTTGAAAGAATCTTGTTTCCAATACAACATTGCTGTTTCATGTTTGCTTATAACAAGTTTGTTATGGTTATTTGTTTTGTATATAGTAATTGATGATAATTTCTATGAAGAATACATTTTAGATTACTTGTTTATGTTAGACAGTAAACGTCAAAATATTTTTTCTCAGTTTTATCACTCTGTTAGTCCATGTTTTGACAGTAACCCTTTTGTGATGTATTCTGATTTTCTGATGTGTGTGTTGATTGGTCACTTGTACAGAAGTACCAGACAATGTGATTGGTGGAATGTTTGAATGTGTTGCAAGTCACTTCCTGTTTTCCAAAATAAACATACAGGGTTTTCTTATACCTCAAATATGTAACAAATACTTCCGTCTGTGATTGCTATGGTTACTCACAATGCTGCATTATTGTAGGGCTGGGACGGGTAACTCAGGTACTCGGGTACTCGGGGGCGAGTGGGTACTGAGTAGGACCCGGGTACCCACAGGACTACACGGGCCCGTTGTTTGTCACGTGATATATTGTTTAAAGACTAGAACTCAGTGAATACACTACATGTCACGAATGTTCACATTTCTTTCAGACTATTCACGCATTCTTTCTGACTGATATTATTTTGAATATAGATAAAGCTTCAGTCAACTTCAGATATTCATGACCAGATCGTTCCATAGTGTACCTGATTACCTTTTCCAGGGCTCTGGTCAAACAATTCCCAAACGGACATATTGTACCAGTCCCATGAGACCTACAGCAGATACCCGGATAGGTACGGGTAATAGGGGGTTGGGAACACGGGTAGTAAATCTGGACTCGTCCCAGCCCTACACAGTTGTCAGAGTCTAGGGTGTTTATTCCAGAGAATCTGGGCAGGGCCACATATTTTTTATGTTGATGGTGATTTCAGTGTGACAATCATACTTAATTCTGGAAGCCTTTAGAGATTCCCAGGTTAGACTAGGTCCCCAGCAAGTTATGCTTGTCAGAAAAGGTTCCTTAGTAGATTGGCATCTTCCCAAGGCAAGAGTGTTAACTGACTTTAGAAGTCAAGTGTCCACCCTTGCCGAACTAGGCTGGAATTCCTGGGCTCTATCGTAGCGCCGCCAGTGGCTATTACGAGTTATGTCCCTTCTATGCCTCTCCCATATGGACCACTCAGATTCCACCTCTCGTATCACATGCATTTGCTTCAAACAAAATGGTGGCGCCCAGTCAAGACGATCTGATCGACCGGTTCTTACTTCGCGAAGTACATCAAACCACGTGAGCACCGTGATTAAAAACATGAAAAGATTTGGAAAATATCTGCTGACGAGTTGGCGATGCACATGTTTTGCAAATCCTGCAATCGACTAGTCGAGCCAGACTGTAACTCCATAATTCCAGCATAGTTTGGCAAGGGTGGAAACTGGACTTTTATAGTCAGTTAACGCTCTTGCCTCGGGAAGATGTAGATTGGTGACTTGGTTGACTTTGTCATCACATCCCAAATAGATAGATCGATGCTCATGATGATCACTGGATTGTCTGGTCCAGATTTGCCAATTTACAGACCGTCGTCATATAGCTGAACTACAACAGCCTATGCTGGTCAAGAGGCGACCAAATGGTTGGGGTGGTAGAATTGGTGACATGGTTGATAGCGTGTCATCGTACCCCGACAGAACGGGTCATTGCTAGCACGATCAATCACTGGATTGTCTGGTCAGTACTTGATTTTTTTCGATTGCTGTCATATACCTGAAATATTGCTGAACGCAGCATTACACAGAACAGACTTTATTCAGAAGAATATAGATTTACTGTCATGTTGATAGTATTTCTGGATGAAATTTCAGATAAAAAGAGTTTCAACTGAACAATTTGGGCACTGTTTCAAGTGATGTTAGTCATATGTCATGTTCTTTTTTTATGAATATTAATTTTGTAAGTATAATCATGTAAATTTATATTGCATATTAACATCAGCAGAATATGTTATTTTGTTGACAATTGTTTTCATTCAGTTTCCCAAATCATGTCTGTACCAGACTCATTGTATAATGCCATGTGTCTGTACCAGACTCACATTGTATAATGTCATGTGTCTGTACCAGACTCACATTGTATAATGTCATGTGTATGTACCAGACTCACATTGTATCATGCCATGTGTCTGTACCAGACTCACATTGTATAATGTCATGTGTCTGTACCAGACTCACATTGTATAATGCCATGTGTCTGTACCAGACTCACATTGTATGATGCCATGTGTCTGTACCAGACTCACATTGTATAATGCCATGTGTCTGTACCACTCACATTGCATAATGCCATGTGTCTGTACCAGACTCACATTGTATGATGCCATGTGTCTGTACCAGACTCACATTGTATAATGCCATGTGTCTGTACCAGACTCACATTGTATAATGCCATGTGTCTGTACCACTCACATTGTATGATGCCATGTGTCTGTACCAGACTCACATTGTATGATGCCATGTGTCTGTACCAGTCTCACATTGTATAATGCCATGTGTCTGTACCAGACTCACATTGTATAATGCCATGTGTATGTACCAGACTCACATTGTATAATGTCATGTGTATGTACCAGACTCACATTGTATAATGCCATGTGTATGTACCAGACTCACGTTGTATAATGCCATGTGTATGTACCAGACTCACATTGTATAATGTCATGTGTATGTACCAGACTCACATTGTATAATGTCATGTGTATGTACCAGACTCACATTGTATAATGCCATGTGTCTGTACCAGACTCACATTGTATAATGCCATGTGTATGTACCAGACTCACATTGTATAATGTCATGTGTCTGTACCAGACTCACATTGTATGATGCCATGTGTCTGTACCAGACTCACATTGTATTGTGTCTGAACAGACTCATCCTATATTAGATATTATAACAAAAGTGCCCTATACACTGGCATACAGTTGATGTATCTTCAACATGAGTATTTCAAATCAATTTGCAGAGGTTGGCGATCAGTGACAGCACATTACAAGGAAGGCTGTGATTCCTTATACATGGAAACCAGTGTTAAAGCAGCTTTAACGACTCACTCACTCACTTATCAAAAATCAGAAACCATTTATTATGTTTTTAAAACATTTTACAGGAGTTCCATCAATGTAAACCTATCTATCATGTTGATAATAGTTACCCAAGATTGTGTTTGTCAGTGCAGAGTTGCATCCCTTGAATACCATGTAACACCATAGGAGCCATGGTCTGTCAACCTCACCTTATAAGTTCTCTAATGTCTACAAAACAAAAAATAAAATTCAAATGGAGCCTTAAATAATCCATAATTTCAGGAGCTGAGGCCATCTAGAGTTGCCAAATCATACTAGACTTGAGTTGGACTCCTTTGTTTATTTATTCTCTCAGGTCTGGAAGACGGACTAACATTATTGTCTGTTAGTTAACTTTTCAGGTTCGATTTCACCACTGCTGTATACATGACTTTTACCAAGTGGTTATTGTCTGCGAGCTGCATCACTCTGAGCTCTCCTCCCACATAAAGCTGACTGTTTGTGATATAACTGAAAAACTGTACAATATGTTTGACCCATCTCACTCACCCCTGTAGACTAACATTTAGTCCCAGATAAAAAGTTATCACATAGCTACAAAATCCCAAATAAAATCCCAAAGGAGCCTGGAGCTATGCACTAGACTTGAGTGGGAGACTATGACTATATTAGTGCCACAATGTTATTTTTGTATGCTTGGAGTCTGCAGATAATATGGTGCTGATTGATCATGAGCTGTCAGTTTTTAGATGTTGATTTCAAGATCCCTTGTTTTTGTACTGTTATGCAGATATAATCGTGATGTGCATACCTGTGTCAACACATATATATATATATATATTATATATATATATATACATACATTTACTCAAGGAAGTGTGAAGATTTCTCAAGATTTCTAAAATCAAGATACCAGACTTGATGCAGTCTCATTTAAATCAGACACAAAGTGGAAGCAAGCACTAAGATCTGGTTTTAATGAGATTGTTCTTGAGGTCAAGTTTTTTAGAATAAAATTCTGATGTGTTATACTTATATTATAAATATTGTTTTGTGAATATATCTGAAGATATTCAAAATTTGCATAATTATTTTTGAATGTCAAGATATGTTTCTGTCACCTTCAAACGAATGCAAAACTGAATTGCAATTCTCGGTCCACGAGGGGATATTGGAATACCATCTTCACTCTCGTATGCATGTAGTGCTGGACTTGTCACATGGGTTGTTGCAGTGATAATCTTACCATCTTATACTCCAGTAACAGATTGGTGAACATGTTGATATATCAATAACGGAAACTTGATAATTGTATGGATCATAAGCTTATGTAGAACTGTATACACAACATACAACTAGCCGAGACTAGTGTCTCTCAGAATCAACTGCAACAACAGCAAGACATCATTATAATGGTTTAGGTTTTAAGAAGGGAAAAACGTTGCACCACGTTTTTACTGCTTTATATCTCTATAAATGGGTGATGACCGAACCATTCCACCATTTCTATTGTAAGAAATTCACAACTGTGAGCCAGAACTTTTTTTCAACTTCTGAAAATTTTAATTTTAGAAAATGTAAAAATTGTAAAAATGGGGTGCATCTTCAGCCGTACCAGTGCAATAAACCTTCAAAGGAAAATGAAGACATTTTGAGTGTGGTGCTTCTAAAATGTTACAGTATGATAAATAGGAGCATGATCAGTTATTTCTGTTGGAGGTATATACAGGAACAGATCCCTTTCACTTCCCCACAGCTGGGATGACCTTCTCCTCAGCACGCATTGTTTCCTTGTCTACTTAAGATTGTTACCCACCAGACATCCACTTTCATTCCTCTCAGAAATGTGACTACAAAATTATGAAACATCTCATTTATATACACCTGGGAAAAAGTTATGCACCATTCCATTTTTTATATATTCCAAAATGTCATTACAGATTTTCATTCAATACAAGCATGTCACAAATGTGTTTTGTCAGAAAATATATGGCAATACGATAACTTATTTAATATGGAAATACACCACTCAACTTTTGATAGGGATTTCAGATTATGTATATATATGTTACAGGGAATATGTATAATCCCTGAAATTTTCTGGGAATATATTTAATGTCTTATTCACTCAGGGAATATACATTATCCCTAAAATTTTCAGGTATTATACATATTCCCTGATTTAACATCAAGTTTTTTAGACATATTCCCTGAAATTACTTTTGAGGTCAAACTTGATAAAAAAAATATTTATGAGAAGACAAATTTATTTGACATGATAACAAACATACATCAGGGAATCATTAGTGTTCACAGATTTTTCTAGGTCAGAAGGCAACAGATTTACTGGCTCTGGGGACTTTCACTTGACTCAACAGATGAGATTTTGTCTTTGTTCTTTGCGACTGCGTCAAAGGCCGACACGAGCCAGCGAGTATGTATTGTTTTAGAGGAAGTACATGTACTCTACTCAGCGGTGCTATTCGGTGTGTGATTGGATTAATGTAAGGTTGGATTAAGGCGAGGATTCTCCTGTATTTTCTTTAGATATAAATCCACTGATGCTTGAGAGGAGGGGGTGTGTCGCATTCATATTGAGTCGCATTTTTGGCTAGGGGCCAGGGGTCGCATTAATTTCACGATTTACAGTATTTTAATCTCATTTCTATCCTATGTTTTGATTACAGTTAAGACTAATTGTTGAGTTAAGTGAAAGGTATTTGTTATCATGTCAAATAAATTTGTCTTCTCGATTTTTTTAAATCAAGTTTGACCATATGAGAGCCTCAAAAGTAATTTCAGGGAATATGAAAACCCACATGAGAATCATCTTTGTGTATCATGGTAAGAGATACAAACTATCCTTATCAAACGTGGAATGGAACATGTAAGTTAGTGAAGCATATTTTCCAGGTGTATATTCATACCCGTTCATGAATAAACTTGTTAACACTGAATTTTTTATATATGTGAAATCAGCTGATACTGTGATATGGTCTTACCAGGTTTCAACAGTTTCTGTTGTTCATAGTCCAGTCATGTTCTTGCTTGCCTTCAGTGAAATGTTTCTGTTCATAGCTGTTTGTGTAAAACAAAATCTGTTGTCCTGTCTCACAATAAAGTCTGTTTAAATAACAATTGAGCCTTGTGATTCCTAGAACCAAAACGAGAGACCAACTGGTCAATTTATTCCCATCACTACAAAATGGCTGCTGATGTTTCTACAAGTAGCATAAAACTTCTTTGCCAAGGCTATTTTGCATGACCTCCACAGGGATTCCAGTTTTATATTTGGTCCCCAGCAACAAATGTCGGAAGAGGACAATTGGGTGCTCTTAGTGACTTCATTCACTCAATTGTCTGGTCCAGATTTAATGTTTTCCAGGCCGTTATCATATACCTGGAATATTGCTGAGTGAAGCGTTAAACAACAGAAACACACACACACACATATAATGTGCTTTCTTTGTAATTAGTGCTTCATAATATTCACTCTCACATTTTATCCATACTTTCGACCAACAGCATTCTTCATCAGTATCCGAAGTCTGACAAAATCACATGACCCAAGGAGTCACTTTTACCATGTTTATTGCCACAGCAGTACAGGGTTACTACAAGCTGTTCATAACAAAAAGATGAGTGGACAGACACTAGCGTCTTGTGTCATCAGCATCTGTGACCGTGGCAGAGGAAACGGTCTAGGAACAGTCACTAAGAAGCAATGTGTCGCAACAGGTGAACTACACAATAAGTATTGGTTATTATTGTTGAGAAACAACTAGAATTGTAAAAAGCATGTAATCCTACTTGAACACAGTATCCACTGGTAAACTTCACAACCACTTAGTGTCAGCAAATAAAATACTTAAAATTGTTCCTAAAACATTTCTCATGTAAAAATTGCACCATCTAAAGTCAACAAAGCATTCTGATCAGCATACGAACAGTCGCTTAAATACCAGGGGAGGGCACAGGCAGGATATATTCATGACATTTTAACAATTCACATAAACTGATCAACGGTTGCTTGTATTTTTCATGTGAAGACTAACTATATCATTCAGCTCGTGCCTTCTCAGCAAGCTTTGTGACTTCCCTTTAGCCAGCTACCTCTCACAGCCTCTGTTCACATCTTGCCATGACAAAACGCCCATGACAACGTTGTTGGGAATGTTTCCCTATCATTGCCAGTTCACAATTGTGAATGAAATGATAGAAAAGTATTTCAAATTGCGAACAGAGGGCCACAAGTGAATACCTGTAAAGGGAGAGAACTCTTCATTTAGGACAGGAAGCGGTTTACAACCGATTGCTTCCATCGCTGCTACATAACACTTGCCAGGAAAACAAAATGGCATTCATAACAAAACAAAAGCTTACATGATTGGTCAAATTTACACTGTACAGTCTTCAAGTGATTCCTCCGATACCTACTCCTAGCAGCATAAAACATCAACCCTTCCACCTCGTCCTAGCGACACCTTGCCACAGGCAGCTAAACGGACTCTAGTGGAACATCTAGCACTATGCTCACTAGGGTTGGCACCAAGTTATTTACAGGTTTAATATTTCTGCCCCGAGCTGGTTGAAACACAACCATGCCGCTAACTCTAGAATATGGACGTAACAGAATTATAAAAACACAAATGATGCTTAAAACTTGACAATCATAAAATAGAAAAAGCCTCAATTCCATGGTTAAGTAAGGCCATCATATCTCTTTCAATTATACAATCAAATGTACATAAGATTCTACTAAGCTATGTCACCATGGTAATTTCTACGATTTATCAGCTCATGCATGGGTACAAAACAAGGTTAAAAAGCAATTCTGGTCACTTGTTGATGTATGATTTTACACTTATTTACAAATGAGAACTACAACTAACACAAAGAGAAATAGGCTGACAACTGCAAGCCTATTATAGAACAGGATACTGTCATAGCTGGGCAACTCACATTAGAACCAACCAATTTTATGCTCAGATGATGCTATATCCAATTTATTATTAGAGCTGGTTATACACCTTTCTCAAATATATTCTTTTGAACTTCGTTTTTCCCCCATCTGTTCCAAATCTTAAATGATATATCAACGTCAGTGGTTTGCATAATTTATCCTCAATGTTATGCAACTTGTCCTGTGGCCTTATTTGCGGAAGGTAGATGCCCAGCCCCAATGGTACCAACATCAAGCATCCAGCAACAATGTCGAGAGAGAGAAAGGAAACACAGCCTTACAGGAGTGGAGACACAACTGTACACATCACAAACAATACAAAATTGTACACGTCTTCGTGTCAAGCCTCACAGCAAGGTCACGTACGGATCCATATCTGGTATATAAGTTACACAGGACTGTTGACATCGATACACACATCCAGAACGGAAACAGCAGAGTAACCTCCCCTGACACCAAAATCCCCAATCCCTGACATTTCATGCTCTGCTACCCAAGTCCAAAACGTATCAACAAACATCGGTGAAATTCTCAAGCAAGTCTTGACATGGTTTCCAATTCATCAAATATTGTGGTAACATGAAATGTTTCTAAAGTTTGTAAATAGAAAGCGAGGTCCCCTGAATATACTTATTAGGTTATTCAAATGTTTTCAGCAGCAAACTGTGACATGAAATCAATGAAGTGGAAGCAAAGAGTTATCTGCCCCTAGTCTATGCAACCTCCACTACGACAGAACTAGATAGCTGTAAAACACTGCAATATGTGGTGTAATGCTTTTGTATAGGACAGGGCAGATGTCTGGGAGTTGCCATGGTAATACTACATCAAGAGGGCAGTGACACTATCAGTGCAGCACACTCAAACAGACTCTGCCTTGTTGGAACAGCTGTCTCCATGAGATGAGAGCAGTCAGGAAGGACAGCACTATTGTTGGAGGAGCCAGTATCTGAATGATGGTACGAATACTTGTTGGATGAACATGAAACAGTTGCACATAAATGCAATATTGTGATACATGTGCTAATATATATTTCAAGAAACATATGATTAAAAGTGACTAAAATGCAAAATAACAACAGAAGAAAAACTGTCTAATTATCCCTCAGGAAGCACAATTTCCATGACAACAATTATCTGTAATGTAGCCTCCTGGACAATATTGTCGTAAAAATGACGGTGATAAAACCAGCCAGATGTCCAAGCTCCTCCTCCTCCTCGTTCACTAACCTAGCAGGGTACATGGTAAGCTGGACACATGGCCTCAAATGTCACAAATGGCAGCACTGATCTTGCAGTCTTCTCTCATTGGTACAAGGATGAAATGAGTGGCGAGAAAATGCATAGACTGTGACTACGACAGTAACAAGCAATAAACCAAGAGTTGCCTCCCTTCCTTCTCTCTTTCGTGTATAAAAGCTAAATGAAACAAAGTTTCGCCGCCTCCTCCTCCTCCGATCAACGCTGCAGCATGTCCCCAACAAAGCAAATGTTCAAGTGGCAGACGGACTGCTCAAAGCGCCCCTGAAAGGGGAAGATGGAGTGAGTCGTGTAGCTAGTGAGAACATAGTTTGCTGCCGATGACATCATTGATCGGGGAACGCTCAGATTGCACTTTCCTTGCTCTCCTTGTTCTTCTTCTTGGAGAAGGATGGCATGCGAAACTTCTTCTTCTTTTTCTCCTTCTTGGGAGAAGGCTGTTCCTTGGTTGGGGAGCCCTGCAAAGGATATGCACATTTACAGTCAATACCAGGGATCCAAATAACATTTTGAGCCATTGAGTATGTATTCGCTTATTCACACTGGGCATTCATAGTCTTCTTTATGTATTTAAAATATATTTACTCTCTTGGGTCCAGTCTTATAGGCTCTGTAATAATGTTACTTCCATACGGTTCAGGTAACTCCCAAACAGCTAATTAACTTCTAATGTGTTTGTGAGCTGCAACAAGTTGAGTCACAGCTCTCCTAACCTTTTAACAGTGATACATATCTAAGTTACAATAAGCGAGATTTTGCACATCTGTGCATTATTCACTGCAGTAGAGTGTACGCAAGCTGAGAAAACTACATTGGGCAATGATACACAGTGTTGTTATACTATCGGGTTATCAAATTTCTTCATGTGTATTAGTAAACAAGAAACTCAATATTAACGTGGTTATGGTGATTTAGTTTGTGTATTCTACACAAATACACATCTGATCTGAGCTCTGCAATACTCTACTGGTAATCTTGAGGGGGCAACATTTGTTGGCATTTAGACAACTGCAATAGTGCTGTGAAAGTTCCACACAAAAATGTTCCAATAGTATCATGAAAATATTTTGAGCATCCTAGCTTACTTCAACATGGAGCCATGTCTAACACTTCCACAATTATCTTGGGGAGTTGTTGGATATTTAAGGAGGTACCCTCATTATCATCTGGACCATATGTAACCTTATGAATATGTTCTGACTAAAAGGGAATGGTTAAGTAGGAACAAGGGTGGTGATCATACAAATACTTTTCATTCTTTAATGTCTGTCAAAAATATCATCATACAACCAGGGCCCCGTACCACATAGCAATCATACAGTCATATGTCTTTGATAAAGTATGGGAATTACAATCGTCTTATTTTGAACATGTTCTTAGTTCATAATTTTCAATTTGAAATAGGAAATCATGCCTATGTTAAAGTGTTGCTCTCTCGTTCCATTTGTGAGTATTGTTTTATTAAATTTGGGATATTCAATCTTTATATCAAGTTTTTGTCTGCCCTGGGCTCAAACTTCGATAAAATATTACTCAATTAAAATAGGCAAAATCCATGATTAAGCCGATGTCTTCAGTATTTTACTGATTAGTTTCTACATCTACACAAATATTGACTGTGAACCCTACCTCCTTGCTACTGCGTTCCTCTAGTGTGTCACCTCCGCTGGCACTGTCTGTCGACCTCAGTGTGTCCGACTTGGCAGGGGAGCTTGGTTTCTCACTTTCACCACCATCTTTTAACACAAACATTTTAGTCAGAATAACTTCTCACAAACACAAGTCACGCTGGAAAAGCTATCCTATGAAGACATTATGTTTAAAACTTACTCCCAGGAGAGACTTAGATTTACAGACTTGCTCAAGTGTTGCAGATGAGGATGACAATGATCTTAAATGTACATTAAGCTCTATGGGATTTCAGACCATGCTGGGTATCAAGAAATGCACATACAAGAGTTCAAGTTATATCATTCTGTAAAAGAACATCATAAACAGCAAAGCTAATGAATGCAAAGACAATTAATATAATTCAATGCAGCATTCAGCAGTTCTAAACTAATCAAATATATTTTACGGTGATAGCACAAATAATTTTTTACTTCTCAATCCACTGCAGCACAGAATAAATAATCGAGTTGGGGGTATTGTTGTAAGGAATTATCATCAATTTTAAAGTAGCTACTTTAAAGCAGCATGCAATTAAGAGACTTGGATGGGACAAAACAGTGGGCAACTGCAATATTCTGACCACATCACGACTTGGGACAACTGAAATGGGATTCCCACACTTTGTCTATGGAGAATCATACCAACATCCTCATCATGACGAAACACTTCAACGACGAGCCTACCCCCCGCCCAAACACTATAAGCACAGTCACCTTCTACAATGAGCCTAGGTCACCTGTTCTGTTCTCACTTCTGGGAACGCAAACCACCTGTCTGTTCAGTCAATCAAGGCATGTTCCTATACAGTCGACAAAAAGTAATTTTGTCTAATTTCACATCTATACATAGAAAGGAAAGAGTCATGTTCAGAAGAGAATATGAATCTACAAATATACACCGTCTCACCTCGAGGCTGTTTGTCAGATTTTGATCGCTCCAGATTCTTCTTCTCAAGTTCTCGAATCACTAACAAGGAAAAGACAAAATGCACAGCTAGGACACAAACAAAAGCTTAACAAAGTAGTAGAGCAAGATAAACAAAATCACTAGTAGAAGGGAAGCCAATGTCACACATATTCTCCAAGTTTCTCTGTTGTGCAATGCTGATAAGTGACCATCAACTTTGCAGAACTGAAGATGGGGAGACAGGATAACCATGGCAAATACCATAGGGAGAGGCATATGTGAGGAAAATGTGTATTACGTTGAGTGAGCAGTATTTAAATAATTTACAGCGAAAGGGAAAATATTTTTAAAGTGTTTGCGTAAATAACGTGAATAAAAATATAGGTTATGAAGAGTGAATGCATATTAAACTAACATCAGATCACAAAACAAATATATGAAAATCGCATGTTTGTCATGTTCATCCAAATTTGGAGGCTTCATGTAATTGAGAATGGAAAGTAGACTGAGGTTAATATAAGCATTCCCCAGTTCCAGGTAAGTGCTGTTTAAAATGCCAAGTCATGTGATGTGAAACTCACTCTCAGGACTTCTCATAGGTTGTCGCTCAGACTCCGACCTTTTAACCTGAGTAGTACGTTTTTCATCTGTGAACATGCAAGAATACACGTGCCAAGCATGCAACAACATGCACACTACACACTACCAATGTGACATGCAACAGTGCCCATGTTAGAGGTTTCAACTAAAAGACAGGAGGATGTAACCGACACCAACTTGGTGGATTTCTTCTTTTGAAATATTCTGTTCAGTTTTCATATACTACTAAAAAGAAGTTAAGGAACAACCAGAGCCATGGCAGATTAACGATAGTAACATGAAAGAATCGATTGGTCCTTAACTTCTAACTTCTATTGAGTGGAATACACTTCTCTACAGCCGTTCATTCATTATATTTAAGCGTAGACCAGAGGATCAGTGGAAACTTTACTTCACTAGTCCTCTGAGTCTTGCTAACTGCTTGAACAAAACAAAATTATTTACTATATTTAAATTTTTTGTAAGTTTTTTCAGTTCCAATTTGTAGCAACATTGAAGCTTTGAGAACTGGTTCAGAATGACAGCTCTCAAATGCTACTAGTCTATGAGAACTACCATCATTGCATATTTACCTGTCCTTGGCACAAATTAGTAGACTCAGGCTAGAAGACTAGTGTGAATTTCTAAGGCTGCTCTACATTCCCACTGCTCTGTGCTCATATCTTGCTATATGTACATGTACATTGGACAACATAGCTCAGCAGCCATTTCACAAGCTGAGCAGAAATGTTCATGAAAACATTATTTGAACAGTTTTTCTTAAATAGTGTATATTTCTTTAAATTTTATGCTGGGACTGATATTTTTACAGATATATTATTCCATGCTTCTATCTATAAAGTAAGAGTGAAATATTAACATGGGTTAATACTTATGTCCAGGGCCCTGTTCCATAACACGATCTTAGTGCCAAGATGATCATACCTCCTGTACATTAACATACACTTATGACATCATAGTGCTAAGATTGTTTTGTGGAACGGCACACTGGACATGTTTGGCAGCATTGACACAAGTTGTGATATGTTCCCACATACTTAGTCAGATCACAACCAGTCAATGTATGTCAGCTCTTACAAGAAGCAATGGGAGCTCGAAAACCCCTATGGATTCCCACAGCACTCATTGAGGCCATCTGATGGACCTTATGTTTGTTTTTATTCATTAAAGCTTATTAAAAGGCTACACTTACAGGAAGACGGTGCTGAAGCCTTTACTTGACTAAAGTTTTAATCAGCGAGAAATCAGACATAGCCTTATGTGTTAGATTGCTGCATTACAGATTATAATGATAATATTGTCATGTTAGTACATACAAACTACTTTTTGTGAGTATATGTTTTAGAGAAAATGACCATATACCTAATAAGTAACTTATTATTTATTTACAATTATGTGTTAATGAACACCTGTCTGTTCTAACACAGCATATATTAAACACCCATATATAATTAATTATATGCTCTATGAGTGAGAGTGTTAAAGTTTTACATCGCATCTGTGAGTTCCAAGTACAGGGTTTATGACAAATAGTACAGTTGTCAGTATCAATGTTGCCACGGTACCCGGCCCACAAGTCACATGACACACAGTCTGTCACCTGATTGGCCATGCTGAGGGGGATACAGGTAATCGCCCGCCAGAAGCCCACCTCCAGGTCTCCCCTTTTTGGGTGGAACTGGTGGTACTAGAGTTGATGGATAATATGCATGAATGATCAGTGACTGTTCTTTTAGGCTACGTAAGCAATATTCAAGTCAATCTAAATGTTTCAAGATAGTAGATATAATTTATATGATAATATATTAATTCTTCTGTAACTGTATTGGAAATATTGCTACACAATGGTGGTATTGCGATATGTGTATTGCTGAAGGACATCTTGCAATATACTGGTATACCAGTAACATTGAACTCCCCTAATGACAATACTATCATTAGGTCACACATTGTAACCATCCATTCTTCACTAGTCAGTTCTTTCCACTAATACAGGGTACTGGGGAGCTATTCTGCCTGGAATACTCACTGGGTGTCTGTAAACAACTCTAACAGTCATGCACCTAAACTACATATTTACAGTAAGGTATTAAGACACCTATACCTAATACTTATGACATTTTCAATATAAAAAAATATATGATAACCTACATGTTTCAAAAGTGAGAAATAAGTAGAGTAAAATTACAAAGAGCAAAGCAGAGAAATAGAAGGAAATCATGCACAGACGTCCAACCCAGAGGGGTTGCCATTTACTTTCATAGACATAGTAGACTACAAGTGTTCTACAAGCATTGCTATATCAATGAACATAAATTAGTATCGGAAGACCGTCAGCTCATCGTCTGACAATAAAGTGGATGCTTCACCATGCTGCTGAAATATACTGCTTCAAGTAATAGCCGCCACGGTCAGTCACGGGTGATGTAAGTAAGAGACGGAGAGGGGGAATAAAATGTTCCAACCATAATTGTGAATGGAAGATGGGTAACACAGGGATGATGAAAAGGCTTAATTTTGCTCCATAATTTCTAATAATAAATTGGATTGAAGACCTTGGGAGATTAATATTGATCTCTGAGTATTTGTATATGGTAAGTTAGGTATAGATACAGGATGGTATATTATTGGATCATGAAAAGATGCAAGTGTTCAAAAGTATAAGGGGTCCGTGGTCCTTTAGGTTTGATGCCATATTATTGGACTTTTGGGGCTCCCTGAATTTTTTAATTTTAACATTCGGCCTATTTCATTCACAGGACCTGTCATCCAATCCTGCAGACTTTAGGAAACATTTTATCAAACTTATGACAGCTTGAGACCTCTTGTTTAAGTCCAGGGAAAAAAATATTTTCATTAGTATACCATATACTATATTAATACTCAGAAGAAAAGGTCACTATATTATTTATTAGACAACCATCAAAGACAAGAAATCCTAAGGACTTAAAATATATTGTTTTCCATAGTGATAGGTGGATGGGTTGATGGGTGGATGGGTTGATGGATGGATGGGCTGATGGATGGATGTGTCACAAGGTGCATAAATCATAAATTTGAATTATGGACTTGAACTGAGAAATCGGGGATTGTCTAACCCTGAATGTGATACAACTGAAATGTGGCAGCGTATATTGTCAGAGCATTGTTGAAGCATCCAGCAAGCACAGAAACAGCACCAATCCCTCGAGCAGCAGCTGCGGCGGCTAGATCTCTGTACATACCTGATTCATTGTTGGATGGCAGCGACTCTGGCTGGCCATTCACACTCTCATCAAGGTTAGTTTCCTCAGGCAGTGGCGCAATGCCCGACTCTACATGAAACAACAAGGCTCCGTGCACAGAACAACACACACACTATAGAGTAGAACAGGGTGCACACACCAACACAGTACAGCTTAGTAAGCTTCAATGTTAGAACTGCCAGCTCCTAGTATCAGATACTGCTTGTGTACATCTGCAGTTACTTAGGGTCTTAACTGAGGGTAAAATAGGGCATACTGCTGCTTGCAGCATATCACAGCCATCAATCAGTAGCGACAACTGAATAAATATTGCTTTATGTCACCCTCTGCAACATTATATCTCAGCTATCCATAAAATATAATCAGGACCAAAGAAGCCAGTGTTTGCCCACGATCAATGCTGCTGTGGGACAACCGACATACGATCAGCGAGGTCACTCACTACAACAGTGTGTGGAGTCGAACACCAACCACTGGGCTACCTTTTGGTTCAAGAATTACTGATATGATAGTATATAGCATGTAATATAAGAACTATTTACAAATATGCACCAAAACATGTCAAACACTACCGATTTTGCTCAATCTTAAACATTTTTGATACATTTTAAGGATGTCATAGAATCATACCACAATAAAGATATAAGAAGTTATTGAATAAGTAAGTACCAATTACAATGATCCTTCACCACTAAGCAGGTACGATAGGAGTTATCAACAAACTGACACCAACATCAACATAGTACTCTGTACACTACAAAATCTCTTCTCAAATCATGAAAGTTGGATCAGGAATTACAAATGACCTAAAGGAATGAACATTTCCTGACAACTAGTCTAATGTATGTATAGGTCTTGACATGCAGGAGTTGGATAGAGGAGTTACTATAGAGTACTACAAACAAAACGACCTGTCAAACTGTTTACAAACATTACAGGATACGCTAGAGATTATAAAAGTGTTTCTTTTATTTCTATCCATATCGGTTTCAAAATGAATATAGATTATTCTCTTTAAAAGAATTTATGGAAGCCTACATTTTTACACTGTTTCTTTTGCTATAATTTCACTTGATACTCATAATCTTTTAACCAGCAAATTTATATTTGAATTAAGGAAGATAAAGTTAATACTATTTTGCAATTATGAAATGCTCTCATGAGCTTAAATCCCAAGACACAGGATCCTGTAGGATTTGTGACATGCATAGTTTCTGGTGTGTCGACAGTGGCACACCACAACATCTACAGCTACAGAACAACAGAACACGGGAACACTACACTCTTGGGACAAGGCAAATACTGAACACATATCCCACCTTCTGCAGATGTGGAGTTGAGCTGTTGCATACGCTCTTCTGAGGAGATGAGGCGGCCATCAGGACCTGGACTTAGGTCCTCACCTGCACAGAAACATGGATTACCATCAGTCCCTATGCATGGTGAAAGTTGGAGTGAGTGAGGTATATACAGCTGCCTTAGACCAGAGGACTATTGGAAATGTTAGTTAACAAGTACTTGAATGAGACAAAATTGTTTACCATCTTTACATTTTCTGTCGGTTTTATTCAGTTCTTATTAGAAGCAAAACTGAAGCAGTGGGAACTGGTTCAGAATAATAGCTCTCAAATGCTACTAGTCTTTGAGGACTACCATCATTGGATTCTTACTAATCCTCATCCCAACTCGGGATAGCAGAGTAGAGTGAATTTTGAAGGCTGATACAGTGCTACAGTTGCACCAATGACAGCAAACTATAAATTCATGACACACTACCCATTCTACAACTATTCATTCTTCAAACAGTCTCACAGACTTAGTGGATTTGCTTGGTGCTAAAGATACTTCGGAGGCTTTTGGAAATAAAGTTTAAGTGTATAAATCCTTATAGGCAATTACTATTAGGGCTAGTATATCATAAAAGCCAGGTAAAGATTGAATATATATTTAACCTAGCCCACACAGTAAAAACATTGACCAGGTCCAACGAGTCCACACCTCATTGTTTCTGTAAACTCATCACATTTTATGGAAGATCATTAGAGTTTGGGAGAAAGTAACTTGTCCTTCCTGATTGTCAGAAGTCTCAGACTAGTAGAAGCTAAATGGGGCAATTCCATAAGCAGGTATTTCAGTCATCAAGCTACGCTACCTTCCTGCTTGTTGAGCCCCTTCTGGTATTCCTCCAGCTCCTTCTCTGTCATGTTCTCGAAGGGGTTGGCTGCGTAGTATGACCTGTACACGACAGCATTGTGCTGGTGGTCGCGCTGGATTATGCCCTTAGATGCTGCTCCAACAACGATCACGTGGTCCGAGGCATTGCTTAGGTTCCCATCCTGCTGTGGACAAACAGGAGCAGGAATTTGTACATGAATTCAAATATCCAAACACGTTGAAGTGTAGAGGTACATAAAACATAAATTAACATGACAAAATGGAGTCTTGAAAGTCTTACAAGGCCTCCCATATGCATATGTCAATGTTGTTTTACACAGTAAGTATTATTCCAGCTTCACTTAAGCAACCTGTACAAAACTCACTGGCTGTGCTAGTGGTTGATGGCATGAGCAACAATACAGGCTGTCTGGATACTATTAACACACATAAGTTCTTAAAGCACATATGTTCCATAAATCACTGTGTAAGTTTGTTTTCTTTATGTTTTCTTCACATGTATGTCAATATTTACAAAATTGTTCCCAGTCAATTTGGAATTTAGAAATTAAGAGGGTCCTGAGGTCAATGAGGTTTGCTCTTGTAATATTTGAAAGTAGATACCCCTCAATTTCTAACATTCAGCACTAGGGTTATGACAAAGACCCTTAACTTTCATGCTTAATTTCGAACACTGTCATAGATCAACAACAATTTTTGCACAGCAGAGTGGAGTAATGACTTCTAACTCACTTTCATTTTCTGTGCTTCATCAAATGACATTCCTTCTAAGACTCTGGACTGGGGTCCGGCTGTTACCTTGTCCTCATAGTAGTCTTTTCGGATCTGGAAATGTTATAAAAAGCATATAAAATGTTTGTTTTTTGTTTATGCCACACTCAGCCAGGGTTAGAAACTAACAGTTTTCAGCCACTAGTCCTTATAATGATAACATATAGCAAAACCCTTAAAAAGGGCAAATTTCTACTAGCCCTTATGATACGTTTACCATTGGGCAGTTTGGCAAGGACTATAGGACTAGTGCCAATTTCTAACGCTGTCAGCAATATTCAAGTTATATGACGATGGTCTGTCCCTAATTGAGACTGAACAATTCCAATAATTGACATCGTGAGCATCGAATTGGGACACGATGACATGCATCAACCAAGTCAGCAAGCCTGACCACCCGATCCCATGAGTCACTTCTTCTGACAAGCATGGGTGGCTAAGAACAATTCGATCCCAGATCTTCATGGGGCAGTTGAAAGTTGAAAGTGTTTTGTTTTAATCAACAGGGTCATAACATCTCCAACTGCCTGCACAGCAGTCGTCAAATCAACGTCATGTTTACATACCTGTTTCTGTTTTAGTTTAAATTCTTTTGGGTTTTCTCCCTGTGGTGCAAACTGGTTTGGGCCGTCCACCTTGATAGGGGTGCTGGTTTTGGAGGGCGAATCTGTCCCATCTGGAACCCACTGAAACACAATGACAAAGGTTTTGCATCATATGTAGCTGTTTGTTGCTTAAAGCTGCACACAGTAATGACAGCTATATGATGGCATCTTACAAATAATCGACAAACCAGTGATTGATATTATGACAATATATAGACAAGGCTGACAATGTTGATCTCACAATATATTTCTATGACATATACACAGGAAAACACACTTATTAATGATAAAGCCAAAAACAGGTCATGTGGCTACACTGATTTTCAACAGTTATTGCCACAATAATCTTTCCAAAAACGTTTAGAACCCAACAGTTATAGTCCTATAATGGGCAACAATCTACGCTGTCGGGTTAGATGACATGCAAACAACTAATTTACCAAGTCTGACCACCTGATCCATTAGACTATTCTAACCTGGAATCACAAGGGTTTTTGGTTTGAATCACCCATTTTCCCAACCGATCTTTGCGATTATAGACATCTAAGAGCAACAGCAAGTCAGTTTCACATACCTTGGTGTATTTCTTGGGGTTAGTTGTACCAATCTCTTCCAGCTCTTGTCTCTTGTATGTGTTGGGGGACGTGAGCCAGCCAGCCTTATAGGCCTGTTTCTGTCTCTCCAAGGCAGACTTCAAGGGAGACCTGACCAACAAAAAGAGAAACACAATTAGCCAATGCATGTAAACAACACAGTGAAGCCACCTCCACATACCGATGATGGCACCTAAAGGTCCGATTGCAAGGACTTATCTAGACCTGCACAGATGGCAATATTCAGCCCTAAGTCTACTGCAATTGGAAAACCCAATTTGAATAACAAAGATCTCCCAGTTTCACTTATTTTACAAAAATAATAGCATTAAAAAAATCCAATCTTGAACAACTGCTATTAGTATCTGATGTTGGCACTCGGGTTGTCTGAAACTATGGACAACTCCATACACTTACTGGGGTCGCAGGGATTTAACCAGGTTTGACTGCACTACATGGAGTATGCTCTCTGCGCTACTAATGAATATCCATTGACCCTTCTTGGTGAATAGGATACACGTGAAAACATACATTTAGAAAATCCAAGAACATAGTTTTTGTTTTAGTCCATTGGTCATCTTATACTGATGACTCCTTAACATGTTCACAAGGAATGCATCTATGAACTAACAGATTTGCTCAGTTCTGACATACGATTATTAACACATACAATCAACTGCAGAAAAGTCCATAGCCATTTCATTTTTAACCAATTTACTTCAAAATATACCTATGAAAATTAACAAGAGTCATCAGAAAGATGACATATCCCCCCGGCAGCTGTCTGTAAAGTAACCACTAGTAAATGTGCAATTCTGTATGTAATGAGTCAACAGTTGAATGTTCTTTTAGAAGCATACATTGTTTACCCACTGAATGGTTTTCGAATTCTGGCCCGGAAACGAACCCGTTCCCCAATGGAGTCTAGGTCCAACTACTTTCCATAAAAATTGTAAAAAATAAAAATTCGTAAAAAAATAAATATCAAAAGGCATCACTTCAGTATGTGCCTGATAGCTTAGCCAAGTTTCGATCAAATACACTGAAAGGTTTTCAAATTCTGCCCCGGAAACAAACCCCATCCCCAATTGAGTCTATGTCCAACTTCATTCCATATAAATTTAAAAAAATAAAAATTAGAAAAATCCCAAAGTATCAAAAGGCACCACTTCAGTATGTGCCTGATAGCTTTGACAAGTTTCGATCAAATACACTGAATAGTTTTCAAATTCTGCCCCGGAAACGAACCCCATCCCCAATTGAGTCTATGTCCAACTTCATTCCATAAAAATTGAAAAAAAAAAAATAATTAGAAAAATCCCAAAATATCAAAAGGCACCACTTCAGTATGTGCCTGATAGATTTGCCAAGTTTCGATCAAATACACTGAATGGTTTTCAAATTCTGCCCCGGAAACGAACCCCATCCCCAATTGAGTCTTTGTCCAACTTCATTCCATACAAATTAAAAAAAATAAAAATTAGAAAAATCCCAAAATATCAAAAGGCACCACTTCAGTATGTGCCTGATAGATTTGCCAAGTTTCAATCAAATACACTGAATGGTTTTCGAATTCTGCCCCGGAAAAGGAAATGATTACGGACAGACAGACGGACGGACAGACAGACTGGCTGGCTAATCGCTATATCCCCCCGCATTATATGCCGGGGGGATAAAAATAATAATGTTATATCACAGAAATACAAGGACTGCTATATTACCTGTTAAAACATTTTTTTACACATGAACATTAGGGAAACCATTAATGTAATATTTATATGACAGATTCAACTGTTACCATGGCTACCTATCCACAAACAATCATCAATACAATCACTGAATCAATATTACTGATTGATTATTCACGTCAAAAGGAGATAGAAATCACTGGTCACTAGAGGTATTATAAAGTGAGTGTTAGACAGGGCATGCATGTATTGAGGTATATCATCACTACTGCATCTGCCGAATCGAGTGAATCTGGTGAAATCAGTCCTGCTACCTTGGTTACAAATATCTCTAGCAAAGTGACCACACCAGCCATATTTCAACATGCAGTTACAGAACACAAGTAAATCAAAGATAGGCTGTGAACATCTACTGTTAGTAATACTGGGAGATGAAAGCTTGGTGACAAGAACTCAAGGAACCAGCTCAATAATCAATGCAAAATAAAATTGGAGTTATAAACAAGACAAGACCAAAAGAAGCTGAAACTAAGTTCTCTGGCACTGTTTTTAACAAACAAAAATCTTAAATCGTGCTTGTGATTATTTGTCCAGTGTTTGTAACTAGAGATGAATATTAAGGGGTCCTTGTAGCGCTAATGTTAAATACTTATCTTAGAGTGTCTGTTTGACACCACAGCAAGAAACCTCAAGGAAACCAAACCCCACTTATTTTCTAATACTGTCTATTCTATACTGTTAATATTTTCTGATAAAATAAGTAAAGTGCCTCTGAAACTTGTTCAAGTTCTGGTCTAATAAACAACAGGATAGAAATCAATATCCCACAATTTTATTTCTGAATATCTAAGATAACATATGAGCAAGTCTTGGGTAACTGCACCAAACCTTCCAAATACCATAAGTTTAATAGGCTCAAGCAAAAAGGGTTTTACATTCTAAAGATGCTTCAATCTGCAATCAGAAACATGTTAGTAATGTTGTTAATTACAGCTGAGTTGTCAAAACTGAGCAAATCATTCCACAATCATCAGTACATGTAATTCTACAGAGGTGTATGTAAGACTACAGCAGAAGCTACTCATACAATGGTCTCAAGCAAACACACAAGTCAAACATACAGACTCTATGACAGTCTGGCTTGTAATGCAACATGTCAGCATTTTAATCCAATTTTCTCGAAAATAATGCACACAAGAATTATTTCTTCATGTCCCATGTATGAGGTAGGATCTGAATGTCTTAATTATGTATGTAGAACATGAAGAGCAGAGGTTCTTCATGTGCTCAGCTTAAGATAGCTGTAAGACATACATTCATATTTCGCAATATGAATGATTCTGAAATTACAAAATCTGTTGATTACGATCCCCTTGTTATAACCCAATTACGATTGCTGCCATTTTGTTATAGAGAAAGTCAAATGCCAACCCATTCCATTCCTAGTCAGACAACAAGGTAAAAGATCTGGGGTCACGATTTCAAAAATTTACTATGTGTCAATAGTAATAACATGTCACACTCAGTGCCATGCTTGCGATGTGTATAAAGAAGTGCTTTACTCACGCATATTTTGAATGTTCGATGTCGCCATCAAACACATATGTGAAGGAGCTGGAGGCTGGGGGAACCTCCACATCACTGTTGGACCTCTCCTTCTTCTCCTGCTTCAGGATAGGCATCTTGTAAACATGGCCCGTGCGGTACCCCTGGAACAAGCAAAGGGTATCAAATATTAAGGGTGGGTCTTTGCTATGGTACTGTAGAACAGTGATCCACAAACCTGCCTGTTTTTAACATTAGGGTTAAGTCAAGGAGCTATGATTTCTATCCTTATTTTATGTGATGTGGAAAGGACCTCTGATGTCTATCCATAATCATGATGAAGAGGATCATATACTACAAATGAAGTTTGCATGCATGACAGATTAACTATAGCAACATGAAAGAATCAGCAAAGAATAACAGAATAACTATAGTACTTTGAAAGAAACATGTGTTCTTTAACTTCTTTAGAGAATATTATTCTTGAAATTTTGACATTTTTGTTCCTTATCATTGTAGGCCATGAACATGACATCATGAGTGAGTGAGTGAGTGCTTTACATTCCTTTCAGCACTGCAGTAATTCCAGGGTGGGGGAAACCAGGATTTGAACACCATCTTCACCATGATGAGCAAACACTGTCCCTCTGCCCCACGTAGGGATAAAGAAACAACTCTTTCTCTACAAACAGATTAAGGATGAAGAAACACTTACTGCATTATCTAACTGCCTCATGAGGGCCTCAAACTCCAACTCTCCTGTCTTCCATCTGCGTCCAGTGATGTCCACCCCACCTCCACCCATGCTAGCCACCCTGAATGTCTCTTGCCGTGTCTCGTCATCGACCAGGATCAGGTTGTCTAAACCTGCTGGT
Organism: Haliotis rufescens; assembly: GCF_023055435.1. Lineage (NCBI taxonomy): Eukaryota > Metazoa > Mollusca > Gastropoda > Lepetellida > Haliotidae > Haliotis > Haliotis rufescens. The sequence continues at coordinate 459,694 of NW_025964391.1, read as the reverse complement.
ACTGCTCTCATCTGTACACAATAGGTCCAGGTTAGTTACACAAATAGCAGGCAAAATATATCTTTGAAACATTTGAAATATAATTTATACTTATCCTGACTCATACTTATCGCTCGGCATATGAGTGAGGATAAGCAAAAATGTTAAGGTAAAATATGCATTTAATAGCAATATTAAAGACAGCTGTGATATTGGTAACTTCAAATATAAGGGGCAATTAGAATAAATTCAATCTATTCTAAAGTTAATGTTCTCGATATATGACACTAGCCATTGATAAAATGTGCTCAGGAATTAGAATTGATGACAACTAACATTTGTGCTGAAGGATTTGTGCAATAGGACACAATATCAATTTTTTCAAAATATCCAACCCAGTTACATATCTTCATTAGTTAAAAATGAGTCACAGAAGATGACAAATAGCAAAAGGCACCACTTCAGCCCTTGATCAATACATGTACCAAGTTTGGTTGAAAAATCTTTCACAGTTATCAAGTTATGTTTCGGAAACAAAATATGGATGGACAGAAGGGGATACAAACAAAACTTACTTGGGTATCACAGGCAGCGACCAAATTGAATGCGTAATGATACGCCTCCTCCATAGTTTCCCCACAGGCAACCATTCCATGGTTCCGTAACAGCATCACCTGAAACAGCCACGCAGGTGTTAAAGAGATAACTACTTATTCTATCAATCAGGGAAGGTGGCCACATTGAAAAGGGAAACATTTGTCGCCTACGGAAATAGTCACATTAAGAGCAAACTCAGTTCTGACCCCACCCATATCAATCATTCCATCCCTATGACCTGGTCTTAATTTATTCCCTTCCTCGTACATACAACATATATTTGTCTGTGTCTCCAATTGCTAAGCATATGAAACCAGAGATTGATCTAGGATTGAAAACTAAGCGCCCTTGGCAGGCAAATTGGGACAAAAAAGTTAGTTCCATATTGTTATTTTTAAAAGTTCCTATTTTTCTTAATTTAAGAGATATTGTATCCAAAGCAATAATGTGAAATTAACCCACTTCACTTTATTGGTCCTGTTATCAGGGAATACAGGTCACCCTGACCAAGCCATCCCATTAGTCATAACAACTATAACATCAACTGTGCATAGTTTTATTCCCACTTGGAAATTCTTACTGACATTTGGCCTCCGAACAGATAATAAAGTCAATATTGGCACATCAAATGGATATATGATCCTGGAGGATGACCAACCTTATTTGTGGGCCCGAGATTGCGAGCAAGTTTGTCTCGCTCTTCTTGGTCTACCAGTATTCCAGTGTAGTCGTGAGTACTGATGCTCCCACAAATAAGGGACTCCTGTGACAGGGGAAGTAATCCAGACTGCATTGCAGATACCTTGAAAACAAGTCATAACAATGAGGGATATGATAGTTCTGTATTGATATACAAAAATGTCAAGAAATGTCCATGTGACAATGAAAGACTAGGAACTTATTGCAGACTTTAACATCAGTGGCATAATACCTAACAATGGCCCTTTAATTATAGCATGATCACAAACATAATCCCCAAAAAATTAAAATTAACTAAGGATAGCAAAAGGGGAACCACGACAGGATTCTAATAACAGAAAAGGCAATATATCTCTTCTTGCAAAGTTCCCAACTTTCCCAAATTACAAATAGTATCTTCTGGTCAGGAAACCAAAACATGATACAAAATTTTGAGAATGTTTAGAGTGAAAAGGTGGCATTTGAAGCCCACTCCATCCCCCTCGTGTTCGTAGCAGATGGTATAATGGCCCTCTTTTTACCATTGTCTATGATAATTTATGTGACTTTTGGTCTCTGTATATTGACAAATTATTTAACTTAGGAAAAAATCATATTTTCATATTTTAGTTGCAAACCTGTAACAAATGTAAAACATAGCTGTAATAATGCCAGATAATTATAACATCATATGACCATAGGATTGTACCTTTGGTCCACAAATAATCTGCCACAGAGCAGACACCTGTCACAGACCTATATGACTTTTATCACGCATATAAAATGCAGCTTCATGTAAAACTGATTACTTACTGCAACAACATTGGGTGTGTGAAGATGAATGATGCACTTGATGTCCGGGCGGGCCTGGTGGATGGCCGAGTGTAGAACGAAGCCAGCTTTGTTGACACCGAAGGTCGTGGATCCTGGGTCTACGAGATTACCTTTCATGTCTACCTTGACGAGTGTTGAGGCCGTCACCTCAGGGTACAGCAAACCAAATGGGTTGAGCAGGAAATGCTCCGATTCCTGACTTACACGCACCTGCGCAGAGAAATGCGAGAGTTAAGAACGGAACAAATCTGTGATTCCAGCGCCAGTGTAGATTTACATTTAACATGTAGAGTATATACGGTTGATCCCCGTCAATTAACACACATCTCACTGAGTGATCTTACATTATATAAAGTCAATTTACAACTTGTGAACCTAAGAGCATTTGTGTGGATCCGCTAATCAAGCATGCTAATCAGGCTTTTGTCAGAATCAAGTTCATAACCAGTGGATAATGAACAAGGGGCACCTTTGCACAGTGGCTAAGGGTTCTCAGCCACCAGCGCAACAAAATCAAACAGAGGTCTTCAGCATGACGAGCAAATATACCCAACAACCTTGTTCATGGTACATATCGTTAGGCATTTTATTGTATATCAAATTATCAATTATTTTTCAATATTGAAACTAATTTATGAATATTGATACAAAATACATATTTCACTGCCACATAAATGTTAACATGTGTTAAGATTACCATGGTTAAGATGGAGAATAAGAAAGCAGAAAATACAATATATATTAAATATTTAATGGAACAGTTGATTAATTGCAAGTCTGAAAATGTTTATCAATACAAATACAGAAATAGTTACTTACTAATTTTTAATATCGATGTATCGTGATATAATGATGTTGAACGTTTCAATCAATGACACCCCTACATATTGTCCACTCGTGAAGATCCGGGTTAGAATGGGTCTTCATTGGAGCCAACTAATGGGATCAGGTGGTCAGGCTCGCTGACTTGGTTGATGCATGTCATTGTATCCCAATTGTGTGGATCGATGCCCTTGATATTAATCACTGGTTTGTCTGGTCCCGACTGATTATGTACACAGTCTTTCATATAGCTTGAATATTGCTGAGTGCTGCGTTAAGCAACAAAAACCATATCATCCTCTATCTAATCAGTGTACAAAGTGTAAAACAACTGTGCACAGCGAATACAGGAATACATACGCTAATGTGGTTGTAGATTCCATGTGTCCAGCCATTCATATCAACGAGTCTGTATAAAGATGCCAGCTTACATCGCAGGACCTTCTCCCCCTTACTGTAGTTCAGTGAATCCACCCCTCGGATATCATTTACTGGAATGACTGGTGAGGCTGCAACACAATACAAGGGATTAATAAGAGCAGAAATACCACAGCTTTGCAATAGTGAATCTCTTTCAAAGCATGGGAGTTACAAAAGGCTTAGCGCCAATATCAGAAATCTATGTTAAAGTAAGGGAGTTACAATCGCCTTAGCATTGAGATCACTTTGTGGAACAGGCCCAAGTATAACCCACAGGCATGACATGGTGTTGACATACCAAGGATCAAACTCCTGATTCTGGGTTACAACCCACAACAAACAGGCCATGGCAACACCAAGAGACCCAACTCTACACAGCCTTAGATTAATGGTCCAATTATCAGTTCAGTAGCATGGTACACTATATTATCGCAATAGTTAATTTATAATGGATAGTAATGGCGCACGCTTACTAACCTATTAAGTATGTCTTACACAAAATATTTCTTGATCTTTCTTCAACTGTTCTGACACATCAATTAGGATTGATCGATGTTGATTTGATTTTCTTTACTGAGTTCGGAAAACAACGTACCTGCGAGCAACTCTATATTATATCTAGTTTATCACTAGTTTGTGGTGTGATCCGTGTGGATTATATGGTTTACATCACCTCCTGTTTTGGATTATGCATAACCAGTGTATGCATACGACATAACTGGATCAAGGGACATCGTCCAAACAAATGGGTTCTTTTCTAACCAATTTCAAATGGAGGTAGGGGTAATTCCACTTCAAAAACACTCCAGAAACTATTATAAAAAAAGTTAACGTGTACATTTACGAGTAGCTGTGACATACTGCAATGAGTACTGTATTCGATCAAGCGATGAAATATCATGCTTAGACATAAGTAAACAGTGGACAGGGGTATATTTTATGAGATTTACCGATACCGGGATAAGATAGAGTCCGTAAGAATGTATAGTCATGCAGTGTTTGAATCAAAGCAGGGGATCTTGTAATGTTCTGCAACATTTTACTAAGGGATCCCCTTGGGCTCAGGAAAAGGGCTCATGAAGTTGATCTTTTGTTTTGATGACTGTAGTACTTGGTTGTGTTACATACCCCCTTTGGCCATGGATCCTAAGTTAGATCGCGTGTGAGGGAGGAGAAGGTCGGAGATCTGTTGCAGGGCAATGAGCGATGCAGGATGCGACCCTGAGGCAAGCTGCTCCTCCACAATCTGCTCCAGCTCCTCCCGAAACGCCTGGCTGTTGAGGATAACGGAGACTCGGCTGCGGTTCTCCATCTGCTTCACGTCCTCCTTCACCTCTGCCGGCCGCCGCATCTGTCGCTGATACTCCGGGTCCTCCGGATCTGCAACAACAAGTGTATACATGTATAAGACTAATAAGTTTGTTTAAATGCAGCTTTGAACAGACTTCTAGTCATATTACTGTCTGTATGTGGACCCAGTGCCTTCAGTGATAGGTTGTGGGAAGTGGGTCCAGTGGACTCCCAATAATGAATTTTAAGAGTCCTTGCAGGTCATATGAAGGTAATGAAATAGTGAAGTGTACTGCGCATATAGATAATTACTTTAGAGCCTGGAATGAATCAATGATCATGTAGACAGCATGGACAAAGGTCAAGAATGATGGATAAAATAAGACAGCAATAACTGGCCTTGATGCACTGTAGGTACAATGAATATTATTGTACATCCCTAAGGATGCAGTATATTCTTTTTCTGCGCCCATTATCTACATTTGTGAGGATGTTAACCACAGAGGTGATACCTTCAAACTTGGGTGTGTTGTTAAGAGGCTAAAGATCATAGTTGGAGAAATTTGGGATTTGAACCACCCGCGTCAATGTATGTATTACTATAAAGAAGTGAGGTAGTAAGTGAAGAGTGTTTACACACACAGAAGTGCTGTTTTAGCAAAGGTTTGTTTCTTGTTTAGCGCCGAAATCAGCAATAATCAAGTTACATGACGGCAGCCTGTAAATAATAGTGAGTGGAACAGACATCCTGTGATTGATATTGTGAGCAACGATCCATGCCAACAGAGCAAAAGAACGCGCTATCAACCTAGTAACAGGGGCTGACCACTGATCCATTTGGTCACCTCTTACAACCAGCATAAATTGCAGGGGACCAATTCTTACCCCGAATCTCCATGGGGTTCAGCAAAGTAATAACACAAATATTAGCAGAATAGAATAATTGATCTAACTTTCTCACAAACTCATGTGAATAATCAGATATAGGCTATTTAGGAAAACTAAGAATACTCTCCTCGCCAAAATGATACATTCATCATTTTGCAGATTGATTTGATTGAGGGCCTAACATTCTCTATCACTAAAAGTGCTGAAGACTTCTATCACAGTGTTGCTGTGATGTGATGAACAATGTAAATCGTGGATCAAACACAAATTATATCTGGACCAACTATTGACAGATAGGAATGATAGGTATCTTATCCAAATTCAATTAGATCATTTGTATAATTTAGAAAATAATCCGATCCCTTATTATGAGAGCAAATGTCCATCTAGGAGCTAATCTCCCACAAGTGACTAGTCAGGCCTGAGTAGTGGTGGTGTTGACTTGCTCGATGCCTGGCAGTAGTAGTACACGTTAAGTAAACACACCACTGGTAACAGTCATACAACACACGGGTCTGGCGCACATGTGTCACGAGACACAGCATGTAGTACAAATAGATGCCAGTTGGCTTATTATAATGTAGGAGTGCATCCTTTTACAAAATGTTCAGTTTCCTTCGATCAGGATTTACAATAACATCCGTCATGAGAATGTGTCACTTAAGAAAATTCTGGATACAATCTACCATTCCAATACCCTTGAAAATGTGGATAACATTAAGCTACCTAATGACCCAATGTGTAAATGACCCAATGATGACATTCTATAAGGTCATGATAACCTTGCTTTTATAAAGGTAAATACTGCTTGCAAACAAACTTATGAATGAAATAGTTATTTGCAATAAGGAATGAAGGACAAACAAGTTAGGCCTTGAGAAGGTGCTCTGATAGAGCCGACCTTCTGCTATAGTGTCTGACTGTTAAAACAGTGACTTCATTGTTAAAAAGTGCATCTTGTATCCTTGCTATCTCGTAGCCATGTTGTTGTTTACCCTTGTGGGAAGCAGCCTTCCAGACAGTTGGTTCTTCTACAAGATCACATCCAAACACTCATTCAAAAAACCAGGCACTTTTGAGGATATCATATGACGTACTTGTGTTTTTCCTCACGCCCTCATGTATATTAAATCTAAATATACCACTGTTTACTGCAATTCATTATGGCTACAAGCACCGTAAATCTTGTCAAGAACACTTAGTGTCGGGGTGCCTATGCTTGAGAGTTTCCATTAAGTCTGAAGAAAAAACAACCATACTACAAAGATATGACATCAACATTAATTGCTTCAATGTTCTAAAACAAGCAACAACCTGAGGTGACAAAGCAACGACTAATTCACTCATGACCATTGTATGCCTTCAAGTGTATAAAGCAGGAATATTGCTCAGGGCGTCGATTAACAACCTTCAAGAGTTGCCTCCCCTTTAACCTGCACTCAACAGTTAAGCCAGTGTATTGTAACATATCCCTTAATAATTATTACTTCACAAAACCTAGAAAGATAATGAGTCAACTGAATGACAGACGCTTGAATTGTGTATGCAGGATTTTGAAGTTTGATTCACAAATTATTCAACATACAACATGTACAACTTTATGGATAACAACTTCTGGTTTATTGCACATAGCGGTGTCTCGATGTAGGTTCTCACACCGTCCTTCCACCATTACACCTCTTGAAACAGTGTAAGAATCTACATCGAAAGGTCGCTATATGCAATAAACCAGGAGTTGTCACCCATAAAGTTGTGCGTTTTCTTACCTACTCACTAACTTCTAGCATGCCAATCAAACACTCAAGACAGAAGCTGTTTGGTTGTCATGGTTACACTTAACATGAGCCCGATTCATCTCCCATGTGTGCAAGGTAACACAACCGCAATGGATTTTTGTCCTCGTAATTATCCTCCTATTGATTTGCTGATTCAAGGTCTGTACTGATGTCACTGGTGTACGCATTGGAAGTGACTAATGAAGAAACAAAAACGGATTGTCTTTGGTATTTCCATAAATCTGGTAGATACAGCAGAGCTTCAGGTTAATGGGACCACTTGACACATTACCTAGAGGAAATGATGGGCCAGTATCAGAAAGTAAGGGCTAAAGGGGCCCATATTACTCAGTAATTACTCAGGGTAATTTGACTTGGGGCCCCCTGACAATCTGAAGCATAGTGAAGGATTCCAATGACAAACATTACTTTTTATTCAGCTGTGAATACTAGAAGAATATCATGTACAGTTGCACCAGACTCATGAGTGAGTGACATTGGTTTGGACAGAAATATCACAGCAAGGGACACCAAAACAGGCATGTGGGGAATCAAACCCGGGCCTACAGCGTGACAAGCAAATGCTTTAACCCCTGGGCTACCACATGGCCTAGCAATGCCTAGCAATGCCACAAAGAGCTTTCCATGTGTGATATTAGAAACAGTAAACAAAGTAACTCAAATTTACAAGTCTCAATTCAGTCTTACAGAAAAACCCTTCATAGCAATTTGGTCATGTTACTTGTACAGGAAATACATTATTAAGATACATTTAGGACAGTTCCAAATATTACCTACCTTTTAAGAATGCATGACTTCACACCAACACAAGATAATTTGGGGCATTAAATACTGCTGACTACTAATGTCTATATCTCCTTGAGGGGTCATAAAAATGCTGATTACCCTTTGTGAAATTTGGAACAAATCGCATACTGAGGTACTCTGGCTGGCAAAGACACATTCTTTCACGAATTCCTGTCATGAAAGCTATTATTACACCAAGTATTTCCAGATCAATCTATCACGTCTATGTTAAGTAGATTTACAGATACCCCTTAGCCATATATCAACAATGAGATTTTGACCTTGATCACTTCACGAAATCACCCTCAATCATGAGGAACAACATTAAGGAAATCGTTTCCATGCCCAGTTTACTAGAAAGACTGCCAAACTTCAATCAAGATGTCTTAATCTCGTAGCACTCTTGTTCAAGCCAGAGGCAAAGCAGGAGATAATGTGTTGTTGGTAGGTATTGGAGTAGGGCCTCCACAATGACTGACACTTAGTCACAATAATTACATCCCCTTATGCCCTGCTGCCTTGACTCCAGGGGAAGTAGGAACTGCTCCTGATGCTGTGTACCTCTCTCAACACTTCCTACTTCAACTTACCAAAGAAATGCATGGAGCTCTGCCAAGTGGGACTGGGTTTGTTGCCCATGAGAAAACACTGATATACATCAGCAGAAAAATGAAACTAGCTGTTAAAGTAACATTCTTACATTCCCACATAATCTTTAAAACATTTTACCTTTTGAAGCAAGCACTCTAGTACTGTGTTTTCAGGCTCACACTTACCGGTTATCTTTAAGAATTCCAAACTTCCACCTTCTAGATTAAACAGCAATTAAAGTAGTTTCTCGCATGTATGCAATCTGCCTGACTTAAACCTTCTGCCCAAATCCTATTTCCATAAATGCAACTCATCTAAATGATTCATAGATATCCAAAACCTTGTTACCACATTTGCCATATGAAGCACCCTGCCCTAATAAGCACCCCTACAAAGGCTGAAATGTTACATGACAGTCCATACCTTTGTGTACATAACAGATTTAAAAAAAAAGAAAACAGCAGCACAGAAGGGCTATGTCATTGCCTTGTAGCTATTATCGAAAAAGTCATAGCTTCATCAAAGTTTGAACTAAGATTGTTCACTACCACTCAATCTCTGAAAACAATTTAACTCATAGTGTATGGTTTTTCTAAGCGCCCAGTGCACTTACTACAGCAAATACAGAAATCTGGTGTAAGATGATTAATGGAGAAGACAATTCAATGATTTAATAATACTCCTTGTTTTGTGTGTCAAGAAATCTGTTTGGGCTTGGGGAGAAGTTAGTAATTTGGAGTTTATTGTTGCTCATAGGTGAATGTTAATATTGTGTGTCAGATGCTCAATGTAAATCATTTCCATTAGAGCAGGCTAAAAAGATTGACAATTGGAGTTATAGTTGATGGGAAGAATGATTATCGATATAAAAATTGTGTCATCGATAATAACTTCCATAAACTATTGTGATGAAATAAAGTTTAGATTTATCTAAACTGAATTGTTATTGTAATCATGTTAATTGCCAAGACGGAAGGCAAATGTTTTTGTTATATCTCAAATGTCCACAATGTGATACATGCATAAATGTGTCACCAGTGGCATGAAATCACTTTCATGCATATTTGCTTAAAGTTACCTCTCCAATATTCATTCATAATTGTTCGGTATTTATAGTTAAGCAGTTATCAATCTCTATGATCTGTATCAACAGCAAGTGCTAGTTTCGATAATCGAGTCCTACAATGGTATATACCCATGACCACAATTCATTTCAGAGGAACTGAGGCAGTAAGCATATTGTGGCAGAAACCGATTTGTCTGCAAATCACAACTTTTCAGTTGTGGTATACATGGTCATGTTGAACCCTGACCTGTCTGGTATAAGGGAATACTGACCTATTGTGTCTATGTACTTCCCCGTGGGGCTGGTTGGCCCGTTAACCTGGGCACTTCCGTCGCTCATCCCGTGTTACTGGCCAGCCACGCCCTGCAAAACAAAACAAACATTTAGTCAAATAATCATTCTCAACAACAGATTTGAACATAACCATTTAAGTTAAAGTATGTTATCATTTAAAATGTTTTCCTGACATAATAAATAGAGTTTATTGTATTAGTATATGTATGAGTGCAACAATTATTTAATTTCATGAATCCATTGATCAAGATATCAAAACCTATTTCAGTCAAATTACATACTGTTCAAGCATTAACAGTGATTAAACCAAATGAATCAGAATAAAATCTTACTGTGTATGTAGTCTAGTAAATATAGCTATTCCCCAAACAAGCTAAAACAATCATCTGCCTTATCTTACATATACTGCGTTGTACCAAAAGATATAAAAGGGTGCTCTTGTGGCTACTCTGCCTGACATTCAGCATTTAGGGGATAAAACAGGGACTGGTTTGGAGTCAGTATACTGTGTCTGAGAGGGCTATCTATGTGAAACGATAGGTATCTCAGTGGGCTAGCACTAAAACAGTGGCATTAGTCCGGACTAGTGCAAGAGGCCACACCACGCACACACATCGCAATAATCATGAACACAACGTTAAACCCATTCCACCTCACCTTAAAGTGATCAATCTTGCAAAAAAGTCAGTGAGTCATGATTTCTTGCTCCACTGCCCTATGGCAACCACTTGAGCCTAAGACGCATCACTACTGACACAAGCAGACACGGAGGACCATGGAGCATGCAAGACAGATCAATGATGCTACATTAGGAAACCTGACATAACTTTAAAGGAAGGGCTGTGACTATCCATTTAGTCATTAATGTAATGAGTGAGTCACAGCTATTATGTACTGCTATGGTCTAATTGATGTAATTGAACCAGCCTACGCCATGTTACCTGCTCAACATGGTGTCTTAGACAAGCTGTATTGATGTAACAGTGACATGGCAAGTGATAGGACAGCCTGACCTTGCAGTGCCCCAGACGGTAGCCAATTCCTTATCAAGATACAAATAATTCTCCATCTTGGCCTGGTCTTAACATTGTAATCATGTCAACCAGCTCAGCCAAAGCACGCTTCTAATTTGGTTTGCAAGTTCAAAATGGTCTCTTTCATAGGAACAAATGAATTAAAAGTCAAAACAATGATTCAGACTTATATAATCAGCTATTTCCTTGTACAAGAATGTTCCACAACAAACCTACACTAATCTGATATTCCCCATTGTCAACGTTCAATGCCAGAGAAGTATCAGACTGCACATGGTACTACAATACAAGAGACTCTGTAATCTAATAAACAATGCTAAATTCCGACAAATTGCAGCCTTTGAAAATAGAGCAGGGAATCCCAGGAATGTGGTCTGTATATCTACGGCTGTCAGTGACATGTGTTCCAGCCCCGCCCACATCCCACACTTCACAGCACCGGCTTTCCCATCTTCGTCCTGTGGGCTATCTCACAATCATCATCTGCTGAACGGGGCACCAGATCTAGTTCCCCCATGTGAACCTTCAATTATCCCCTGTAGCCATGCTGAATGATCGTACAGCTTGAACTTGTCTCTCCTCCCTCATTCAACTATTCTTCCCCCACCAAATCGAGCCCTTCAATTCAACACAATTTACCAATATCCATGGCTTCATATTCCAATGTGTACATACTTTACATACAATTGATTAATACGTGTTAGCAAGGTATATTCATATAATCATACAACCATAGTCTTCGATCTGTCAAAAATCCGCAAAACTGTGACAGACCAATATCACTTAGACCAGAGTGTGATAAGAAAACAGCCACTTTTCTCAGCACTCGCTAACTAATGATGACATAAAAGCAAACTATATTTTCCTGAAGGAAACTTTTAACATGGGTCAGATTGCTCTGGGCGAGAAAAGTTGTGGCTTCTCACCCAATTATCTTCAATAACCCATCTCCCTTGTGGGCTGAAATAGATGGGTCCGCCCTTTATAATCTGTCTTCCATCCAATATCACATTCAATAGCAACAATATGATGAGGAGAATCAGACTTCACCAACGTCACTCCCAGCCTTCAAGGTCGCTGTATAGATAACACTGACACCAACACATATTTGCTAAAATCCCATAAAGCATCTGACAGTACAACGTGACACAGGATTATTTTCAACACCATAATCTTGCAAAATACTACATATTCAAGGCCACTTTACAGCATAGCTGTGCCCCTCTTCCCTGGCTGAAGCTCAGCCATGACATAGATAATACCGACTTAACCTAGGTAGTCAACACAGCCTTGGGTTGTTACCACACACTGCTACTTCACAAGTACTGTCTACTTGTCACAACAGCGTGTGTCCAGCTGTCAACAAAACAACAGGTCAAACAAATAAAGCCTTCAGTCACATGGCCAGGGATTTACTCACTGGCTTGTATCAGTGACTGACAATCTCATATTTTAATCACTGAATTTGTCATTTGATAGCTCAAGGAACATAATCTCATATATTATCCTCATATTTCAATCAAGATCACAGAAAATTGATTCTTGTCAATTCACATCCTATTCATCACTGGCCTGCAACACCTATCATCACTGAGGTATTTGCCACCTCGTCAACTAGTTCAGAAATAGTTATAGCTGAGAAGTAACCTGCACCTGTGGGAAAGGATTTAAATATGGGCTGTTACATTCTTAGTCTTTAACATGTGCTACAACTCTCTGGCACTTAAACAAATAACTATCTTGACCATGAACAGAAAAATGTATTCTAGTACATAGTCCATCAATGTAATTGCATTCCCTCAAATGTAATGTCTGTAAAGTTGCTTCACATTATTGAAATATGACAATGACATAAAATTGATAGTCAAAATAATACAAATCTAGTGAAATAATCAACTGCTCTAACTAAGGCTTTACTGGAATGTGATGTTAATACTGCCTGTACATAATGCATAAATACCCAGGTATCCAGCCAGGTAAGTTCAGCACTTGCTATAGAAGTCTGATGTGTGGCAGGTGCTATCAATAGAATCATTCACACTGACGCTGGGTGTAGAGGTGAAACCAACACTCCAGTCTTTTCATGCTAGGCTGGACTTGACACCAATACATACTCTACACCTCCACTCGCAGGTGCCCCCTGGGCCAGCCAGTTTACATTGTAAACGATTCTATTGGCAGATTCAAATCAGTAGCCAGTCAAACATGTCATATTGACTTTATTACACCAGTCAATGTCAGTAGTCTGGGACGGAGCTGTACTTTCTATTCTGCTAAGTTTATGGCCAACATTTTCCTCATCAAACCAACAGTACAGGTATTCAAGTTCCCCTTGCCCTTCAATGACCTAGATTTGCAGCAGGCTTCCAGGACAAGCCTACAAACACACCGAGGGATTACTTGTTTGTGAAACAATCTCCTCCTTAAATTCACACCATGCTGAAGACCAGACCAGGGTGACCCAATACATCAGATCTATAAGAATTAACCAGTTTCCGAAACAAAGTATGACAGTCAAGAGATCCTTGTCATTAACCCACTGTTCTAAAGAAAAGACTTAAGAGTTCCGCAGACTAATAAAATACTCCAAATATCTAAAATAAACTGCAGAGCCCGGAGCCACTCTTACTTTCTATCACTAAAACAAATTATTATAACAAGACTAAAAATGCTAGATGCACTGCAAATTACAGGTGTCAACTTCACATAGACCAAGAATTAAGTTCATATCAACAACTCTTCAATGTAAATGAAATAAGTTTAATCCAAGAGTATCATTCTGTGGTCACATGTGGCATATTGCAAAGTGTAGCCATGTATTTGCAAGATAATGAGAGTATTACCACCTAATGAGATTATTATTACACAAGCACAGGTCAAGCACACCACTTCTCCAAAAGTTCTCAATTAGATAGATCATACATTAATTTGCCTGACATAACATGTCAGCTGATTTGCTCTGATGTATCATCATTATGTGATTAACAATGCAAATAACTGTGTGATATATTTGATCCCTGGCTGCATGTCAATAGAAGATGATATGATCAGTGATAAGCTGGTAATAACAGACCAATTATGTATGACTTCTGTAAACTACAGGACATTTGTTATGTATTGAAAGGTAACAAGACCTGCTTGTGAAATCAAGTCGTATGCATACAATTGAGTAGGATTAGAACACACTACATAATGTTATGCATCTAATGTTAACACACATTGGTGAATTCATACACATACCATTCGAGAGCTGAAATGGTCTTAATATTAACATTTAGAGTTCAATACCATTAATACTGAAGGCTTCGTTAAGGCAAATAGTAAGTTACCAGTAGTGACTAGAAAATCCAGTGATTGATATCGTGAGCATTGGTCCATGCCATTAGGGTACAAGGACACACTCTCAACCAAGTCACACAGCCTGAACACCCGTTCTATTTGGACACCACTTACGACCAGTTGGCGACTAATTGTAAACTGGAATCCAGACAGGGGTATTGAGGATCTATTTGTACAAGATATATAACATGTTTACACACAACTAATTGGGCAAACAATTTAAGCATATTTACATGTACTTGGTATCAAATGAGTGCGTGAGTCGGTTTAACAATAATGTGAATGGTATTTCAGGCACATAGCGCAGTTACAGCTTTATATGGAAAGAAAGCCCAAATTAATGCAATTCCTATTTTACCGTAACCCATAAAAAGTGCTGACAGACCAATGATGACAATCTAACAGGGCAAATCTGAACTTTAAACCCCAAACAAGTGAATCCTGTAACAGGTAAGGGCTTGATCAAATGACCCGTGTCCCCTCTGACAACAGTGGGAAGCATGAACATCACATCAGGGTTAGAAACTAACAGTTTTTGTCCACTAGTCCTTATAATGATAACATATAGCAAAACCCTTAAAATGGGCCAATTTCTACTAGTCCTTAGGATACCTTTACTATTAGGCAGTTTGGTAAGGACTACAGGACTAGTGCCAATCTCTAATGCTGCACTTGATACTCATGTATTGTCATCAGTACTGACAACTCCCCAGATATAATTGAACAACTCTCAAAAACCTTGGAGAACATAACAGGTTTTCAAAAACATTGAACTTGACAATGTACTACGGAAACACAAAGAGCTTGATACCATACCAATTAGAAGAAGCATCGTATTCTGCTCATGGCCAATACATGCCATGCACACAGATGGTTTCTTGTTAGCAAGTGCAATGATGGCTGTCTGATCATGTACATATTTATACCAAATGAACTTCAGGGCATTCTCCATAATAAAGAGCTTATTACAGCATTAGTTTCAGAATGTTGCCATAAATAGTGAAGCGCCTGTAAGTGTAACTAACAACACAGGAATAACATGAAGGTGGGTATCATTATTGTACAAAGTTGATTCTATTAAATCTCAAGCCTATTTCTCATGCCCAAATTAGAAAAGTCTTTTTGCCACTAAAACCATGCATGCTATTAATACATTAGCTTCTTGAAGTCAATGTTCTTTTGGGACAAAAGAGCTAAATCCTGATCATGACATTACTGCCAACACCAATTCCAAATGGAGTACAAAAGAATGGGTAGACAGCACGATGTCAAGATGTCAGGTGTGATATCCTACTTCAAAGTATGCAACATATTAGAAAACACAACAAAATGTGGGTAGAAAATCATTAATCCTCACAATGTTTCACAGGTCTTTGACTTGCTTCCTATTGTTCAAGTGTAACCCTATGGGCACTGTCAGGAAAACTTTGTTCTTCAAATAACGTAAGTTATAATCAAAGTTAGCATCAGCACATTGAAGCTTTGACAACTGCAACAATTCAGGGTTAAAAACTACTTCTTATTCACATGTCCACACACATGATCTGCTCCAGCGGTGCCATATACTTAATGATAAAAGTAGCTATCCATATGAAAAGGTCACTGGCCCTACAAGAATATTACTAGTCTTGGATAAGCGGACTTAGGTTAACTTCGAACACTGACAGTACAGTGAGAGGGAAATGATGCAAAACACAGGAGCCGGAAAATGGGGCAGAACAGTCCTATGCATTCCCCCCTCCAAATCACCCTGGAAACCAAAATAACCTTCCTAGACAGTTGTTCTTGTTGGCATGCATCACTGTCTTGGTGTCTCTCACTGGAAGCAATCTTATGCATAATTTGCATCCAAAACAAGCATGAACACCATGCTGGGAGAGAAACGACCTAAATAATGAGTCCATATGATGAGTACTAGAACTACTACTGCAGCATCTGGTCTGGGGAAGAGTAAATACACATAGTTCTACTGCTGGAGATTCCAGGACTTCAGTGTACTGTTACTGTGGCAGCAATAGGTGAAATGTGAGACGAGGGAGGGAGAGGAGCTGGTTGGGTTTACACAGCTTTCAGTATTTTATTCTTATCATGGCACGTCAACTTACTGTGGAAGGAAAGCCAGTCATGGACAGTAATACAACACAATAACAGGTAGGGGACTGACAGAGAAAAGATCATACTCAGGAATTCAGCACATCCTTGTACAGTTAAGGGACACAACTTCGGACATCAAGTTGTGGTGCCTCCGACCACCAGTCCAGCCAGATCAGGACAGAACTGGCTTCACACTGGTAACAGTCACAATGACAAAAGCAAAATGATTTTTTTGCTTGCTTAGTCCTTATAATGACAACAAATAGCAAAATCATTTTAAATGGCAAAATTCTACTCGTCCTTATGATACCTAACTATTGGGAAGTTTGGCACGGACAACAGGACTAGAGCCAATTTCTAACGATGCCTATCATTACAGGTGAGGTGAAATTGGGTTTAACGTCGCGTCCAAGATTATTGCACTTATATAGCGACCCTATCATTACAGAAAAGTTTCAAAACTGATTATAGAAAAAAGATGTACAGAGACCCACAAGTTCACTGTTTATTCTAACCCGCCCCAAATGTCAGTTTCTCCTGCAGCTCAATGTTACCCTTGCAATGTTACAACCTACCAGCTGATACTGTTGTGGGGCATCTAAACATACATTGAGAACACTGTTTACATTGAATATGTCATTCTTTACAAAGCTCTGCTTGCTATCTGAATATACAATAGGCACACTGTGGTAAAGCCTATTCAATTACAACCTGTACAATGTTAATGCAGTTAGGCCTTTGAGCATACTGTTTTTTACACTGGATTCATTATCAGTCACACTCAAAGCATATTTATTACTTCAGTCTGGCCTATCTTGATAGTGTATTCTCAACACTGATTCAAACCTGAAGCCTGTAATACTGAGTGAGTGAGTGTTTGAGGGAGATGTGTTGAGTGAGTGGGCAAGAGAGTAAAGAGTTATGCTGAGGAAACAGCTCAAGACACCTTTAACAAACTTGGGAAGTGAATTAGAACTGTACAGTTTTTCTGATCTTGCAATCCTAATAACAGGAGCATGTCATCATTTCAGTTTATTTAAGTTTCAAATGTTTCTTTCATACGTTTGCCAACTCCATATAAATGTTACTATGCTTCTGACTAGTAACTGAAGTGGCGGACAGGGTTTCAATGCCAAAATAATACCAGTCAAAGTGAAACAGCAAAAGAAACAATAAACAAGTTTGTGGAATCAGTTACACAACGAAAAAACATTAAGGG
The DNA here is from genome assembly GCF_023055435.1 of Haliotis rufescens. Lineage (NCBI taxonomy): Eukaryota > Metazoa > Mollusca > Gastropoda > Lepetellida > Haliotidae > Haliotis > Haliotis rufescens. Next base: position 441,967 of record NW_025964391.1, on the reverse strand, counting down.
GTTGGAAAGCGGAACCAAATTTAGCACAGTAAGATATTAATAGCATAGCTTCTATATTCATGTACTCTACTCAACATAGTCAGCTGTCAGGCATGTAAACAGAGGAAACAGTTAGTCATTGTCTTGCTGGTCGTGATATTGAAATCATTATCTGTCCACGTTCAAATTTTTCCTTCAACTCAACAGGGAAAAGTATGCGGCACTTGGCCTCTTGACAAAAGTGATCAAAGTATTAAAGGCATCATTCTCGCAAGATGAAGATCATCAACAGTCTATTTGTAATAGTTTACCTAAATGTTTTTATTATTGACAAGATGGAGACAAGCTGTTTCACCTGTCTGGAGCCAGGCTATGACATCCATACTTCAATTTACAGGAAGAAAGAAACGGTCCTTGCTATAACCCTAATATTGAAATATTCAAACATAACCAGAATAGGCTTACCTACTCAAATAATAAAGCATAAAACCTTATGGACCCCACTTAATTTAGAGCAGTGAAAAAACATAATGTAGAACAATCGAAGCTACAGCATTATTTTTAAAATTACTACAATAGTTGTGAAAACACTAGTTACTAGTGATATAGAAATGTTCGAGCCTGTTTTAACTTTTCTATTTCTGTTTCCACACAGGTATCTAGGAGGGCAGTTTGCTTTCCCTTCCAATATTGTGTATTGTGGTCCTACAACAATGGCTTGTTTCTACTGCTGATGCGTCTATTTTTCAGAACTGATGAAGATGACAGTAAATCCATCAGGTGCATCTGGTGTAAGAACACACATCAACCACAAATATGTCCTAGACAAGATGTTAGTGTATCTGTCACATGACCCTAATCAATCCCCAGTACACACATACTTCATTCTTCAGGCATAGTCTTGTACCTTCACTAAGTCCATCTAGAACTGACATCAACCGTAATTGCTTCACGTACTATTTGACAATTGAAACTTCTTATTAAGCATTGTTCAAAATCAAGCACGAACGTCAAGGTATCTCTTGTCATAGCACTGTTAAAAGTTCAAATTTTCTATCAAATATCATTGAGAAAAACTTAAAGGTTCCAAGACAACCTTAAAGGGCAAGTTCACACGGAAATGAACCTATTTTTCTTGTACTTTTTCCACATTAAAAGTGTTAACCTAGAAGTGTCATAGACAAAAATATAAAAATATCACAATTAATTAACATATTTTTCTCATTAAAACGATTTATATTTTTCACATTTACCAAGTGTTCTATTTCCACAACAAAAACACCATGGCTTATGCCCCTTGCAATATGACGTCATTGGTGCCAATTGATAAACATTATGACGTCATTATGCTTTGTTAGAGCCGCTTCACGTGGTGTAGGTCCAGGTGTGTGATTCTAGCGTCTCAGATGCCAGCCAGCATAGTGTTATGCTGAGTCACCACTGCGCCGGAGTGTGTCGTAGGCCATGTTGTTTTACCGCAAACTGGTACTTGATATCTTTTGCGTTGAGAATAGACAGGGACCCAGTTGAATTGGCACCAATAACGTCATAATCTAAGGGGGATAACTCAGGCCTGTTTAGCTCGAAAAACGAAGGCCTCATAACGGCATATCATTTTCACACTACTGTGAGCTTCCTACTTTCACTGTGAAAAAAATGAGTGTATATTTTCAAACACAGATACTAATTAATTCTAAAATTGCGTTTTGTTTAGAAAACGAAAGAAAGTGATTTTTGCGTGTACACTTCCCCTTTAAGGTCAACATTGTAAAGCTGTAAAACGCAACTGATTATCAATGCAAAATGAAGTCATTACCTTCGCAAATTGATTCATGAAAATTGTGCAATTTGAATTATATCGAAAGCTCTCTTCACGTGTTTGACAAAGGATATCACTGGGCTTATACACATCAGGAATGAATCTTGGAGTACTTACTTGGTAGCTCTAATGAATCTAATATGAATTTACAGAAGGTCAGACTCTGGTCAACCCTCTACCTACACCACACAATGTTACCCATAAGGATTCCAGGTCTCCAATACCCACGCTTGGCATCAAGTGCACTAATGAGGATTGTATGGTCAAAAAGTTTGACCAAGTTGACTGCACATCAACTTGCATTACATAGACTTATTTTCAGTTAAGCCCTTTAGTATATTTATTTTATATCATTCATATTTTATATCATTCATATTTTATGTCATAATGTTATTAACATGTGAGTTGATATTTCATGTGCCAAGTTATTACTGTAATGTCTGCACTTGAGTGGGGATTTCATGCAATAATTTTTGTATTTTTTTCTCATGCCCTGACATTGAGAGATGGTTGCTTACGTGGCATCCACTGGTGCGATTTCATTATCATAACAGACCTCTGTGACATACCTGGTACTGAGTTGAATACTGGTGACTGCAGGGTGAAACACTTGCTTATTCACTATTCCTGCAACTGTCCTTCTGTACTCTCCACTGATGTACATTCCTATTAAGCTTGCCAGGTGGTGACAAACTACTGATGCGATCATCAAGATAAGTCTGCCATCCTGTCACTGTGAAGGCCCTGTGTCAATGTTCTGTGCAGCCTCAGCAAGTATTACCACCTCATTAATTCACACTACAGTGATTCCCACCAGATTAACATCTGCAGTATTTCTTCACTACAGATAACACTGTATCGGAACTTGTTATTGCACTGAACTCATGCTCAGAAAGCAAGCTTACGGCCAATGCCATGACACAGATGTAGTTTGTGTAGTATCTGCTATCACAACAACCAGAAAAAGTTCCACTTCCATGGAGATAATGAATGCAGTGGATACAACTAGACCTGTTCCTATCTTTTGCCGATTCATTGCCTGCTTGTGTTGGCAGATGAACACCAGCCAGACAATCCCCCATGTGCAGCACACCGAGTACAGAAACATGCTTTACCATCCAAACTCATCATTAATCCCACATCTTTAGAACAAATGCCAAGCAAAAACAGTACATGAAAAGACTATACAGACTTCTACTTTAAATTAACCTAAAACTCAATGTAGGTGGTCGAAATCTTTATTTTTTTATTTTCAACTTTGAGATTAATATTGCTACTTGAATGACAAACACACAAGTTTTAACAAGATATTTGATTTTGGGGGTGTAAGAATGAATTTTTGAATACGTATTATACATAAATGTTAAACAAGAGTTGGACAAAAGTAATCATGGTAATACTATTGTCAAAAGTCATTTTATATTATTTCATAATTTCAATTTATTTCTTGTGAGTTGGTCTCATAAGCTAATGAAAATGAACATAAGGCCAAAACAAGGCACTTTAACATTCTATTATTGCACTGCAATCATCAGAAACATGTACCCTTAAAGCTGGTTGGGTTAAATCAAACTTGTCTACATCCTTGATGATCCAGTTTATTATGTCTCCATTCTATTATGTGATATACTCAGGGTACATTTGCTACTATAGCTTTGTGTCAGTTGTGACCTCACCATCTCCATCGACTATTCTTCACTTAGTACAAACTTCATCTTGCTCATGACAGTAACTTATGGAGTTAGAAAATACAATGCCATGGTAGCATGGGTCTACAAGTCCACTACACAGGATGATCAAGGATGACCAGTCCACTGCCCATTTTGCTAATTGGTGGTTAGGGGAAACAAAAAAATATTCCTTCCTGATTGTCAATAGTCCAGGAACAAGCAAAACTAGTTGCAATGTTAAACCTATAATGTTAAAAGAAGCATCAATATACACACCCTAACACCATGACTAGTGTTACCATATAGATTCTATATACAACAGTTTAAAGTAAGGGCCCTGAAGGCAGACTGCCAATAATCATCTTACAGCATGGAAAGGTGGGAAAGGATTCATACATCCCCCACAGAAGCTGCTAACAAGACTTCTCCACCGACTGCTACCACCAACAACCTACCTTACTATTCACGGCCGAGTCTGGAGTCACTGACTTTACGAAACCATGCCAAAATGAATCTATAGTTGGGTATGACCCATGCATTCAGCATTTCTTTATATTAAAACTGACTGTCCTGATGCAGATCCTACCAATTTACATGCCTCCACTCTTTCTCCCAGCTGTCACTATGGATGTTTTCATGAACTTCCACACACCACCAGCAACATCAACATGGCCAAGTCACAGAACATTTGTGCTCATTCAGCAAATATGAAAATGCTATTTAGTTTCCTACATGTTTATGCATAAGAACGGTAATTTAACACTTCTGCATACTCAACAATTGGGTGTTCAACACTGAAGGGATATAATGAATATTAATCTTTAATAAAGTTCATCCAATGGTAAAAATGACAATTCAGTGACAGAAAGCCAATATCAAAATAAAATGCAGGATATTTCCATTACAATCGCAAAACCAGAATACAAAGTATATATAGTTACTTATAATGCAATTATGCTTACTCATCTCTTCTCTTTTCAGCATAGTCAGCAAACTATTAAGAACATTATTGTCTTATGAATAAGGCATGAGATGAAAAAATATTAAAATGTCACAATAACAAAAAGTGTGAGAACATTAGGGGTGAAACGATACAGGAAGGTTACGATACTACATGTATCACTATACGCATATTTTGGTTGAATCTTGTGGAAACATTTTGATTATAAATATTTCAGAGAAGGTTCAAAGGCAAAGGCTAGCTGTAGACACATGTTCATAGTGGCTATTTTTAGTAGTGAACTTGAAAAGCTAATTACAGCACATTTTGAAGTATTTGACTGACAAAAACACTTGAAGGTCATTAAATGAGCAGTACATAATTTATTTTTTCAAGTGTATCATCTTGTATTGACACAGTAAAAAATGTATCTTGTATGGTAACATTGCTTTAAAAGTCATGATGCACCGGTGCACTGATTTATCATTTCACCCCATATCACAAATTTGCAATGAAAATATCAAAATGTTATTGCCATTAGTTATTAACCTTTATCAAAATGCCTTAATGCTTTCTTTTTTTGATCACAATAGTTCAGAGCAAATGGTTTTGTTTCACCATGTTCACATAAATACAATATTACAAGTAAAATAAATATTCTGAATATAATATTATTCCAACCTTTAGGTTCAATGATCGGGAAAATCAATAATTCTTAAATCAAAGATGTATAAATCACTCACTTTTAAATGAAAGCTTTCAGAGATGTAACTGAATCTTTTCCACTGAACCTAAAATAGAATGTCCAGGCCCTGAGAGACATCTTAACCCAACAGCTAAAAGCATGTAATGCATAAATGAATTCTTTTTGTGTGCTTGAAAGACCGGTTTCTGTCGTTTCAGTTCGGTCTCGGCAGAGAATAAGACGAAATAAAGGCAAACAAGATGCACACAAGGTTGTTTCTAGGCATTGAATGCTCATTTGACATTTTATGGTTTGAAATTAAAGATGTCTTTCAAGCTGCTGAAGGCTATTATCAAGATGAATAGCATTAATGGGACATGCAATTGAGTCTACCTCTGATGTGCGGATTGTAGGCTTATGTTTGACAGATATTACTCATGTCAATGTCAAAGTCTGATACATTAAGACATTTAACAGCTCAAAGTTTGGAATTACATATAAAGTCATCCATGGCTATGACATGTCACTTGAATAGTCCCATCATACTTCACTCTTGAGAACGAAGTATAATTGATTTATTTGGTACGATCTGTCTCATCAAGACTTCCCTCATCTTCAAGAGCAATGTGGCTCTGTGTACAACAAGCATAAACCCCATACAAATTACTACGACCATGAACACATTTTCTTCAATTACCAAATACTTGAAATGGGTAATAAACATGTTACCTGTCAACAGCTCACAACACTTAGACTATCATAACCTTGTGCTATGAGGAAGGGGAATTACACATCACTACTAAGTGTTCAAAATTAATCCTGAAATCCCTGGGTACTAGTCATTATCCTAATGTCATGAATGTTAACCTTGAAAAGGTAGGGAGACCAGAGATTCAAATATAGGAATAACACTCAATGGCCCCCGAACCCCTATAATCAATAATTTCATAGGCATTAATAAATATATAATAAATAAATTTGAAGTGTATATACTACTCAAAATGAGTCAAAGAACACTCACAGTTGGAAGGCTGTGTGTTGCAATACCTATCAGCAAAGACACATAACCAAGAACTATAGTCATATGAAAAAATCTTTTGAGAAGTATATTATTTGAAGTGAAATGAAAAACTAGAGTCATCACTGCCTCTGAATGATGTGCCATAAAGAATCACTAAATCAAATTAGAAAAATATAAGTCAATGCTCAAGTATCTATAAATGCCACAATCTTTTCACTTGGCCACACTACTCAGTTGATTTGGGAGACAGCATTGAGTCCAGACAATCTCCTTTATGATCATCATGCCAATGAAATTGGAGTGACAAAGGTTTTTCAACATTACAGTGTTCAGTCTGAGGAATGCATGAGCAAATGGCCTTAATGAAATGAGGAACTGCGTATGATAGAGTGAGACTGCAAGCATACTACAACCTGCTTCTGCAGCTCACTAGACACATTACAGCTGTAAGTGCATACAAGGAGACAGGACCGGGAAAGCACTTGTGACATCCGACAGTCAAGCTAATTAATGGTTTTCTTGGCCCTCAATGAAGTTTTCCTCATAATTAGGCATTTGCTGTAAACATTTTCAAGGACCAAACCACCTTCTGGCATGTTCAGCAAGTTGCAGGTAATCTACATACTCAGTAGTGTGAATATAATGGAAACCCAGAACATGTTGCAGGCCAGTTATGTTGAAGATAAGGCACATAAATTTGCCCACACTTCTCACCTAAAATAACAGATGGACATGTGATACATGTACCTCAAAACAGATAATCTCTCTTGTAACGACATTTTCATCTACACTTTATAACTAAACTTGAAACACAAAACTGAGGACCGAGGGTACTGACAAGATGGATGCTGTCAATTGGCAGGAAATGAGATACAGAAATTGCAACGTTCATTGAAATTGGTGACCTGAAAGAGCTGACCTGGAACTCTTCAGGCTCCATAATAATCCAGTGAAAAAAGCTTCGAAACAGCACAAAATGATCTGACTGAAGTCCTCCTCACCCACCACAGACTACATCCTGACCCTGCTCCCCTGCCTGAGTCTGCCTGAAGTCAGTCGTCCCAGCTCTCCTGTGGGTAAGGCTATCAGATAATGGAATGATGGTAATGGGAAGAATGCACTGTCTTGCTGTTCCGGTGAAGGATATAGTCTGTTCTAAATAAAGAATTCAAGACAAACTGTTTTGCAGATTGTGTGTGCTTGTGTTTGCTTTTGTCATGAAGTGATGGGTGGCATCATACCAGTGAGTGAGTGAGGAGCTGATTTTAGCGATATGCAAGCCTTATGCAAGGACACAAGAATGGGCTTCAAACTTTGCACCAAAGTTGGGAATTGAACATAGGTCTTTGGTGAGATGAGCCAACTCTTTAGGAGATCTGGAACATCCTGGCAAACGAAGCATGCAAACACTATACAAAATTACGTAGCAGCAAACCACCGTATCAAAAGAAGTCCCCTGTGTTGTCCATTCCTGTTACCATAGTACATACTAAACGTCATAATGAAAGCTTTTAGAACACAAACCATTAACACCCTATGTCCACACCTTCCAGTTACCCTGATATTTATCCAAGTCTACTAGAGCAAAAATATTCTGTTTCTACTGCTGGAATTACTGTTCATCAAAATAATGTTATGCTGTATTTTCCAAAACTGCGACTTCTAGACACTGATGGATCAAGTTCCCATTCTGACATCAATAACACAAATCATATGGTAACTGTAAACCCATGGTGATGACAAACCACTGACATCAAACCCAGAGGCCTATTTAACTGGCTGACTTGGTGGTACCAGCTGACTAGTAGCGGCACAGTCCTATAGGCTACACATGCCATAGCAACAGATACCAGTACATTCCAGGACATCCCTCTCTGATGAGGTGGCAGGTCACAGGAACAGATTGTTGTTTAGCTCTATCATGTACTAACAATTGTTGGCCTTGATCCAGTTTTACTTTCAGCAGCCTAAGACAGCCTTGTTCATCCTTTTTCTTCATTTGGATGGCCCGTCAATGATAAATAAACTTATCCCAGAAAACTGTTAATTGGAGCTTTCCCATGCAGCCTGTAAATAGAAAGCTCACACACATATATTTGCACTGTCAGTGAGCAATGCATTCAAGAAATGGCCGAGATAGATCATGCGCCACCTGAGGCCATAACTGAGTAGTTTTATGTGCACACGTTGCTATTCGAAATTACAGCAAGACGTCATCAATTTATGTTAAGCAATGAACAGATCATCAGAAATTGTATTTATTTAGATTAGTTTATGCATGTATGTTTAAACTTTGTTACATTAATGGCAATTTATGCAACCTGGTTGTTAGGTGCAACTATGTTTTCATGTCAACATGCACAGTGTGCAAGTTAAATCAGGTTCCTTTAATCAAGCCCTGCTTGTGTCAAATTTGAGTGGACTAACAATACTCACTTTTCCCTATTATCTCCTGTCCATGTGGAAATCAAACAATTCTTTTATTCCTTACATCTAGTTAGTGTGGACAATCAATAATACTCTTTATTCTCTATGGATATGTCCATCCTGTGTGGACTCTAGAAAACTCATTATTTCTCATGTCCAACTCGTGTGGATTTACAAAAAATCCCATTATTTTCAATTTCCATACACCATTGAGTATGTTACATTTAGATATCAATCTTAATATTTTCGCAACACCTTGACATTTAGAAATAATACAAGAACTCTACGTGAAGCCTTAACATTAAGGATAGGCGTTAAGGTATTATCCTGCTTGAGGCAGTATATAACCTGATCTATGGGAGCATGCTTTATCAGCAAAGACAACCATAGCAGGAGTTACACCACAGTCACAGTCACTCCTTGTGTTACACCTGCCTCCATGCCCTGGGCTGCAGCTATTGTAATAGATGGGTCATGCTCCACCAACCTCCTCATGTGACCTCCAGCAACAAGGTAGCAGTGATGGACGACCTTCTTCTAAATTTGGAGAGGTCATATCATATTATCAGTGTTGATTTAAAGTCAATCAAGTTACCTGTCATCTTCTGAATTCAGTTTCATTCAAACAGTGTACAATGACACATGTTAATTAGAAGATGTAATCAGGGGAAAATTCTTCTCATAAAGACTTGTACAGTGTGACCTCCGATAAAAATGCATCATGAATTGTTCTATTCTAGTACACCTGCTACTATCAAACTTAGAATCACAAACCTGAATCTTTGAAAAATATGCTAATGTTTCCGAGGGCCGAAATTATGAATCATCGAGTTTAATCAGCTTCCATCTCGAATGTAGTGGCAGCATAGGTACAAAGAATTATTTTAAAAACAACCAGATTTTCTTTTTACTCAACAGTCTGCCATAATTGTAAGTCTATTCACAAATTGGGGCTAATGATAAGATTTTCTGTGTTCAACAGCATTTGGATGACCGAGTGAATTGTGTTTCACACCCTGGTCAGCAAAATACCACATACACTTACCTCATTTTCAGATTATGGAGGATAACATGTAACAAGGTTTCATGCCATCAAAGGTATGACAAAATAAGACTGGTCAGTGTTCCTTCAGTTCACCAAACCTCTGACCATCCCAACCCCATTTAGTCAGCATTTGTACCCGGATACTGACAACCTCTTCTGCCCCAGAATTCTTAAAGCCAGATTGTGTCACAAGTCAGGTAGAGCAAGTGTGCTGGGTTTACACAACTTTAAACAGTATTGCCTTCCTATCATTATCAAGGTGTGTCAACTTTTAGTGCAAGCAAGATCGGAAGAGATGCAGGTCAAAGACGTTGAACATGTTTTGCATAGTGAATCGCAGCATTAGTTCACCGGGCCACCCATGCCCTCAGTGACACGCAGAGTCTGTCACCCAGTGAGTCAGAGTTATATCAAGTGTACAACCAACATCATGTCCCTGTGCTCCATTAATGTCCAGGATCTACTTATAACAACTGATAATGGCTTTCCTGTGTCAAGATAAACATCAAAACCCTTCAGAGGTAACCATTCACCTTTACCATGTTTACTGGAATAGAGATAAACTAACTGCCAGCCAACCCACAACCAGCGGTTTGGTCAGTCTAACCTGTGTGAGGGGTGCCGACAGACGCTCACAAAGTGTAGTGGCTCAAAACACTCCACTGGATGAATTTCATTAGGATTACTTTTTGTGCATTATTAGTGTCAAGGTTTGACTTATATGCAATATGTTGCAAATCATCAATTCAAAAAAGGTTTTCAGACCCTTATACAGTGTAATATCAAACACTTTCTGCTAATTATACCTTCATTTCAAAATGACTTGTCCTGTTGACATGGTTAATGTTCCATTTTTTTTGTCTGATAAACCAAATTTTCACTAAATTAGCTAGATGTTCTAGGCATACTGGTAGTTGTATTTACAATACATTACCAGGCACAGTCTCTGAATGTTATGTGCACACCGCACTGAAGTCTGTACAAGTGCGAATAATTTACTCCAATCACTTACATTCTTACTCAAACATCTTACTTTCCTACTGAGCATAAAGTAGTCTTTAAGTGGTAACCACAGACTTTATATTCCCATAAGAATGTCATCTGACACTGGCCATTACAAACCTAGATCACAAGATTCTTTTTCCATATATGTATATATATGTACATGATAAATATATATTTATACATATACATATAAATACACATTTCTTACTGCGAATAGCAATACTGCTGATGTATCTCAAAGCAATACTCACTCACTGGATGTGAATAAACAGTAAACTGCCTTGTAGAATAAGAGCTGATATTATGTATGTGAGATAATGGTATAGGATAATCAGCCTCAGACTACATAGCTGAAATAACTCCACACACAGATCTCCTGTACATCAGCAGCACAGCAATCATTACACTCCTAGATAGACACTATCACCCAACCTGACAAAACAATCTCATTCACAGATTGATAATATGTGGGAGAGATATTTCCACAATGTGTCCGAGAAGTATTTCCAGTTTTAAAATCAAATTCCATGAAACATCCGTAATACAAGTTTAGCCAATTCTCTAATACGAACATTTCCTTCCATATAACAGCTCCATTGTTTCCCTAATAAAACCACTGTGCACATTTCCTCCATAACAGTATCCTGTTCCATCAACAATATAGCCACCATTCCCTTATGCTCAACTCCAGATGTTGAATACATTGCCCCAATCTTGTTATCCTAGAGCAATATCCGAACTGATAACAACATGGATTAAAGACAATCAATCTAGCACCAACACCAATCCTAGTTTAAGGAAATATCTGCAAAGCAAGGAACGGTGGAATTATCTTTGAGTGTTTGGTTCTGATATAAGTGCTGAATGCCAACCAAAGCTGATCTCCCATATGCTCAGGAGAATCAGCCTGTGATTACAATCCTCACAGAACTTGACCACTCCCTTTAACAGGAATGAAATGAAAATAAATACAGTAATGGGTTGAATCATATTAGATTTTGAAATTACACATAAATACAAACCAGTCTTATCCCAAAATGTGCATGTGGTTTCAAGTCCAGTATTATGGTATAGTCCTGTAGCTTGGTGAGGTATTAGAGCATATCCATGTGTAGACTGGAGTAAGAGGCACAGAGTGGTGTGGAACCTATGACAAGGCGGAGGACAGCGGAGAGTGAGTCACCAACACACACCACAGATAGCTGAACTCTCAGATACCGCTGCACAATACACACATTCCAGCCAACACGGCACAATCAATTACAACCCAGGTCACCAATCAATATGCACAGATGCACTTCCCTTGCCTCCCCATGTCTCAAGCCTCCCCTCTCAGCCTCCCTTACACCCCAGGAGGCAGGACCAGTCAGAGGCTGCATCCCTTGCGGTTTCATGGAGCATTACATAATAAGTGTTGTCTTCACACAATATTAATTGAAACTGCAACGAATATACCGTATATCGCTGTGTATAAGGCGACCCCACGTATAAGACGACCCCCCTGTACACGCCTTAAAAATCAACCCAAAATCCTATACTCCGTGTATAAGGCGACCGGGAATGAAACATATCACAAGTCTGACTGATATAGAAGATTAACGTGCGCTTTCCGACTGTAGCGTATTTCGCACACGGACATCAGAAGTTAGTTAGTTACTTTGGAGATTTAACGTGCGCTTTCCGACTGATGCGTATTTCGCACACATTACAAGTGCGCACACAAACCTTATATATGCAATAAAAATATGTTTATCTTGCGTTGTTTTTTTTTCTACAACGATAGGTCGCGTGTGTAACTCCAGCACACGTCGCCATTTTGTGTTTACACGGTACGACACCAAATTGGGGCCCGTAAAATAAAATTCATTTATGAAGTAATAACATATAAGAGACAATGGTGAGTAATTTAATCGCCAATTAACTATGTTGTAACTAACTAGACTTATGTTTGCTTCACATTCAGCGTGTTTATTCCACAATCACTTGTACACACCGTCTCCAACACTTGTTAATACAACTGTAAAAACAGCGGGAATTGATTTCAGCTTCACCGGTTATCACATGTTAGGTCACATGTGCAATATGCAAATGCTTACCGGTACTTCCGGCTCTCTACTCGCGGATGTTGATTGTTTTACCGTGTCAATCTGCATCGAGGCGAGGGTCATTTCAACTTTATTTGCAGAAATTATTAAACTTTATTCAAGGGAAAGAGATACAAATCATGTTTATGTATGGAAATAGTTATTGGAACAGTTATTGAGGACGAAATGCGAAGTTATATTGTCAAATGCTGGGCTGGCTATCGGACGCCGGTTGACATCGCCAGTGGGAAAAAAATGTTAGATCTTCGACTCCGTGTATAAGACGACCCCCCTTCTTAGCCCCCTTATTTTAGGTACGAAAAACTCGCCTTATACACAGCGATATACGGTAGTACGAAAAGAAAAGCCCTTAAAACTACATTTTACTACTTTTTCCCACAGACTTTCATGTTTTAAGTAGCTACAACCACCTGGCATATATCTGACACAAGGTTATTCAATTATTATGATAAATGTAATGGGTGATGTAATATTTTTCACAGAAATTCAAATTGAAAATGAACTATGTCATCTCACCCTACATCCAATAACTTCAATAGACAGATATATGATACTAATAAACCAGCATTATGGATCACAGGATCACAGATCACCAGACAGCACACAGCATTATGCATGGAAATCCCATGACATATTCCTGCACATGTACTGTGTGAGTCACATGGCTACCACGTCTATGCTTCATGTATTGATTTATTTCTGTTCATACTATTTTCGGATAATGGTAATGTACCAAGGTTGTGGACAATTCAAGTTCAGATCAATGCCTATATAACCATGGAGTGCAACACTGACCTAAATAGGCAGACCAGAAACAGTTGCTAATTCACACACTGCTCAAGACAACTGATGTTCTCGTTTCATGGATGGTCCATAATCATGAGAGGAAGATTTAATGTCACTTTTAGCTGCAATACAGGATTATCAAAGTGGCAGCACCCCAGGCTTGTATTCAGGTCACCTAGTGATTATTTCACAAAATGAATTTTCTGCAAACTATACCATGAATATAGCTATGAACTGGACAAATAACATTTCTTCAAATGTAAAACTGCAGACAAAATCAATCTTCTTTCTTGTTAGATTACAATATACATGATTTATGTTGTTCAAAGATAAACAGGAAAATAGATGTAGACAAAAGAGTGCTTGAAAGCTTGTTTGCGTGACACAAGACTGAGTTTGATATTACTTTTCTTAATGAAAAATGAAGCATGAAAGTCATAACCCTTGTCATAACCCAATTACTAAGGTTTGGAGGTATTCCTCGATTTAAATAAACCATAGGAGTTCCATTCCCCCATTAATTTCAAACACAACTTGTGTCTACCCTTACACAGTTGACTCTTTCACATATTATATACATTTATTCAACAAGGAGCTCTAACAACACATCCATGAGTAATCTGCCGTGGATAGGCATAAATTTACTTTACACTTATCCAAAGTTCACATACTATGAACATGGCCAATAAATTCAATTAACTCGCCTGACTAGCCGAAGGGTGAATACATAGTTCATAGGGTAATCATTTAGCATTAGGACCAAGTTTCAACTTACCTGCTTATCTTGCATTAACCCAACAGTGATGACTAAGGTAACTGACCCGAGCTTTCTGATTACAGCACAGGGCTTGTGCTGACTTATGACTTCCAGTCATGTTCAACCTTTATATCGTTGTATATTGTGATCAAAAGTTTTCTCAACAAAGGTACTTTAAAAAAGATAAAGTTATTATGCTTATAGAAATATTGCTTCCTTTATTCAATTGCTTTTGAAGTGGTATCATATAGATTTAATATCACACGTTTACACATAACACACTGACAGTAACTGAAAACATTGTGATGAAGGACTTCCTTAAATCATGCTTATTCAATCATTTTTAAGTACTTATTATCAACTAAACAAACCTGCAAATGTAATTTCTTACATTTACACAAATCAAACTGACAGTAAATTTGAAACAATTCTTTGAAGCATCACAGATTTGGGGTTTATCTAGTGAAAATCAGGAATGCTTTCAGCCTTGAACCAGCTGGGGCATTTTGTGAAACCCAATCCTCTGTTTTGTCCCTCACAAATGTAACAAACCAGACAGGCCTCAACCAAGGTGGACCAAGGGATGTGGGCCATTAACTTCCACATACCATTACATAACAGCATTACCCTTGGCCATCTGCAGCCCAACAACCTTCTGTCTGGCTGACCTGATCGGCCAGGCCAGTCTGTAATGTCCACAGCCTAGGGCAGAGATTATACCTGGAGCTGATAACAAGCATACCATGGAGTAACATTGAGAAATATCTTGATAACACTTGCTTAATCGTGTGATATTGCTTAAGGCTACATCACCAATATGATTGTTATGTGTGCTTGCTGCAATGCACAAAGTATAACAGCTGAGTTTATGACACATAATACATTATCTTTGTAATGTTTAAAAAAAAATATAACCTCTATTTATTCAGGTAACAACCTTTCTGAGCTGATTGAGAATTGTTTGAAATGCTTCACAATGGCAGGATTAATAAAAGAAACAATAAATCTATACTTTGATGTTAATCATGTTCAACCTCTGACTGAGCTCAACTTCTTATTGAACTTCCTACCAAATAAATTATCCTTTTTCAGTTGTACTGATGGAAAGAGATATTCTGCCTACCAAAGGGTCACCCATATTTTGAAAACATAAACTATCACTTCAACATATAACTGTATTCAATAGTGCACAGAAAAAACAACAAGAAGCCAACGGGACACTTATTGGAATACTAGCCAAAGGATCAATCCTTCTAAAAAGCAAGGACATGTTTTAATAGGAGTTTCTATTCTGTATTTTATTAATAGGAGGCACTACTTAATGGAAGCAGTGTGCAACTGGCACTTCTGGTCTGAAGGATGAGTCAAGTAATATTCTGTCCAGTCTAGAAAGCGCAGCAAATAATAATCCATATACTAACACTTAAACCAAATTCTAGTTAGTAGACTTAAATGATTTTGGCACTGACTGTGAACAATAGATGCATACAGCACTGTTTACAGCTGTCGTCGTTCTCTTAAACTTTGTAAAATTGCAGTCCTACGAAATATCAGTGACAATTTACAACAGGTAAACTCAGAGCTGGCCTGAAGTTTATCATAAATCTTTACTGTCAACAATGCAATAAACATGTTTACTCCAAATGTTCCAAATGGAAGGCGAACATGTTCTCCCTTCACTGTATGTACATACTCTTACCAACATAATCACACCAATCCTTAATTCAAAAGCTGTGATATAATATTAATAGTACATGAACATACATGTCTAAGGACACCATAAACTCACTCCACTTGACACACTAAAGCCAGGTTTGATGGGACCTGGCCACAGTATTGCTGTGTGCCATGATAGCAGATAATGTGCTGTAATAAGCCTGATAACAGGATGTAAGATATTGAGAGAAATGTCAGAGTAGGCAATCAGGTCTCGCACAACCCCACACCTTCTGAAGTTGGCCATGGTCGTCACGACTGTGAATAAAAACCTTGGCAACCTAGGCAGATCATCAGTGAATAGGATTTTAAGTCCCATAAGAGATTTTCCATCCACACCAGGATATACAAACCAGTGACTCAGAATATGAGGCACTGGCCCATTTCCCTACATAACCAAAGCAACTTGACCATGTCAGAGGTAACCTTAGTCGAACGAAACGTTCTTACTTTTGAATGGTTTCCAATTTATTATAATTATCGATAAAAACCAAGTAATGTACATGGGATAGCAAGAATACCAGGGTTCGACGCATTCACTAGGCGTGACCAATCCAAAGTTGTAAGGATCAGAAACACTTTCAAAAAGGTAGTAATGTTATAAAAACAACAATTCCTAAATTAATTGTGGACAAGCAGGATTTAGCTCATGTCAAACCCTGCATACCATAACACAATGTATTGTACCCAATGAACCGTGAGGGGAATAAAACCCAGAATTCTGGCAGGACATTCACTATCCGCCTTAGCAGAGCATAAGAACAGTGACATCTGTGTTTCACTCAATAACTCCAGCCTGTACCCTGTAATTGGGGCTGTCATATCTGTAATACTATCAAGGTCAGGTCATGTAGATAAATGACTACACCCTACAGAGAGAAGCTACAGCAAACAAGAAACTACTTTCCTAAGAACTATTCTGTGTAGATTATCAGTGACAGCCAGTTCCGATCAGTTTACATTGGCAGCTGAAAGAAGAAAACTCCACCGAAAGATGATCCCACATGGAGGAGTCAATATCACCACTGAGAAGATATCCCACAGAATGCGCTGCTGGGGCTGATTTCCTAGCCACATGTGATATCTGACCATATACACTGACTGTAGATAGATACAGGATATACAATGTGAAATACAGGACTAGATAGTTACTGTCATTTACACTCTCTGGACACACACTCCTTCCATGTTTCCCAACCAGCTGTGCAGTGTCACACATTACATTTACTTGTCTAGGAAATCAATAAATACAAGTTCCATCACAATGTGTTGTCATTCATTGTGTTTTGTCACATATTGGGAGTAACTGTAAGTGAAAGAAATTATCAGCCAGGGACAAATCAATACCATATTCTTGTCATACAGCATGTACTGTTGTGTTGGTCATCTACCCCCTTCAACTCCACCTCGGTTAAACTGTGAATCGTCTATACACTCAATTATTTGGATCCTTCAGTCAGCATTGGAGGGAGGGATCACTGTAGTTAGGTGTCTGAGACATGAACAATACAAAACATGTCTAAGAAGAGACATTTTAGTGTTCCTACTGGCTTTTGAAACTGCCAGTCCTTGTGGACTGGCAACTCTAAAAATTACCAGTCCCCCCTTATTTTAGCCAGTCCCAACTTTCAACAAATATAAAAATGTATGAAAATTATATGGTTTTAATTCTTTCGACATCATGTTCTGTGCAAAGATGTCATCTCTGAAGCAACTTAGTCAGATCTTTACGTCATTCACACACACTTCAGTCACAATTTTCTCTTTTTCTTTTTAAATATTTCAAGACGAAGTCACTACAAATGGACATTTAACCTAGAAATAAACAAGGGGAAACCCTGATGGTAACAGACAAGCTGACTTTGTTCGAAAAATGTACTTATTTGAATATCACCGATGTTTTGTTCAACAACAAAGATTTATAAGGTACTTGATTTGCCGGTCCATTGGGACTGGCAGCCACATGAATTACCGGTCCATGCCTAATTTTACCGGTAACAAACTGGTAATTATCGGTAAACGGGAATGCTGCATTTATGGTGAAATGTTTCTTAAAATAGCTTAAAATATTATTTTGTGTTCTAAGTTCAGAATTGTGGAATAAGTACTCATTTAACATAGTGTCCTATACATTTCATTTCTAGCATTAATCATGTTAATCATGCTAATATTTGACAAGGTTTCAACTTATCGACATAGATAATTATGGTCATGGTTCATGATGTAGATCACTGGATTGTCTGGTCCAGACTTGATTATTTACAGACCGCTATCATATAGCTGGAATATTGCTGAGTGCGGTGTAAAACAACAAACCAAACCAAAAAAAAACATTTTCAAAAACATGTTGCCTAGTGTCACTAGTTTCAAACAGAGCACCACAATAAGTCTACACATAATAAGAAAGCAAACTAGACCCACATTAAGAATGAATGTGCTGAAGTAAGGCACATTGACAAACTGTCTCACAAATAACAGGAATAGTACTTGAAAACAACTAACTTTGGTTACATCCTGCTTCAAAACCTACATTCGTTTCTTCTTGTTTAAGCATCCTGCTTAGTGAATTCTAATGAAGTTAAGATTGGGCTTCACCAATTCATGATGATCTCACACATGATGGTAAATGTAGTCACAACACGCTCTTTCAATCAGGATTTCAGTTTGACACGACGGAACCTAACTATTGATTATCAATACAGTGAAGCCAACATTTATTGCTGATCTTGCAATAATGCCCAACCTCTTCACTGTCTGGCTGCTGTTTGTCTGCAGTGACTTGAACGACCCAAGCATATCATTTGTGTAGTGTATTGATGGTACAATAGTGTGTGCTGTGGCTAGTAATTACTGCGTACTGCCTGTATGGATCAACCACACTTGAACACAACCCATAACCACATATCCTGAAATTAATTACAGGGTGTGGGATGTGATCAGCAGGATATGCTTCAGAAGTAAGGCTCAGGCAGCCTTAGAACTACCACCGTGCTTACACTTAGTAGTTACATGACCACTGTCCAGTTCCAAATATTAGGCATTTATTTTCTGGATACATTGATCCAATTTTTACAAAGACACACATGATTTAAATATGGGGAGGTTGTTTTCTAATCATATGAAGGTTAACATTATTGAAAACAGTGGCAGAAAACTGTTTGATTAGTTATCTCACTTCTGATTGAAAACAAAAAGCCTGACTTGTCAGAATTCAAAATTGCAAATTGAAGTCAAAATGCATAGGATCCTCATCAATGTCATAACCCTTATGTTAACAATTGAATATTTAGGGTTTTGTTTGACTTAAGGATCCCAAACACCCTTTAATGTAGTACACTGTATAGTACAATATCAATAGCTAATAGTGACATATATTACCTGCAGTTAAATTTCATTGTAAGCAGTAGGAGATTCACAGCATTGTCTTCAGTAGCATATTATCTTAAATGTGACATTCTTTATCCTATGTCTGTTATCAGATATATTTCCAAAACAGTAGGGTGATAGTCTGAAGTCACTTTCATAATCTAACTAATCTCTTGTAAGTATTGCTGATACCAAGTGAGAAGTCAACAAGAAAAGAACAAGAAAAACTAAATGAAAAGAAAAGTGCTTTTTCTTCATAAATGACATCAAAAGTCCTCTTTCAGAAGCATTTAATTGAAATCACTGAATTCATCAAATTTCCATCACTTCAAAACCTAAACCTGTTCACTGGCTGCAGGCTATTCAGGAATGTGCCTGAAACACCAGTTCAACAAAACATGCTGTTCCTTCACCCCAGCTGACCTCAGACAACAATACCTCCCACCCACAATTGGTCATGACAAGATAGTCCCCATTCATTGATTTGTTTTCTGTAAAGCCATGCTTGAACCAGATATCCACAGAGGCCAGCAGGCATGACCAAGCATATGTCGGAGATATTGCATGTTGACCTCAACCATGTAAAAATTTACTGCAGTAGTATCAGGACTAAACAAACATTAACCAGCAAAACACTATTACTAGTATTATAGGCTGACACATTTGCCAAAATAGAACTAGATTGAAATTCTGATTCATAGATGTACATGGACTTTGGAAGTAGTAGGTCTATCTATCCATTAAGGCTGGATCAGACAAGAAAAAATAGTAAATAATATAAATGCACGTTTAGCATAAAAAAATATCAAAATAGTTACTGGATGTGAACATCAGTAAGCAACATCATGAATGGAACAATCATAGGTGTTTTTTTGTTCTGAAAGGACGCCTGCTGTATATTTGACCGGTGCACATAGTCTATGTGTAATGATCAACGATCAAACAATGATATGATCACCGTGAATCACGATATGATTCATACAATGTCACTCATCCGTATGAATGAATAAGCAATGTTCACTCTAGTAAAAATACAAAATGGAACGCATTTCCATGGACTTTTAAAACTTTAATATTGACACATTCGAATATGGTGGTCTGGTGAGAATAGAGACAATACACTAGATCTATCCAAACATCATGTTCGAATGGGAAGAGGCGCAACAGTGAATAATCAAGGCAAAGTTACAAGGTGAACGGGGGATGGATAGGCCGGCGTCCGCCATCAGCTTACTGTACCTTACTGTAACAACATTACTTGCTGAGACATTATTTACACATTTGCACTCACAACTTAAGTGAGGAGATGCAAGGCGTTTCTCTCCGCAAGTGAGAAGGAATATTTTGTACCCCGACACACCTGAACGAAGGCTACTGCCAATGGCCGACTCATATGCTTCACTATCCAAAATGGCGGCTTACTTCATGATCAGAACATTTTACACATAGCTGTACATAATCCTGCAAATCAATCGTTACGATACGTTTTCATTTTTTCAATCTTAGCTGATACTCCAGTCATTCTGCATTTCATAACCAATACGCTATTGCAATTTGCTTTGGAATGATCTGAAATACCGGCCCTGGGTACACTTGCAAATGCGTTGGCTTCACGCGATAGAAGTGCAGACTGTGCGATCACTGTGTTCAAGCATCTACCGGCTCTCTTTTTCGATCAAAACTGCACAGATATTAATCAGCAATATATTTCTTACCTGTAATTCAAACAACGAAAATCCTTGGGCAGTAAAAGCGCCGCCGTATGACCCAGATCCACAAACCAGGCTTCCTAATATGCAAATACACAGGGAAAAGCGTACAGAAATAACCACGGCGGCTGTTCCATCAATAAAACGTGTACCTCGTATAGTTTGTGTGATTCACGTTAAGAATTTGTTGGACCAATAAGCCTTTTTCACATCTATATCATATACTCCAACACTGTATATAAACTTTTCAAGAGACCCCAAGATAAAACACAGGCTTGGGTAGGTTACAAAGCAAGTAAGACTTCTTCTTACCGAGGGAGGAAAACCACCGGAAGTGGACTGTCTAGGCGGTGACATCAAACTCGCATACAATAATGAGCTATATCGCACAGGTGACACAATAAACGGATTGTAGCTTCGCGGCTCTTTTGACATGTTTGAAGGTTACGCAAAAGAAACTGTGGCAAAGAAGACTCTTATTCAAACGCTGATTTAATATCGCTTTGAAACTTATGATTTTGCAACGTGAAACTAGCGCAGTGAAATTTGTCAGCCAGGTAAAATGTATTACGACCGTTAAATTTTCTAGTCTTCTTTTATCAATAATGGCTATAGCGACTTAGATTTTAAGCATATCTTATTCCCACGAAGTCTGTGTCTCTTGAATTATCTGCACGTTAATTAAAGTTTTCCGTTATCCATGAATTTTTTTCTAAAACAAGTCACTTCAAGAAACTATATTTTAGTGCTATTAAATTATCATGTTTAGAATTAATGGAAAGAAACGCGTTGTTCGAATGTCTGTACACACTGCCACAAATCCCCAGTTATACAAATGTCCACTTAACTAACTCTATAACGTACACGTGCATCTTTGGTTTGGAATCGGAGTGCCAATGACGTCATACAACAAAGAGTTAACATAAATATGCCCAGGACGATCAAGGATGTTGGAGCAGGGAGAGGGAATTGTCCATTTGATTTTCAAGTGAGATATTCAGCTTCAATGTATCCATGGATTTTGATTCACAGATTGCGAGATTTCGACCCCGAGACACATTTCTTGAAATGTCCTCAACCTAAACCCGCGAATTTGATAAGGAATTGCGGGATAGGAAGCAGAATGCCTTTCCACTCAATTGTATTACTTCTGCTGGAGGAAATGTCGAAGGTACGTGTAACGACGGAGTCTTGTCACCACAATCCTCTCACTAATTTGTGCTTCGTGCAAGACGAGTAGAGAGAACGGTATACCGGGTAAATGCTCACGCTGTCATAATTTCGCTCCTCGTGTTCATATTAATTTTAAATGAAATAATGTGTGAGTTTCACCACGTGAAAACTATGTTCAGCCAAAATGAAGCGTTTCCATGTATTTCTTGATGGTTGTGGATCCATTTGTTGTTAATGGATAGTAAGTCATGATATTGTCGCATATCGTCTTCCTTTAATCATTACGGGTTCGATTCCCGACATGGGTACAATGTGTGAAGCCCATTTCTGGTGTCACCCGCCGTGATATTGCTGGAATATTGCTAAAAACGGCGTAAAACCGTACTCACTCACCTTTAATCATTATTGTTTCTTCCGTTGGCTGTTTGGCTGTCTCCAAGTCAATGATCAGAGAGACTCTCTCTTTCTCTCTCTCTCTCTCTCTCTCCCTCTCTCTCTCTCTTTACTTATATATATATATAGATAGATATATATATAGATAGATAGATAGATAGATAGATATATATATATATATATATATATATATATATATATATATATATATATATATATATATATTGGATATTTGGTAAGAGTAATGGATCCTTATATAAGTATTCACAACAATCTGTATAGCTAGGTTCATTCATTCATTCATTCATTCATTCATTCATTCATTCATTCATTGACTTTATTCATAACAAAGACACTACGATATAAAAGAACACTTCATATGCATATGCACCAAGCAGAACATCGCCAATATCTATGTCTATTGCATATATGCGTGTGTGAGTTTGGTTTTTATGCCGCTTTTAGCAATATTCCAGCAATATCACGGCGGGGGACACCAGAAATGTGTTTCACACATTGTACCCTTATTGCATATATGATGCTAACAGGACCAGAGTATGCAGTTGCATATTTAATTCCATAAGTGTTCATATTGTTTACATGCCATTTTGGTGGAATACCAGTAGGTATATAGTGCACGATGTTGATGTGTTTCTATTAGAGGACATTATTGTTACTATATCATAAGTTGTGGCATTTTTCATATACAAGCTGCGATTACCACATCTCAGAACGTACCGTTATTAAGACTTAAGATACATTCTCTAATACACACAACATTCCTGGCAGAAAGCTTCGTCATCATTAGCACTACTTTAAAGAGGATAAACCTGTGGTGGTGTCTGAATACTAGTACCCAATAAAGTTATCACCACTTGAACGTTTTCATAATTTGAAATACTTATATTACTATTATATAACATTCGCAACCTAATAAAGACTTGAGTGATGCATAGAACTTGATAATGCATAACACTTGATGTTTGTCACTAACGCACACTTGAAAAGAATATGACTGTCATAGTGATTCTATAATCAGTATTGATGAAAACATTAACATACAATCACAATCAGAAATATGCAGATGGCTGTCTTTGTCAAATATTGTATTTGAAAAATAAACATCGTATTAAATTTTTTTAACTACTTAAACTTGAGCCCCCTCCCTCGTTACTCTATAATTATTTAACTATCACCTGGCTCTGAAAATTAGCGCTGTCCACAATCCCCTGGCTGTTCTTACGCTACTAATGCTGTCGCGGGAATGAACATTTTCGATTTATCTGCCGACTATCAAAGTTTACCTGGAGTGTTTGACGGAAGATAGCAGTTGTTTGTTGTTGGGCCCTAGAGATTGCGGGAACAAACTTAAGAATAAATAGCCATCGCAATTTCCCCGGCCCATCAGAGTCGGACTGCAGCCTGAATAACACCCGTCACACGGGCACACTCACCGAAACACGTTCTTTTTTTCTGGAGAAATGTGTGATCGGTTAAATATATCAGGATTCATGTATCAATTCATTTCTTTGTTAAAACCTTTTTCAATGGTCTCTTAAGGTTTGTTGTCATAACTATATTCACCAAAGTACTATGTACCACATGGGTAGTCAAAGTAAACTACGTTTATAACAAACACGCTTACAATGAGCTGACGGATATAACGAACTTTTTTTTGTCCCGGTCATTTGTTGTATATATCTTGTATATATGCTTAAAACGAACTTCGGTTATAACGAAATATAACTAGCAGTACCTTTGAGCTTGTTATAACCGTGGTGTGCTGTATAACCAGACGTCCGTTGTTTCTAAATTCCAATTTTAACTAAAATGCCGGGCAAAATAAAGTATACACTTGAACATTGGACTGGACCCAAA
Source organism: Haliotis rufescens (assembly GCF_023055435.1). Lineage (NCBI taxonomy): Eukaryota > Metazoa > Mollusca > Gastropoda > Lepetellida > Haliotidae > Haliotis > Haliotis rufescens. Next base: position 417,493 of record NW_025964391.1, on the reverse strand, counting down.
AACATGCTAGAATTATCAAAAGGTAACTAGGGCTGAATACAGTCACCGAAACACTTCAAACATAAGTTAAAAACAACAACAACAACTATGATACCCGTATCAAATACATCGCCATCCAATAACCATTTCTTGTTTGTTTCAATTTTATCCATTAATATGGGTGTTTAGTTTCTTTTGCCAGACAGTTTATCTATATATGTCTACCAAATGTATATATATCCATTTTTTAGAATTCTGGCCCAGAAAAGAATATCAGTTTAAGTTTAGATGGAACTACAGAATGAGTGAGTGAGTGAGTAAGATTTAACTCCGCTTGCAACAATGTCAAGAAGAAATTGGGCGTCTCACTTTTAACCATGCATCGGGAATCGAACCCGGGTTGTTGGCATGTAGTATATGTACGTCTGTACCACTCGGATACCACATATGTATGCTTTAACAGTGAAAACAACAAACCGATCACGATGCTGTTCATTGAAAAGAAAAGAAGGGGAGATAACTCTTACTGAAACTGGATAAGCGAGGTGAATGATGGTCTAAAGAAGGTCGGACATTTAAATCTCAGCAAATTGGCAACGTAAATATCGCGAGATTTCATAAATAGACGGACATTCTCGCGTTATTGCAAACACTGACCTGTTGCTCAAATGAACTGTGCGTATTGATGTTTTGTATTTCTGATCATAAATACCACGTCAAGCCTGAAACAACTACAACCGTTAGGTTAGAGAATGATTTCTTTGAACACACCTTTCATCCCGGGGGCTAACATTAAGTGAGTGAGTGAGTTGTGTTTAACGCCGCTTTTAACATTATTCCAGTTATATCACGGCGTGTCAGCTTAATGCGGGAGGAAAGCCCGAAGTGATGCAGGTCTTAGACGTTTACCACTTCGGTGAAACCCACGAACACGGGGATGGTGCTGACAAACCTAGAAACATAATCGGGGCGAACCGGGATTCGAACCCACAATCATAGGTGTCTGGCGTGTCCAAGGGACGCAAATCTGCAGAGCGAATCGCGGCGCCTCTAACGACTGGGCCACCCGTGCCCTCGCTAAAATTAAGATATGTTTTGTTTGACAGGCATTTGAAAGAAATTGACTGATGACAAAGTAGACATGGACATTGTTTATGGATAACAACTTCTTTATTATACTGAAGTAACGATGTTTTAGTATAGATCCTCATAGTCAAGCAAGACTATGTACATCTCATGAGTCATGCGAATATTATCAGTTCACGGATACGCTAAAACAAACGTATGTACGACATGGAGTTCTCATTATTAACAAGGCACTGTGTTTTTGAAAATATATTCGTTAATGGTATAATGTTTCATTTTCCACTAGACTTATAAAATCTCCTTTAAAATGTATTGCTCCACGAGACATATTTATGTTTATTTGCACGTGTTTACACATGCTATATAAACTGTTATCCCATATGTTACGCTATGAGCTCACGCCTCGAAGTTCCTATCAATTAATGGGCTTACAACATTCAGCATCTCTGCTGACTGACAGCCTGGTGTTTATATAACGTTTAAACCGCGACCCCGCCTCAACGCCAAGCCCGGTCAACAGTGCAGCCATTGTTCTAACTTAGTCAGAAAATAACCATCACTCATCGAAGTCGGACCATAATACATTCTGATGTTAGCGGACAAGCTATGTTTACAAGTCATGCAAACACCCTAAACACATATATGCAGTATTATGATAATATTTTCCTTATTTTCTCTCTTTTAGTCCTGCATGACAGACGTCATTAGTACTGGTTAACTAATAGCCTTCGAAATTAGCGCTAGTCCGAGACTGCTCAATTGTTCTGTGGACAAGAACAAAATAATTTTAGTTGTCCTAATTGCTTATAGTCCTCACCAATTGAAATAGACTCACACAACGCCACAATTACTAAACAAAGACGCGTGCTTATTCTTCTAAAGTGAAAAAGACCGCCTACGTGGTCTAGTGTAGAGCGTCCGCCCGGAGAGCGAAAGGTACTGGGTTCGATCCCCGGCCGCATCATACCAAAATACGTTAAAAGATGGTACTTCTTGTTACCCTGCCTGGCGCTCGACATTAAGGGGCTAAAACAAGGAAAGGACTGTCAGTATACTGTGTCTGAGTGGGGTATTCATGTTAAACTGCGCCATGGTATATCAGTGGGCTAGCACTATAAATCCGCATCAGTTCGGACTGGTACAAGCAGACACACACACGTGCATGCACGTCGCTATATAAAAGCAATAATCTTGGACCAATTTCACTTCACCACCTCACCTATAAAGTGAAAACATGCCGCGCCTATGCTTGTCGTAAGAGGCGACTAACGGCATCGGGTGGTCAGACTTGGTTGATGACTTGGTTAATGCATGTCATCCATCCAAATTGTGTGGATCGATGCTCATGATGTAAATCACTGGATTGTCTGGCCCAGACTCAATTATTTACAGACCGCCGTCATATAGCTGGAATATTGCTGAGTGCGCGTTAAACAACAAACAAACCAAAAACACTTTTCAGAGCAATGTCCATTTTCTTAACGATAAACATCATAATTGAGTTTTGATCACGTGGTCAAAACCCGGGTAACAATCGACAGTCAGGTTATATTTAGCAGTGACCATGGTCAATAGCACGAAATACTACATCTACACGTGCATTTCGTTCAGTTCGCGCAGGTTATCTGCTGCTAAATATAGCCTAAATATGGTCACCTGACTCAGTCGGAATGTAACCACGTTCTCAAAACTCATTGATGCTGTTCATCAGTAAGAAAATGACCACACCCTGTACAGTAATTCGACAGCTCATAATTAATTAATACACAGCTTGCATGCCCCATTTTTACCCTTTTCACAACCTGTAAATGTCACATCGTTCTGGAGACGTCAAAGTTTTACCATGTATAATACATAACAGTTAACTTGAAATAATGGCCCAATTAATAATCATTAATAATTGGTATTTATCACAGATCCCGGTGAAATGTCATTGTCATTATGATAAATGGTAGCAAGGCTGAACTGTCGTGAGGTCGATAGCGAATAATCATCATCACTGAGGATATAGCCCATATTTATCACGTGCATTAATGATGGTGTGTGTCTTGGTTGGTTGGTTCAACTTTGTTGGTTTATTGTTTTACGCCGCACCCAGCTCTATGACGGCGGTCTGTAAATAATTGATTCTGGACCAGGCAATCCAGTGATTGATATCACGAGCATCGATCCACGCAATTAGGATCGATGACATGCTTCAACCAAGTCAGCGAGCCTGACCACCCGATCCCATTAGTCGTCTTTTACAACAAGCATAGTCGCCTTTTACGGCAAGAATGGGTTGTTGAAGATCTATTCCACCCGTTTGTCTTGGAACTCTTTGGGTCCATTTCTAAATCAGAGGTAGAAACTGAAGGAAACACGTTGTGTCACGACATTGCAAGTTTTGATAATGACTCATATACGCAATGCTTATGATATAGCCGGGTTCGTTCAGTGGAGTCTTATTTAGCAGATATTTCTCATGAATATGGAATTGGTTTTGTCGCTTGTATTTAATGTATTGAATAGTATTTCATTATATCAGGGAGTCACAGCTTTATGTGGAAGGAAAGCTCGATCTGACGTAGGTCGTAAAGACTGCATACAGATCGGAAGAGACTCATGGTAGGACCTTGGTGTGGACTGAGCAACGATCATAATTGGAGCGAATATGACCCTGACACGAACCACGAGTGGGTCATATCAACGTTTCTGGAGATTTTTTGTGATTATGAAATTAGGTAAACTATTATAAAATTAATTTTTTTTGTAATATATGCCTTTTTGCAACGCGGTCAAATGCAGTACAATGATTTACAGAAGAGAGCAACGGTTAATTCAACAGAATACAACTTTTCTTGTTTTGGCACAAATGAAGGAACTTAACAAAGTTAGCATGAATATGTAGTAAGTATGCAAAGCAAGACGTATTCCGTAATGGTCTGTATGTATAAGACGTTATACTAATAGGTGTGGGGTGGGATGGGTGGAGTAGAGTCATGCATTTTCTTTCTTCATTGTTAGGGGCTGAGATTGTTTTTCTTCTTAAAAGAAAGCTGAGGTTTTCCTATGGCACATTTCAAATTCAACCAATGGAAAGAATGTAATTGTTTTGTCCTTGTTCGCTAAAATGTAATAACTGTACAGATATAGGCGATTTTAAAACAGAACAATGAAAATAGCAGTATAATAAAGCATTTTTATAGAATAAAAGACCATACGTAAGATCCTGCGACGTAAGAAGGTGTTAATTGACATTTATGGACAGCCCTGTGGATTAAGGGTCCTGCCCGGAGGGGGCTTATGGTTAGAGGGGATACGCTGAGTGTTTGTTGTAAACATTAAACAGAAAAAGGAGATACAATTTCTGTGCACTTTGGAAACATATTGATAAAATTAGGTTTTGGATAAATGAAGTTTTAAAGAAACCTATTGAAGTGGGGTTTGCACTAAAAATACCGCTGAACGTCGTCGTGTCTTCAAAAGCGTTTTGAATATAGTGACAATATTGAAAGTATTACAAGTATACAGTAAAATGCATTTCTCCAATCACAAAGATCAGTTTTTGCCTCAGATTGGTCAGGATTAGGACATACTCACTAACATACTCATCACAATATAGAAACAGGTGTCGCGAGACCCTATTGAATCCCTTTTTATAAGCACAATACAGCCATTAGGAAGGTATGTTTCAGACAGGTGCAAGAAATGTTGAAGCAAATATCATTCAACCCAGTTCTTCTGAATGGCGTCATTTCTTAAGTTTGGCCTCATATTATCGCAAATGTGAAGTGAACTTTTCTGGCATCACCTCCCCTCCATACAACCTTCAGAAAAAGACACATCTTTCGAATGATCTAACAATTGCCAACATGCAGTGAAAAAGCTAATGCAAGCCCTTACAACAGCCCCCATCCTTGCACATCCCGACCAAAACAAACCCTTCATCCTCTGAACTGATGCAATAGGTTTCATATCAGGCCAACTTGATTCTCGTGGCATAACTTGTGATGGTGTTGTTACTTCATGTCTTTTGTCAATACAAGTATCGTCCTTGACATTGGTCCACAATACAAGTATCTTCCTTGACATTGGTCCACAATACAAGTATCGTCCTTGACATTGGTCCTGCTCTGTTTGTAGGAACAAACAATGTTGGTTGGTAACGATTCTTTTGCTCGTTAGTTAAGGTTATTGCAATACACTGTTTTCATTTATATATATGTTTATGCTGTATTTTGTTTCTAAGTAAGGGTAAGTGATGCTTAATGATCATTTCACGTTACAGTCAACAACTGTTACCAGTCATATCACAGCGGGACAAGCGGAGTCAATAACCTTGTCCAAGGATACAACACAGTGACTTGCATTGTATGGCCTCTTGAAATGAAAGATTTGAAATGATTATTAATAAATAAGGGTTACAGACATATTGTCTCTCATTGTGATTTCTCTCTATAAAAGATTATGGCTTTGCTTTTTGCTTTTGCTTTGCTTATACCTAGGTAGTAGCAGAGTACGAAATTGAATAATTGAATAGAGATTTAGCTCCAGGGTCTTGGCCCAATTTCCGGTCAAGACGTTGAAATTAGTGTTATGTGAGAAATTGTTTCAGTTTTGTTTGCTTTTACTTCAAGATTGAGATAGCAGACTAACAAAATGCAAATACTTGCATCAAATGTGCCAGACTGAATGATAATTGGCCTGGCCTGGTACCCTGTAAAGGAGAACTGTATGTGAGGTCACATGTTACAATACCATTATACCAGTGAGTGAGTGAGTGAGTCAGCTTTTATACTGTGTTTAATAATATTCCATTAACATCACGACGGGGGACACCGGACACCAAACCTTAGGCGTGACGAGTGAACAATTGAACCACTAGGCTACTCCACCGCCCCGGTATCATTAGGATATGACACAAACCTACATCACTGTAAGATACGCGATTCAATAAATGTAATCCCCGAAATAAATTGCGAGATCTATATGACGTCAATGCTTCTTTGATGAATTAATTCGGTTTAACTCAAATCCCAAAGTGGCCATTCATCCACCACGTTCAATAAACATTCAGACAGTAAACACACTGACCAGCTGTTTATAATAGCAACTGTAGAAGTTTCATTTCTGTGTATTGACCTCCGGGCATAGCACAGAAAAGCGTCGACCCCGACATAATGATGGCAGAAAAGCCACGCTGAGTGTTTTTATTCCCATCGGTAAAACACCTCACCACATAAAAGTAAATCCCATTAATGATTTGCAAAGCAAATGACCGAGGGCAGTATGGTCAAATTTGTCTTCATATTCCTGCCAATAATGCCACACTATCAGGCTCCATTACGCATCCGTCTAGATGTCGTCTGCTTGAGTTTACCAACGTGTGATGACGTTTACATCCGGGAATCTTCGGTACACCAACCGGCCGGCTCGCGATGGTGTTCCACGTGCATTCTGCACATACCACGCCATACTTATATACTCGGGAAGCCGGCGTGTTCGAGGTGAAGTCGTGCGTCGGAAGGCTTGTGGCGACGCCATTTTACACAGCAGACTATAACGCGTCCTGTTCCGCTTGATCAGTCATTCAGGACAGACTGGAGTAGAGTTGGATAGTTCTGATGGAGGTTTAGATTCACTTTCGATTGATTCTTTGCGTCGATGTTTGTGTTTGTTGCTAACAACCGTTACACATTCCACTAACAACTTACATAATCAAACAGCGAGAATGCTTCTGTGGGAAAGCTTTTTTCACGCATCGAAGGGTGTTTGGTCCCTGAATATGCATGAATTTCGCGAAATTGTTCATATCTTTGCATTAGTTTTTTCGCCGCCATATGGCTTGGATATTGCTGAGTGTGGCGTTAAACATCAAACAAACAAAACGAAAGTTATTTACTCTACGTTTTGATTATCGACCCTTGTATCAATTTTATTTTAGCTCCCATAATGTCAAGGCTTTTCGGTTGAACTGAATATATGCATGGTAAGTACATACGCGAAGTGTGTCTGCAGGATAAGCTATAGGAGGTACCTTGCTGTAATAGAATTACCCAAAACCCGATGCATTTACCACTTGTTTGTCAAAAGTCTATTTCCTCATTCAACAGGGAATGAAGTTATTGGCATCCGATCAGGTGTAGGAGAAGTGGTTCCCGCGGCTCTGCAATATACACTCACGAGGCTGCCGTCGAATGGATAATGAATAGTTTATATCACATATGTGATAACTAGAAGACCACGTTACGTCACAGTACCTCCCCCGAGGCGCGAGATAACACTTGCATCAGCACGCATGGATATATTGGATAACGTTACATCATATGAGTCAACATGTGGACACAACACCTATGGTTGTAATGTTACTGTGATAATCCATTATTTGTATAATATCATATTGGATTTCAAGGTATGATTTGAAGCATGTTTGTGCATGCATGTTGTAAGATGTGCTTATACAATTCTGAAGACTTAAGGTATTGCCAGCGAGTGTTTCAGTACTGCAATAAAGAAAGATAATTTCATCCCATATAAGCTGTGCCGAATAGGTCCTCCATGCCCCATGCTTCAGAGCCGACTACCATATTTCCTGAATTAGACCGCCTCCGTGGTCTTGTGGTAGAGCGTCCGCCCGGAGAGCGGAAGGTCCGGGGTTCGTTGAAGGATGGTACTTGTTGTTACACTGTCTGGCGTTCGGCATTAGGGGCTAAAACAAGGACTGGTCGGCTCGGAGACAGTATACTTTGCCCGAGTGGGGTATTCATATTAAACTGCGGCATGGTATCTCAGTGAGCTAGCACTATGAATCGGCATCAGTCCGCACACGCACACACACACGCACACACACACGAACACACACACACGTACTGTACTGGTACAGTTACTGCATACGGTTGTAAAATATAATACCTTCGCTGCAGAGACAAACGGGACCTTAATGGTTTGTTCAGTCAGTATGATCCTCGTGAACATCCGGGTTAGATGCAACCCATGCCGTAAGAGGCGACTAACAGGACCGGGTGATCAGGCTCGCTGACTTGGTTGATGCATGTCATTGTATCCCAAATGGGTAGGTCGATGCTCTTGATGTCGATCACTGGATTGTCTGGTTCAGACTGGATTATTTAAAGACAATCGTTATAAAGCTGGAATATTGCGTGAAACAACAAACAAACAAAGCGTCTGCATGAGAGACAGATTCAGTTAAGTGTTCTCCATCTTGGCAGTCCGCACCATCACACACATCTGCCCCTGCTTATGTCCTACTCGACAGGCCGCACGTGTCGTAATTGACCTCCACCGGTGTCAGTTCTCTAGGAACAGATTCGAGGAGAAAGAAACTGATGGTTGAAGACAATAAACCCGAAGTCTGCTGGGGATTAAGAAGCAGTACTATCCCTCCATTGGAATGCGAAATTGATAATGATATCAAAGCGGAACATGGCGAACCTGTCTGGTCTATTATCTGTAGCCACAGTCAAGCGTGAGTGAGTGAGTTGGGTTTATCGCCGCTTTTCACAACTGTATAGGACGCATGTAATTAATAGACGTGTTACGCATTGCTTCATGGCAGTAAAATTTATGGTGATGATAGAACATGGAAGGTCATGGGGGCAGTCCTGGGATTCGAATCCACGACCCGCGTATCGAAACACAGTAGACCGTAAGATATGGCGATGATTATCGTTATCGCTATGTTGTAGTGCACCTAAATAGCCACGCGCACCTGTTGCAACCCAACTCCGTCTTCACCTCACCTAATGCTACCCCAAACTCGGCCCACCCTCATCTCAAGTAGTATGTATGAATATCAATTTTGTATATCAATCCAGTGGCACTTGCATATACAGGCAAACATGTCCTATTTTCGTTCGCTTTAGGTATTGATTATAATAAATGGCTGATATTAAGTTGAGTAAACGTAAAAAAGGAATGAGTGAGTGAATATTGTTCGTGCCGTTGTCAATGTCACTGCGATCTCTACAGTATTCGAGTCGACGAGGCAAACCATTTACTGCACGCTAGATGTTAATGATACCAGTCAGTTATTATTTCCACCCGGTCCTCACATTAGCCGTCTACCCCGGGTCTGTTGTCACCCCAAATCACTACAAAGGGCCAATGAAGAGAAGAATCCATGCTATATATCCAGACTCTAGTTCCGACGGCGGAAGGTTCTGGCAAGTGAAATGACGATGACCACGGCAGTGAGGCGGACGCGGAAGTATACACGAACACGGATCCATACAAATCCCCCTCCAAGGGGATATCGAGGAACGAGACTCCAGTCAATCTGTCGTGTCTATAGATGTGATGGATCTGAAGCTGCATGGATCAATTACTCCACGATGAAATTCATGATGGAGTAGGGCTCCACGACGCTTACTATAAGGGCTATTGATTAAGTCGTATTCTCGACAGCCCTGTAGTTGCATGTTCAAATTCTTCGTCATTAGATCTTCGCATTTGAAAAGTGATAGGGAGATTTGAGGTCACCTCACAACGGTCAAATTATTAATGTGCTCATTGATTGAAATTCAAAAGTGACGAAGGTCGTATAGGTTGACCATTTTGGCGAATTCCACAAATGTCCGGTATAGTGTTACCGCCCACGAGATAACATGTCGGCAGTTATCTTGAACGTTTTTATAATCTTTAGAGCTATAATCACTCATGATAATATCTGTTAAAAACAACCTGTAACTGGATTGATTATATTGCATGGATTCTCCTTAAAAAGCTTGTTTCTATTTTGAGTTCGTGCCAGGAAGGCGCTTTGTTAATCAGCGCTGTATATGTAGTGTAGAACGGACCCAGGGTAGAGGCAGTGTAGGCAAACACAAAACAGAAGTTGGATGGTGTGTAAAGATAACGCTTCTTTACAAAGTATTTTTTTTTAAAGCCATTTAAGTGTTTCTATGCGGACAAGTACTTCTCTGGTGAAAATACTGTCTTGTCAAACCGTAGAACATAACCTAATAGGCGAATCTAGGATTCAAACCCACGACTGATGCTTATTTGGCCTCGTTTCACGAAGTGATCGTAGCTATAGCTGTCGAGGATTTTGTCATTTGTTAAACTGTGTTAGAGAGGGCAGTGGTAACACCACGTTGCCACTTTGTGGACCCCCCAGGGTGATACCAGGTAAGAACTGGTGCCATAGCAACCTATTGTACGAGATGATTGGTTGATTATGCGACAACTCCATACGGCGTGGATCGTTTCTCGTAATATCAATCACTGGATTGTTTGGTCCAATACGATTGTTTACAGGCCGCCGTCATACAGCTGGAGTTCGGCGTTTAACAACAAACACGTTGTAGGTTCGAATCTCGTGACATAGTGTTGTTACATCAAAAGGACACTCGTGTTATTCTATTTATATGTTTTTTTTAACTGAAATGTACTTTAACCATCTGTTATTGCTAAAGCATGTCATACATGTTGGTAGAACAAACTGACGGTCAATTGGCTAAATATCTTATTCAACACCAAATGTTCTGCAAAATTAATGCCATAAAACAGATGGATACTGCAAATACTTGAGTGAGTATTGAACGGTATTCCAGTTATATGACGGCGTGTCCGCTTACTGTGGGAGGATAGCCCGAAGTGATGCAGGTCTCAAACGTTTCATGAAACCCACGAGCACGGGTATGGTACTGACAAACCGTGAAACATAATCGGGGAGAACCGGCATTCGAATCCATGATCATAGATTCCTGGCGTAGCCAAGGGGTGCAACTCTTCACCGCGAATTTCGGCTCCTGAGACGACTTGACACCCGTGTACCCTAAACTACAAACAAACAAACATCAACAGATGTTATTCTAGTTGGTAGAACAAACCTTTGGTTCAATGGTTAATTATCTTATCGACACCAAGGGCTCTACAAGTGCCATAAAACAGATCGCTGTTGAGGCTGCTGCAAATGAAAGGCGAATTGCGATTTACATCTGAGTGCGATACGTAGCCGGGAAACCGAAGAAAACATTTTGAGCCTGAGAAATGTATGATGCAGCAGAAAGTTTTATTAACGTTTGTCTAATAGAACCGTGCCAACACCGCAATCAGAATCCTTCACTACGCTAACGCGGGCCGAGTACTGGTTACACTCCAAGATCAGAAGAAATAAAATGCAAATTGCAAAACACGAACCACACGTAAACTGTAAACAACAGTGGGGAAACTAGGATGTCGGGCGTGTCGTTTTAAGCGAATGGCTTTAGCTGAACAAATGAAAACATATGAAAAAGATTATTAACCAAACAGAACATTAAATAACACCTTGAGTCGACAACAGTTATCGGGATCCACGGTGTACAGCTAATAAATAATTCCGATGAAAACATTAACCAAGTTAACTCAACATCCCAAGTATTGAAAATTCTACGAGATCCAAATTCACATCAAGACGATTACACTCGATATATACACTGATATAAACGTCATGGATTGAAGATAACTCGCAATCCACTCTTCGTATATAGAAGTGTACTCATGATCTTAACCTCATATCACGGATGCTGGTATTGCAAAGAAACCCTTCTCGAAAGAAACCCATCCACAATCCTCCATCGAGCATCAAAAATAACTCACGCCATTTCTCGAAGAAAATCCTCGATCCAACATTCAGGTCTTGAAAATAACCCACGCCTTAACATTCACGTTTCGGAGATACTCCTCCACCACTACCGCACGAGCCGTATGTCTATGTTAAAGTATGGTAGTTAAGACAGTCGTAGCGCTAAACTCGCTTTATGAAACGGGCCAGTTATTGACACCAGAGTCACATGTGAAACCGAGACATTGTGTCTGTAAACTAAATGTCACCATTAAATTGATAAACATAATAAAATTGAAGTGAGCCGTCAAAACATGGATGGGACTTCAATCAATCTTGCTTGATCTGCGTCAGAGTACCCCGAGTTTGGCAATACCACGGGCATAGAACTAAGACCGATTTGTATACCCTGGCCACTGACAGCATACGTCTTCATTCAGCATTGTCAGACCCGGCTCGGCTCCAAGGCCCAAACACCGACCAACAGATAATGACTCGGCGAGTTGATACACAGCCCATCTCACATGATAAATGTAAAGATCAATTAACTAAATCATCAGTTGACAAGTCTCTCATTTCGAGTCCAAATGCCAAAGAAATGATCATTTCTCCGTTTCTCCTGCCGACCAAATGCGTTGTTTCCCTGGATTTTCAAACTTGCAACTAGTGGCAGAGGAGGATCGATATTCTCTTTCCATATATGGCAGTGACCCACAAGAGGCAGACGACATGGCAGCGTGTGTTCAATCTGTCGGTCAGTGAACCCGTGGTATCTGAGCCCGTGTCTCGGCGGGAGATAGGCTATTCTGATCGATTATCGATTATGATAATCTGAAATAGCACCAGATGGCAGGAATTGGCCAATAGTTCATCACATGTTGAGCAACACTGTGTAACATGTCGATAGATAAAGCAGAACTTCACACAATTCTACTGTGACGGTCGACCCATTATATATCCAAGGGATCGTTTGAATCTCGCACCTGCTTAAACAACTTAAAACAACAACCTATGTGGAATACAAGCAACTCCTTAAACAGACCGAATACCTCCCACCACGAAGGTCAACTTTTTAAAGTTTAATCTTTGTGAATAATTCCTCAGGAATTTTCGCCTGAGAAAATGCCACGATATTAATAAAAGTCCATGCGAATATGACTGAAGTTTCACCGCAAGTACTTAGTGTCTTGGTATTATATACAAGCTGGCTGCCACTATGGTAAGGCACACATACTAGAAGGAAATTAGGTTTACGATTAGTTTCCTTTTCAAACGCAACAAATGCAAATAAAGCGTCAACACAGTACTACGTCATCACCAAATGCGTGGTTCGACTGCGATTTTGCAGACAGCACGTTGGTTGGTTGGTTGTTTAAGGCCGCACTCAGCAATATTCCATCTATATGGCGGCGGTCTGTAAATAAATCGAATCTCGACCAGACAATCCAGTGATTGATATCATGAGCATCGATCCACACAATTGGGATCGATAACATGCATCAAATAAGTCCCGTTAGCCGCCTCTTACGACAAGCATAGTCGCCTTGTACGGCAAGCATGGGTTGCCGAAGACCTATTCAACCCCGGATCTTCACGGGTCGCAGACAGCACGTAACTTTATTGAGACTGATGAGTAAAGAAACTCTCAGGTGATTTTATCATAATAGATATGTGAAACCAAGAGCATACTGTCCAAATATAATAGACTGACGAGCAAAATAACTATACCTATCAGTTGATTTTATCATGCTTGATTCTCAATTGAAAATATCTTAAGTTGGCGATATTATATAAAAGAATCAACTGTATCTTGACAATCAATAATTTTTATGTTTTTGCACAAATGTATAACATTTCAAACATGGCAGGGGTCATGTGGTTGCAAATTCAATTCCATTGAACTTACTTATTTTTAAACAAAGTTAGCCAGCTTCAAATGACTTTTACAAGCTGTTGCGGGAATGAGTAATGGTTAAATAGACATCATCACATTTAACAAGTTCAATCAATTTAAGCTACATAAGAAACAAACTTGGTATACTTTCTTTTGCCTCGCAGTTTACATCCCAGTGCTTCTGAGCAGTGGGGTAGCCTTGTGGCTAAAGGTTTCGCTCGTCACGCCGAAGACCCGGGTTCAATTCTCCACATGGGTATCACGTGTTAGACCCATTTCTCGTGTCCCTCGTTTTGAGTGGCTGGAATATTGCCAACAGCGGCGTAAAACCATACTCACTCTTAGCGAGTAGAATTTAACGATGTTTTAAGATAGGAATCTTATCCACCGCTATGTGATATAATGGTGAGGTGAGGTGAAATGGGGTTTAACGTCGCGTCAAAGATTAGTGCACTTGTATAGCGATGTGCATGCACGTGTTTGTGGCTGATGCCGATTTATAGTGCTAGCCCACAGAGATACCATGCCCCAGTTTAACATAAATGCCCCACTCAGACACAGTATACTGACTCAAAGCCGACCAGTCTTGTTTTAGCCCCTTAATGCCGAGCTCCAGACATGGTAACAACAAGTACGTCTTTTAACGTCTTTTAGTATGACGCGGCCGGGGATCGAACCCCGGACCTTCCGCTCTCCGGGCGGACGCTCTGCCACTGGACCACGGGGGTGGTTCGTGTAATGGAAATGATGATCAAGGATGGGTATGAATTCGAATTCATTGTTTATCGTCGCACTCAGCAATATTCCAGCAATATGACGGCGGTCTGTAAATAGTCGAGTCCTGACCAGGCAATCGAGTGATTGACATCATGAGCACCGATCTCCGCAATTGGGATACGATGACATGCATCAACCAAGTCCTGACCAGCCGATCCCGTTAGTCGCCTCTTACGACAAGCATGGGTTGCTGAAGACCTATTGTAACCCGGATCTTCATAATACATTAGCAGTTGTATTGAACTGCGTGTCATGACATACGAGCATAACCACCAAAGCGTTAATGAAACACATTTATTCACATGCTGCAGGGATCGATATTCAGTCTGGGTTGTATTCCGGAGTATCAGCTCTGACTGCAACACGACCACACAACACAGTGAACATCCTCGACGAGCGTGTACACATGTCGCCACACACCACATATTGCATCGTCATTTGGATAGCTACTGCCTATGGCGTCAGTAGCATCATGCGTTCAGTCTGGGCGGTAGCAGTAACAACCACATTGCGACAGAAGCATTATTGAAACCCAGATCATTAAAACTGAACTGTGTTGAACTCACAGGCCACAGTGTCGGGGATGTATACGATACTAGCTATGTAGGCAACAACGGTTAATTAAATTGATATATTATTCAAACATGTTGATACCATTCCGCTCAACGTTCTGTGGTCATCTTCAAAGAGTACAGAGACGTCACCAAGACAAGACGGACCAAGCACGTTTCAACAGTAAACTACGGTTATAACGAACTCGAATGCACCACTAACTTTAGTTTGTTATAACCGTAGTTCGTTATAAGCATATATACAGCATAGCAAATAGTCCGGACCAAAAAATCAGTTCGTTATAAGCGTGTTCGTTATAAACGTACTTTACTGTATCTGCTTGTGGAACAGAGGACTTTCATCAAGAAACTGCCTTTGGCCTGGTGTTAACAGATGTGATGATAACGCTACAGAACCTACACAAAGTTGACATTCTCAGTTGCGGACCCAAGCACACGCACGCACGCACGCACGCACGCACGCACGCACGCACGCACGCACGCACGCACACACAGAGTACCATGGTAGCTGAAACAACCGCCAGTAAAACCATAATCATATTTCCTAATATATGCAACCACGAACCACCCACCCCTACCCATCCTGCCCAATACATATTCTCTACCCCTAACACAACTTTGATACCCGTATCAAATACATCTCCATGTAATAAACACGTCTTGTTTGTTTCATTTTTAGCCACCATCAAACATGGGTGTGTACTTTCTTTTGCCCTGTATTATAGTGGTCATTATATAAATCCATGTAGCTATGAGCGCATTGCCACAGGGGCGCAAATCATTATCGTAACTAGTTTTAACGTATGGCTGTAAATATCGCCACTGAGTGATCATTTGATATTCTGGGTGGATAGAAATTGCTTGAAAACAAAATTGTTCACATGATTTAAAACAATATTATAAATGAAGCTGGTTCACATGGCTTTCGTCACCACTCAAATGTTTCAGACTTGCTCGGAATGGGACGAGTTGGTCATGAATGGTTGCCGTGGTTCTTCTGAAAATTGAGTTGTTGTTGGTTCAAATACAGTAAAGTACGGTTATAACGAACTCCAATGGACTACTAATTTTAGTTCGTTATAACCGTAGTTCGTTATAAGCATATATACAGCATAACTACAGCAAATAGTCGGGACCAAAAAAGTAAGTTCGTTATATCCGTCAGTTCGTTATAAGCGTGTTCGTTATAACCGTAGTTTACTGTAGATGGTTTGGCGCCACCTTTCAGAAACAATCGTTGGAATTTCAAACAGAAAAAAATAATTCAGCTTTAAGCCAACCTCCCAAGAATACTAAATGGCCTGTTCTTTTTATATGAAGGTGGTATTTGCCTCTGCGCAGCGTGGTGCGCCATCCACTTTACAACTGACTGCCCTTCTACTGCCCTTCTCGCAGCAACATGACACTGCAAGGAGTGTGTATTAGCCCCTTCCTGAGAGCCGCAATACGATTCCTGGGCGAGGTCTTCTGTCGACATGAGATGGGATCGTGTGACCTCGCCCTCCATTGTTTCCCGAACACAAGCCAACGACACTGATGTAAGAGTTGGATGTGACGCATATACCAGTAATTGGAAACGTTTCTAAATTAATGTATTTCACTGTTAATTTCATTTTGTATACATATCATTTTCACTATAAATATTTATATATACATTCTTGTTAATAATCATGCCCACGTGATAATCCGGGCTAGAATTGTCTTCAGCGACTCCTGTATGGTCGTAAGGAGATCGGGTGGTCAGGCTCGCTGAATTAATTAATGCATGTCATCAATTCAAATTGCTAAGATCGATGCTCATGATGTCAACAAATAATAATTTAAAAATAACAACTCATAAAAATGACTCCAGCCAATAGCACGAAGGTCTAAACATTAGTCAATAATTTGGAAAGTGTAGACCTTGAAATGAACTTGAAATTTAAAAGAACGTGTTCCAGTTATTTTGCTCTGATTACAATCTGAAACAGCTGGGAATAACATGAAAGCACCATCAATGAAATAACGTTGTGACTTCACGTCAAAATATTGATTAGTTCCTAGAGGAACGTGATATGCAATATTAATAAAATGGAAAATAACTTAAGCGGTCGATCGCAGATTTTGTAGAATGGAATGTTTCAAACGCCCTTTGTGTCTGACAGTGAAACTAAGTGCAGGTGCGTGCTTCGCGTGCATTGTGCATGAAGACAGTCACGGTCCGTGACGAGCGCGTGATATGGAGTTGTATGTCCAATGTCGTTACCGCATTTAACGTATAATACGTGCCCTAAGAATAGAAGCAGACCGCCAGCATTTACACAAAAATAAGGAGACCGCCTCCGTGGTCTAGTGGCAGAGCGTTCGCCCGAAGAGCGGAAGGTCCGGGGTTCCATCCCCGGCCGCGCCATACCAAAAGAATTAAGAGATGGCACTTGTTGTTACCCTGCCTGGAGCTCAGCATTAAGGGACTAAAGCGAGGGCTGGTCGGCTCGGAGTTAGTATACTGTGTCTGAGTGGGGTATTTATGTTAAACTGCGGCGTGGTATCTTAGTGGGCTAGCACTATAAAATCGGCATCAGTGCGGACTAGTGCAAACAAACAAACTAACAAACAAACACACATACACACACACACGTGCATGCACATCGCAATATAAGTGCAATAATCTTGAACGCGACGTTAAACCCCATTTCACCTCACCTCAGTTAACCTTTACTTTGGTTTTGAGGATGGGCGCTTGTATCATGTATTGCAGTTAAAGAAGCATATGTTATATTTAGTGTGTGAGCTCGCGTTCAGTACACTAACCACGGTATTCGAAGGACTGGACTTTAATAAAGGAATTTACTTATCTAGAGCTGTTTGTTGTAACCGTGTGTCAATTGGACAGCGGAAAGTAATGGTGCTGATTTGATGGTCCAAGTGCCGTAGTGTGCTTGTTTTACGTCATAAAGGTCAAAGAATATTAGATCTATTTACAAATGGACGAAACCAATAGTGATGGAAAATGCATACGTTTCTAAAAATACGCCCAAACAATACCTAATTATGAGCCACAGAAAATTATAATTATCAATCGTCATCAAAGCCACATGTACCAACATGAACAGAGCGTTAAGACTACTAACGTCACGTGATGTGGCATCGCGTGCGTGACGTTCATGTAACCCACATTCTTTATCCTGGGATATACGAGCTTTTTCCGGGTATGGCCTCCATCGTCCTGTTGGTGTCCCACATAGTCATGAGTCAGAGCGACCCGATTGCCGCTTACGATAACACACAGACTGGGATATATAAATTGTTAATATCTTCGCGATCAATATAAGCGTGGAATTATGCATGCCGGTATAGACAGCTCCCAGTTTCAGTCGACTGGAACTCCGGAACACTGCGTGCAGCTGTCGGGGTCCAAACCATTGTCCGGTGCCATTGTCTTCAAAATGAACTTTGTGTTTGTCGTACGCTAGATGAATGATACTACTATCTCTTTGAGGGTGGATGTGTTTGATCATATCAAACATACACGTGTTTTCTTTTGTTGTGGTATTTTATGTATCTAACATCTGTCGCCGTTTAGTGTACCGTATTTGCATTGATTTGAATAGTTTGAACTGCTGGCGTGTTTAATTATGTTTCAAATACGTTTGGTTATTTACAGGATCTTGTTTTGAACATTTTATACAAGTATGTGTTGGATAATATGAATTCAGTGAGACTTTTCAATCGTGTCATTTTGCAACTAATTCGGTGTCAACAAGACAATTAAATACGTTACTGTTTACTCCAGCATTGAAGAACTTTATTAATCTCTTGCTACATCCATTATTCCAGTTACATTAATGAAACTCCCGTGAAGATCCGGGTAAGAATCAGCAACCCATGCTTGTCGTTAGAGGCGACTAATGGTATCGGGTGGTCAATCGGTCAATCGGGTGGTTATGCTCATGGTGTCAATCCCAGGATTGTTTGGTCCAGACTCGATTATTTACAGTCCACGTCATATAGCTAGAAAATGCTGAGTGCGGCGTTAAACAACATTCACTCTAGGGCTGGGACGAGTCCAAATTTACTACCCGGTAGTAAAATGTGTTTAGATACTTGTGTATACACTGAAGTTGACTGAAGTTTTATTTTTATTCAAACATAAAAAAGTCAGAAGGAATGGGCGTAGTAGTCAGGAAGAACTGCGAACATAAGTGACTTGTAGTTTAAACATAGTTTTAGATACTTTTTGTCATTGAACAATATATCACGTGGCTTACCACGGGTCCGGGCTGTCCTATGGGTACCCGGGTCCTACCAAGTACCCACCCGACCCGAGTTACCCGTCCCAGCCCTAATTCACTCACTTTAATATACTGTAAATCTTGAAATTAATACGAACACTGCGAGTGGTCTTTGCATGCATTAATTGTACTGATAAAGCATTTGTGTCTCAACATTGACTGTTGGCAATGTTAGTATCTGTACACGGTACTGTGCTTGGTGAGGACTAAGGCGTCATTATTCCCAAAGACTTATGTCCCTTAGCTGTACGGATATGTTTGTCTCGAATTCGACCCACAATTTCGCACCGTTTATGGTTTTCATGTTCTACATAATTGTCTTCGACCTGCTTGGCTTTAGACTTTACCTTCCACACGCCGTGATATAACTGAAAACTGAAAACCAAGCCAGTCAGTCCAGGATCAGGACAGTGTGTGAGTGAGTGAGTTGATTTATCGCCGCTTGTAATAGTATTTCAGGTGCACGGCGTGTCAGCCTATTTTGGGATTGGTAGTTTATTGTTTAACGCCGCACTCAGCAATATTCCACCTAAATGACGGCGGCCCATAAATAATAGTCTGGATCAGACAATCCAGTGATCGATATTGTGAGCAAGGATCCACGCCTTTGGGGGAGTTTGATACGCCATCAACCAAGTCACCGAGCCTGACCACCTGACTACATTAAGTCACCTCTTACGACCAGGATAGGATGCTTGGGATCAATTCTAACCCGGCATCCCCACGGGGTCCTAATATGTGAAGAGATCCCAGAGTGACACAGCTTATACACAATTACTACTTTGGTGAAACCAACCAGCACGGAACTAGTGCTGACAAACCCAGTATCATAATCGGGACGAATATTGGATTCAACGTTTCCGAGTGAGAGAATATGGATTTACGCCGCTTTTGGCAATATTACAGCAATACCACGTCTGTGAACACTAAAAACGGGCTTCACACAGTGTGTGGAATCGAATTGGGTCTTCGGCTCGACGAGCGAACCCTTTAACCGCTAGGTTAACCCACCGCTCCAAAGTCTCCGAACAACTTGTTGTGCCTTTATCTAGGTCCGTGGCAAAAATCAAAATTGCTGAACAATTTCATTTGTTTCATTCAAAACATGTTTCTACAAGTTCGATTTTATGAAAATATTAAATACACATAACTAATATAGCGTCTGCTGATATGATTGTCTATACGGATTAGTTGTTCTAAAAGCATTCACTCGTTGCACGCTGGCTGTGCAAGCAAGCGATTTGCACCGAGCGATAGGAAAGATGTGTTCGTTTCGGAGTTTCTCTTGTGACTGTGACATTACGTCCTGCTTTGAGAAACCGTTAACTTTTGTCACACGAAAACACATGACTACATCACCATGGCTAGAACAAATATATTACTGTTATACACGAGCCCCGTATGCCGCTAGGTACAGCTTGAGAAAACATACATGCATAAGCACGTTTATATCAAGCAGTATGTGACCCCAGTTTCCTGACCTGTGTAGGTGTATATTCACGAAGAGCGATGATGTCACGAAATTACAGTCACGCTCATCTGTCACCCGTGTCAGGTCGACTGAATTAATTCATGAGATTCTGCGTATCACAAACAAACAATCACCCTGTATGCCCCTCGTGTCAGTCGTGGGAATGAGACAGGCCGCTGCCGCGAAGGTCGCTCTGATCGGAGACTCGCATGCACTATCATGTTATATATCACCCCTGTCATTCACAGTCTCTACTCGTTATTTACCTTGCCTGTAGGTCACTTTGACCTGGACACGCAATAACGGGTGGTTTATTGATTGTTATGTGATGACTTGATACAAAGTAAATGGTTTATTTGTGTTAACATGTGATATTGTTAATACTATTTTCCCATCGGTATATTGTATACACTATCCCCTTGCATTAACAATGTCAGTTAATATCTTACACGAACATTGATTATTTCTTTAAGACGTGCTTTTTACAAGTTTGAATAGTGCATTTGTAAAAGTGTTTGATACAATCAATAATGGTAAAATAATTACACACATATAGTGTTACCCTGCACAATCAGATGATCTGTTGTCTATAACCGTTTCGGTCAGTTGATAAACCTGTTTGTTATCTACCGACCACTTTATCATGATGTAATATATAGTTATTTTAGAAATAAATAATTTGCAGTAATTTAGGGCCCAACAAACTGAAGCACTTATTGATGACTATTATATATCCTTTACGTTTACGACTACTGGGATCGGATGGTCAGGTTCGGTGACTTGTTTGTAGCATGTCATCATATCCCAATTGTGTAGATCGATGTTCATATTTTTTGTTATTTAACGCTGCAATCAGTAATATCCCAGCTATATGATGGCGGTCTGCAAATAATCGAGTTTGAACCAGACAATACAGTGATTGACATCATGAGCATCGTCAACGCAATTGGGATACGGTGACATGCATCAGCCAAATCAGCGAGTCTGACCACCCGATCCCGTTAGTCGTCTCTTACGACAAGCATAGCCGCCTTTTACGGCAAGCATGGGTTGCTGAAGACCTATTCTACCCCGGATGTTCACGGGTCGAATTGGACTAAGTAACAGATGTCATCATGGTAAGTACATCCACGACAGTAGCGCTGTGTGGCAAGGAATGTGGTTGTCAGGATACTGGAACATTTCCAAGGTGGTTGTTAAACAACAAACATAAAAACTGATGTAGTGCAAGATGTAAAAGAATAAGTTCTTCTGGTGGGACGCCAGTTTGTTTGCATTCGACATAAAAATACGGCAGGGTCGAGGTAGCCAAGATGTTGAAGTATTGGCACGGCATGCGCTGGTCTGTGTTCGATTCTGATCATGGGTATGACCCATTCATGTGAGAATTGTGAGGTTCCTAGTGTCCAAAACATGAAAGTGTGCCTACATTTACCTTTGGCTGGTTTCGGGGCGGTCGGGTAGCCTAGTAGATAAAGCGTTCGCTCGTCAGACTGAAGACCCGGGTTCGATTCCCGACATGAGTACAATGTGTGAAGCCCATTGGTGTCCTCTGCCGTGATATGGCTGGAATATTTTAAAAAGCGGCGTAAAACCATACTCACTCACTCACTCACTTTGGGTGGTTTCATTGAGTGTCAGGGCTTCACGTGTGTACCCTAATCAGTGATCGTGGGTTCGAATCCCAGATTCACCCCGTCTTAACCCATACTCCAGCACGTGGGTTCACCAAAGTGAAAAACGTCCACGACTTACGTACTTTAGGATGTCCTCCTACCTAAAACTGACACGCGGCGACAGAGCTGATGTTGACAACGGATTTAAACCCGAGCCACTCACTCATTCAAGGAGTTTAGCTTCAAATACTCTGTAATGGTGTACTTGTTTACTCACTTGACCTGACCCAACAAGGTTCAGGTGAGCTAACACACGATGCTGTCGTACATCTGTCAGGCTGACATGTCGTCCACAACGCCGACCTGTGACACTGAACACTAAGCCAGAGTGTCAGAGCGCGTGTTGTGTTGTGATGGAATCGTAGCCTCGGGCGATGAGGTTGTTCATGTATACTGAGCAATTGTAGAGGGGTCATCGCGTTCACTACAGGTCTAACTGACTAAACAGAAGTGGACACTTGACTTGATGCCCACTAGAGCGTCGGTTCACATTTCATAATCCCCCGCCCCAACGAATACTTTCTTACAAAACTTTGCATGTTTACCAGCCACATACTGAACTGGTGGCTTTTGCTTTTTAGGAGTTTTATAAATTTTTATGTTTTACGTTTGCATGGCAACAAGTTGGACTTAGGTTCTATAAGGGTGCTGTTCGTTTCCGGAGCGTAACTCAAAAAACCGTTAAATAATTTCTTACAAAACTTTGCATGTCTACCAGACACATACTGAACTGGTGCCTTTTGATATTACACAGACATTTTTATTGTTTATGTTTCCATGACAACAAGTTGGACTTAGGTTCTATTATAGGGTGGGTTCACTTATGGAGTATAACAAATAAACTGTTAAATATTTCCTTGCCAAACATTGCATGTCTATATATAAAGCACATACTGAACTGGTGCCATTTGATATTAAGGAGTTTTAGAAATGTATATTTTAGAATTTCCATTGCAGCTATTTTGACATGGGCTAAGAGAAATGTTGGGTCAGTTACCTGGTTTGGGACCATAACGTGTTAAAATAGGCGGGGGATATAGATGACTTCGTCGACTATACGCTTGTTTTCAGAGAAACGAGACCCAGTAAGATCGATATGTGAAGAAAGATAACTCTTTGGCCTGACTTCAAACAAACACGTTTCATTCAATTTCAATTTTCTTTTATCCCAAACACCATACTGTCACTCTTAGAACACACGTTTTTACCATTTTATTTTTTATCAAACATTTTTTTAAAAAGAAACAAGCAACATCTGTCTGATAATACAACTTCCCTCCCTTGACTTTGGTCTGGTTGGGCTTCCCAATCATATGCCTGAGTTCCAAACATACATTTAGTCCCAGAAAGAAAGTTATCCTATTTGAACATGTATATCTAAAAAATAAGAAATAAAATCCAAATGGAACCCAGAACAATGCTTACTCTCCAGAGCTGAGGGAATCAAGACTTGCCAAATCATTCCAGACTTGAGTTGGATTCCTTTTTCAATTAATTCTCTTGGGTCTGGGAGACAGCTGACAGTATTTCGTGACGTCAGTGTATTTGATGTGAGGCATCCATTACCTTAACACGTGACATAAGTCTGATTCAATGATGTCAATCCATTAGAAGCCAGGCATGTAACATAGCAGACTAAATTCGGGGTTTGTTTGTTGTTTGATTGTGTTGCCAGGCAACGTGGATAGTAACTCGTACTAGCAACATATATTTACCTTGAGATTCAGACCGCCGTTTATATAGCTGAAATGTTGCTGACTAACGAACGCTGTTGTATATAGACAACAGGTCGTTTTAAGATAACTGTATTATTGCTGACTACAGATCGTTATAACTGTATTATTGCTGACTCCAGACCGCTGTGATATAGCTGTAATATTGCTGACTACAGATTGTTAATATATGTTACTGTAATATGGCTGACTACAGATCGTTAGTATCTATAACTGCAATATTGCTGACTGCAGACTGCTGTTATATATCTTTAATATTGCTGACTAAATACCGCTTTAATACAGCTGTAATGCTACACTGTTCATATTCGTATGTTATACTGTTGTATAAATATCAAATGACAAACAACATTATGGAACGTGCGTAGGTCAAAGTTCACTTCCTGTGTTACAACACCGAGAATGCATATCACAGACGAGGGTCAGCCGCAGACGACAGGGCCGACTTAGAAAATGCCACCGTTGTCTCCTGCTATCAATTATATCAACACTCGTCAATTACAGCCTCGTTGTTCTGAACCTTTATCAGCAAGTGTCATATGGTAGGCACGGGGGCGACATAGTATTATCCAGTATCATGCTGAATCAGTGACTACAAATACGATGTTGAAAGGATGGTGGCCATTGTTACGATCGTGACCATTATATAATTGTTAGGGCGAAAAGCAACGCCAGAATCTATCGATATGCATCTCCTTCTGTTTTAGCACAACGACGTACGTGATCTAAAATGCTTTAATTACTGTATCAGACAATTATTTGTCGACAGTGGTCACTACCAAGGAATACCTGTTTCACAGATATAATATTGTCAACAGTAATCATAAAAATAGCATTCATAGAAACGGCAGTTGGTCAGAATAGTTAATTTTAATATCTGTCGTGCCCAGATAATGTTGATGGCGCCCCTTAAAATAATGGACTAGCTATATCTGAAGTACTGGCAAGAGAAATATTGGTATTCGTATTTAGTCAGCCACATGAACGTTTATATTGATTTATAGATGTTTGAAAATATCAATATAATCGAAAACAAATAAAGACAACTACAATTCAAAATTATTCACAGTATATTTCCATATAACATATATTTACGTAAAATTAGTATCAAGACCAGCAATAAATGTGACAGATGTAGGGTGCCGGAAACTATTATCTGTTTTACTGTCCAACTCTCATAAATGGATGATCGTGAATATAAATGATATGGTATAAGAAAGTTATAGAGATACGGTATTATTTGGAGTGAAAAAGAGTGTCTCCAATGACGAAACGATACTCATGAATGACGTTTCCAGAAATGAATTAAATTCATTCAAGACGCGTTTGTTTGTTGTTAAACTCCGCAGTCAGGAATATCCCAGCTATTTCACGACGCGCCTGGTGAATTTCGAGTCAGGGTTATGGTTAATAGTATGAGCATCGTCTTGCTCCGTCGGGATACGATGAAACACAACAACGAGGACGCGTCTAATATATTTGTATCGTACATATTGCATACAACATTCTAACAGGCATAAATACACCTAGTAATCACAAACCGATCACAGCCTTGATCTTGTACAAAATGTAAATTATCCAGGGGCTTCACCTGTTTACCGCAAGTCTTTACTGAACACTTAGGGGCGGTGGGGTAGCCTAGTGGTTAAAATATTTGCTGGTCTTGCCGAAGGCCCGGGTTCGAGTCCCCGCATGGATACAATGTGTGAAGCTCATTTATGGTGTCCCCAGCCGTGATAATGCTGGAATATTGCTAAAAGCGGGGTAAAACCATACTCACCCACTCACAGCACAGCATTGCTTTTAAATATAATTTTGCATATATGACGCACTTATATATAATATATATACATATTTAAACTTGTTCTCGTCGCTTTCTGGCTGAAATAATGCTGATGCGACGTTAAATTTAACTCAGTGAGCACAACACCCCCTTGATGACGTCACAATTGAAAAGTGACGCCACGTTCTGACGTCGCAATTAAACTTTACCGTCAAGGGTCTTCTCAATAACCAGTATACTGAAAGGTGACTTTGGATAAAGTTAATGAAAATGTGTTATTACGTAAAGGTTAAGCTAAATTAGATACCAAGTAGCATATTTGAAAATTCAAAACTCACGCTAACGCTTATTCAATGGACAAATGAGTGATCACAAAGCGATGTCCCCCATGGAAACCGGTATTGGGGAATAACGTTTTGTTGGGGAGGGTGTGCGTGGTTGCTGGGGTGATATGATGAAGTAAGGGAAACTTAATATGAAAACATGGGCGTGAGATGGAATGCTATCACACTGTGAGCCACAGCTCTTGTGGGGTCAGGGCCAGTTCGTCGTGGAACATCTAAAACATGCTGTCGCTATTTATATCTCCAACAACAGCACTTGTACAATGGGAAGTCGTGGGCAGTGCCCGGATTTACGCTCTCGACATCTGCTGATGAATGTGGGCTATACTGTCGGGGAATGGCGTCACAGTGAATGGAGTGTCGGGGTTGGTTATCATACCGTTCTGGTTATAAGGTAGTCTTTCATACAGACCCTGAAACAAATATATCCAATACAGCCTATGCAAGTCTATAATGTTTAGGGGCGGTCGGGTAGCCTTGTGGTTAAAGCGTTCGCTCGACACGCCGAAGACCCGGGTTCGATTCCCGACATGGGTACAATGTGTGAAGCCCATTTCTGGTGTCCCCCGCCGTGATATTGCTGGAATAGTGCTAAAAGCGGCGTAAAACCATACTCACTCACTCACTATAATGTTTAGCAAGTCTAGATTACTGCAGTATCTTCTGAAAATAAAGAAAGTCTCTGGGCACCTTTTAATATATTTTATAACTATAATTTAACAACTGTTTCGTCTGTAAAATATGTTCATTTCAGAGACTAGACGTCAGCCTACTTATAATGATATACTAGCTTGTTCTGTCACTCTTACAGATGGTGGACTTAACATGGTTTGGTGTAAAGGGTATCGGGGGTCCAAAATGGCGACTAGACTTGTGAGGATGGACTCTCATTTTATCAACATCTCTCTTGCAGGATGTGCGTGTCACCATGGATACATACTCACACCATCCATCACCGCGTTGTCTCATTCAGGCTCAGTTAATGTGATCCTACACACTTAGTTCTCCATGCTGGTCCGAGGAGCCCAACCGCCTCCGTAGTCTAGTGGTAGAGCGTCTGCCCGGAGAGCGGAAGGTCTGGGGTTCAATCCCTGCCCGCGTCATACCAAAAGACGTTAGAAGATGGTACTTGTTGTTACCCTGTCTGGCGCTCGGCATTAAGGGGCTAAAACAAAGACTGGTCTGCTCGGAGTCACTATACTGTGTCTGAGTGGGGTATTCATGTTAAACTGCGGCATGGTATCTCAGTGGGCTAGCACTAAAAATCGGCATCAGGCCGGACTAGTTCAAGCAGCGACACAAACACACACACGTACATACACTTCGCTATATAAGTGCAATAATCTTGGACCTCCCCTCACCAAGGAGCCCACTAATGTTTGTTTGTTTGTTTGTTTGTTGTTTAACGCCGCACTCAGGTATAGTT
Source organism: Haliotis rufescens (assembly GCF_023055435.1). Lineage (NCBI taxonomy): Eukaryota > Metazoa > Mollusca > Gastropoda > Lepetellida > Haliotidae > Haliotis > Haliotis rufescens. The sequence continues at coordinate 389,932 of NW_025964391.1, read as the reverse complement.
CAGCCATAGGACGACGGTCTGAACATGATCGAGTTTGGACAAGACAAACACGTTTTTGATCTTGTAGGCAATTTTTGGGCACGTTGACACACAGTCTCTCAAATCAGCCTGACCACCCAATCCACAATTTCATTAAATTGAGATCTCGGTTCCCGCTACCGCTTTGTTTAGCGTTATCGAGAACTAAGATCTGATCTGAATGAGATTGACCCAATCTATTAAGTTGCCTCGTACGACGGGCACAGTGTGCTGGGGATCGGTGGTTACGAAGTGTGACCTGGGTGATTGCGTGAGTGATTGCGTGATTCCTTCATTGCGTGAATGAGTGAGTGAGAGGGAAGTGCGGATATACTACTTCACATTTAGAAAGAAGAATTCCCACGACCAGCTTACCAATTATACACTTCACATGCACATTGTATTCACTGAGCCTCACGAGAGAACGATTTGACAATTGGACTACCCACCCCTACTGACTATGGCACAAAATCATTTAACCAATCAGTCTCGATAGCAGTTAACTCGTGATTAACTGCCGCTTTGAATCTGATCGACTCTGACCTTGTGCCATTATCTCGGTGCTGCTTATGGCCTAATTTCATTATCTCTGGACAGAGCTGAGTATGACTCCTGCGGCACTCTGTGATGAACCCCAGACCTGTAATTCCTCCATGGGGATACACTGACCCGGTGTAACATTACTGGCCACAACCACTTCCCCACACTCAGGACATTAAACCTTGTTTCATAGGTCAACTCGCTCTACGTATCTAGGTGGACACGGTTCTATTTTCACGCTCTTAATGTGATTTCTTCAATGATGAAATTTCATTTTCATACACACGGAAACGAATTATTATATCCATTTAATTTGAATGTAACCTAAGAATGCATTATCTGTGAAGGGTTTCACAAATACATTTGTTAAAGATGGACTAGACCTTTTTACAGCTGTTCGGGATCCGGTTGCTTAAACATGTACGTGGTTGTATTAACTCACTTTTCTTGTCAGCATCTAACAAAACCTGACTACTCCAATTACTGGGGGGATATGGCTCAGTTACAAACAGATCACTAATTACGACGTCTGAACATAGACCGACCGCCTCCGTGGTCTAGTGGTAGAGCGTCCGCCCGGACAGCGGAAGGTCCGGGATTCGATCCCCGACCGCGTCATACCAAAAGACGTTTAAAGATAGTACTTGTTGTTACCCTGTCTGGCGCTCGGCATTAAGGGGCTAAAACAAGGACTGGTCGGCTCGGAGTCACTATACTGTGTCTGAGAGGGGTAATCATGTTAAACTGCGGCAAGGTATCTCAGTGAGCTAGCACTATAAATCGGCATCAGTCCGGACTAGTACAAGCAGCCACACACAAACACTTGCATGCACGTCGCTAGATAAGTGCAATAATCTTTGATGCTAATTTAAACCCCATTTAACCTCACTTCACCTCACCTGAACATAGACAGAGTATGGCCCGAGACCATTTTGAGACTTTTAAATGATTTTACTGCATGCACAACTGCAGCATGTGGGGTAGCTTTATAAAACCGGCATTAGTCCCGCCTAGTACAAGCAGTCACACAAGTTACACATTACGTTAAGTCAGTATTACACAGTAATACATGTTCTTCTACTCCGTGTCATCTCTACAGATGGTACTGGCTCCGTGGTTAAGTGGATAGAGTGTTGTCCGGCGAGCGGAAGATCGGAGGTTCGGTCCCGACAGCTTCATACCAAGAGACGGTAAAAGATGGTACTTGTTGTTACCCTGCCTGGCGCACGGAATACAGGGAATAAAACAAGGACTGGTCGGCTCAAAGTCAGTATACTCTGTCTGTGTGGGATATCCATGTTAAACTGCGACATGATATCTCAGTGGATTAGTCCGGACAAGCACAAGAGAACACACATTATAATCTTGAACACGATGTTAAACCCCTTCTCGAATCGGCTCCCATCACCTCACCTCACCTCACCTAACCTCTCTACAGATATTACAAAATTTGGGAGTTAAACCTCCCCTCGCCCCACACACCTCTCTACAGATATTACAAAGCTGTGGAGTAAACCTCACCTCATCTCATCTCACCTCTCTGCAGATATTACAAAGCTGGGGAGTAAAACCTCATCTCATCTCACCTCACGCACCTCTCTACAGATATTACAAAGCTGTGGAGTAAAACCTCACCTCACCTCACCTCTCTACAGATATTACAAAGCTGTGGAGTAAAACCTCACCTCACCTCACCTCTCTACAGATATTACAAACCTGTGAAGTAAAATCTCACCTCACCTCACCTCTCTACAGATATTACAAAGCTGGGGAGTAAAACCTCACCTCACCTCAACTCTCTACAGATATTACAAAGCTGTGGAGTAAAACCTCACCTCACCTCACCTCTCTACAGATATTACAAAGCTGTGGAGTAAAACCTCACCTCACATCATCTCACCTCTCTACAGATATTACAAAGCTGGGGAGTAAAATATTACAGCTGGATATTCACAAGACATATTTGTTGTAAAATATCCCACAAACTATATTCACATAGCAAAGCCGCTGAATATCACTTTATGGGCCCTACCCATATTCACACCACGTGACTTCAAACAGTTGACAGGAAACATGAAACTGTTGGGCGCATATTGAGCGCTCAGTGTGAAGTGAGATTTGTACTCGTGTAATTGGCTACAGCATCCGCTCAGTACATATACACGGTGGGCTACAAATATAAGTAAATGTATACTTATCTGACCTTTGAATGGACGCTGAGAATGTCAAGGACTCATTCAGGAAGCTAGAAAAATAGTTGCCATCATATTTCGACTCAGAAGAGAATAACAAATGTTCATTTACATGTAAATACTTTTTCGACCAGGAGGAAATTTAAATAAAAAAGATTTATCAAGGGAAGTAAAGATGTAACACCGATCAATAGAGGTTATCACGCGAGTGTGTTTGGGGATGGTAAATATCCTGCATTAGGAATAAACATTGTATTTAGCGAGCCTTGGCGAGCTAACTATACATAGTGCTTATTCCTAATACAGGATATTTACCATCCCCAAACACACAAGCATGATAACCTCTTTATCATATAATGTCATTCTTTAATTCTGTGCTTCAATATCGCTTTCCCTCTCTCACAAACATTACCGAAACACTGCGAGTTTTCCTGGAATGCGCGCATTAATATTTATTACGTCACAGGGTAAGTGATGTGTCAGTCGGACAGTGACAGTAGCCAATTTGTTCCAACTGAAATCTGTTTCTTATACAGTGGCGAAGCAACATATACGCAAAACAACAATTGTTTTAATTGCCTTTCGCGGCAATACATCGGTCTGTCCGCTAGAGTAACTGCCCTTTTTCAAAGGGAAGCTACTCTAACCCTAGTCTATGAGACGTCACGGCCACGTTCAGACGTTGTTGACCGTCGGTCTGTCCTGTCATAACGTTAAGAAGTGTAGTCAGATGTACACACAGCGACAAAACGAAACAAGGTAACAATTCAAACATATTTCGGCCAAATCCAACTGTTTTAATTTGTGGAGAAGGTTTCAAGCCGCAGAGGGCTACAAGCACAGATATGGCTACTGACCCCGCTTGGCAAGGCCTCGTGCCCTCGCAAAATTGTTTCGAAATTTATATCTCCAAAGTTGCCAAAACTTATAAAAGCTACGTCACAGTTAGACACTGATTTTCAGTATTTTAGACTGCTCTTTTAATAATGATAGCAATTATCCGTGTAGTTTATCCAGATTCCCGATGGTTAATTCTGACGAGGGCGACGCCATGTTTGTTTATAAACAGTGAAAGTAGTCCCTACTTGACCTTTGATATTTGCATCTCTATCCGCATATGACCCCCACAGATAACGTTTTTATCCGTTGGCTTTATCGTGCCGAGAAACCTACCCATTATATGATAAATATATGTATCTGTAATGGATGTTTTTAGATCGGAATATTTGCAATATGATATGTATACCACCCAGGGAGCTGAAAATGTAATTTGAATGAGCACTTAGCCTTCAGTCGGGGTAATGCGGTCAAATACTTTGAACATGCCCCCTCAGAGGCAATCATTATTATTATCAATATTATTTATCATTAGTGTTGTTTTAATGGGATATCCTTATTCGCGATATCGTTAATAACATGTATTTTGTTATCCACGATGTTTTATTGATTTACTAAATCTTCATGTTTATCACTGTCCGACTGACACATCACTTACCCTGTGACGTAATAAATATTAATGCGCGCATTCCAGGAAAACTCGCAATGTTTCGGTAATGTTTGTGAGAGAGGGAAAGATATATTGAAGCACAGAATTAAAGAATAACATTATATGATAAAGAGGTTATCACGCTTGTGTGTTTGGGGATGGTAAATATCCTGTATTAGGAATAGACACTATGTATTTAGCTCGCCAAGGCTCGCTAATTACAATGTTTATTCCTAATGCAGGATATTTACCATCCCCAAACACACTCGCGTGATAACCTCTTTATATTTGAATATAGAAAAAGCTTTGCGTTTCGGACTAAGAAATATGATTATAGAAATATCGCCAGTTTATTACCAGTAGTGTAATTTCGGGACGTTATGGTTTTAACAAATGGCATTAGTTTTGGGCCAACATGATACATTGTAGCCTGTAGGATCCTGTGTTGAATCATTATGATGACGTCACGCTATATATTGTTCTTGCCGTTAATTCGAAGCCAGGAATTCACAGTCCATTCTGAAGTTGCGTTTTAAACAAGTAAACTACAGGCTATCATGCATTATATAGAAGTTATAAATCAGCCATGGCATGGCTTAAGTCAGAGAAATCACTCCACACTCCGTCGCAGTGGTGACTGAGCATAACACCACTGCCACAGGCTAATTTGCATATCACGTGACCGGACTTTTCTCTTGTTTGTAAACAAACGCGCTTTTTCAGAAATCAGTATAGAACGGACTAATGCAAGTATTTGGGGGCGCTTAACATATTGTTTTGCATAACTATATAGATATGCTACTACAACTGCGACAGTGAGTTGCATGACAATATATATTTATGCATCAAAGTGACCGTGTCGCTAGCTCTCCGTTGGGCTTCGATGACAGCACGTGGAGCCGTACAACCAATGTAAACATAGGATAACTACGCAAAAACTATAATATTGCTAATAGCGGCGTAAAACCATACTCACTTACTTCCCTACTTACTCAATTGCGTGGATCGATGCTCATGACATCAATCACTGGATTGTCTTGTCCAGACTCGATTATTTACAGACCGCCGTCATATAGGTGGAATATTTCTGAGTGCGGCGTTAAACAACAAACAAACCAAACAGTCCAACTCCATTACGTTACACGACGATGCATGGGTGACATTATTCCAGCTAGCTAACATTACTATATTCATAGTCATCATCACCTGTGAAGAGATCAAAATGAACATGGTGTAACTCCCTCAAAGTCGGCTTCGACGAATGAATCTTACAATATATATCTGTATATACAGATACATTAGTAAATCATTATTAAAGACCGCTGTGACAAACAAGGGTGGCATTGATTAGCTGTTGTATTTATTCCTATCCGTGGTCTAGTGACAGAGCGTCTGCCTGTAGAGCAGAAGGTCGATGGTCCCATCCCCGGCTGCGTCATACCAAGAGACGGTAAAAATGGCACTTGTTGTTACCCTGCCTGACACTCGGCATTTATGGGATGAAACAAAACTGGTCTGCTGGGAGTCAATATAATGTGTCTGAGTGGCGTATCCATGTTCAACTACGGCATGGTATCTGAGTTGGCTAGCACTATAAAACCAGCATTAGTCAGGACTAGTACAAGCAGCCACACGCACGCACACACACACACGCACGCACGCACGCACGCACGCACGCACGCACGCACGCACGCACGCACGCACACACACACACACACACACACACACACACACACGCACACACACACACAATGTAACGTTAAACTCCATTTCCCCTCCCCTCGCTTCACCCGACACGAGACTCAGCTGTGGAGAGGGGATTTGGCTCCATAAGGAAACTCTTACGGCAAGGTAGATAATCCTTTTGCGAAATAGTCTATAATCAATAAATCAATAGTATTCTTAAAAATAATAAGCAAAGGAAAAGTTCATGCCTAAGAACAAATACTTACCCATTGGGACAGGTTAGAAAAAGTCGTTTGTACTCTACTCCTTGTCTCCCCATTAGGACCGGGTTAGAATAGGTCCTTTGCACTCTTCTGCTTGTCTCCCCATGGGGACCGGCTTGGAATAGGTCCTTTGCACTCTACTGCTCGTCTCCCCATTGGGACCGGGTTAGAATAGGTCCTTTGTACTCTTCTGCTTGTCTCCCCATTGGGACCGGGTTAGAATAGGTCCTTTGTACTCTTCTGCTTGTCTCCCCATTGGGACCGGGTTAGAATAGGTCCTTTGCCCTCTTCTGCTTGTCTCCCCATTGGGACCGGGTTAGAATAGGTCCTTTGTACTCTTCTGCTTGTCTCTCCATGGGGACCGGGTTAGAATAGGTCCTTTGTACTCTTCTGCTTGTCTCCCTATGGGGACCGGGTTAGAATAGGTCCTTTGCCCTCTTCTGCTTGTCTCCCCATGGGGACCGGGTTAGAATAGGTCCTTTGCACTCTTCTGCTTGTCTCCCTATGGGGACCGGGTTAGAATAGGTCCTTTGCCCTCTTCTGCTTGTCTCCCCATTGGGGCCGGGTTAGAGTAAGTCACCAGAACTCTTCTGCTTGTCTCCCCATTGGAACCGGGTTAGAATAGGTCCTTTGTACTCTTCTGCTTGTCTCCCTATGGGGACCGGGTTAGAATAGGTCCTTTGCCCTCTTCTGCTTGTCTCTCCATTGGGGCCGGGTTAGAGTAAGTCACCAGAACTCTTCTGCTTGTCTCCCCATTGGAACCGGGTTAGAATAGGCCCTTTGTACTCTTCTGCTTGTCTCCCGATGGGGACCGGGTTAGAATAGGTCCTTTGCACTCTACTGCTTGTCTCTCCATTGGGGCCGGTTAGAGTAAGTCACCAGAACTCTTCTGCTTGTCTCCCCATTGGAACCGGGTTAGAATAGGCCCTTTGTACTCTTCTGCTTGTCTCCCGATGGGGACCGGGTTAGAATAGGTCCTTTGCACTCTACTGCTTGTCTCCCCATTGGGACCGGCTTACAATAGGTCCCCAGAAGTCTAATGATTGTCTCCCCATTGGAACCGGGTTAGAATAGGTCCTTTGTACTCTTCTGCTTGTCTCCCGATTGGGGCCGGGTTAGAGTAAGTCGCCAGACCTCTTCTGCTTGTCTCCCCTTTGGGGCCGGGTTAGAATAGGTCCTTTGCCCTCTTCTGCTTGTCTCTCCATTGGAACCGGGTTAGAAAAGGTCCTTTGTTCTCTACTGCTTGTCTCCCCATTAGGACCGGCTTAGAATAGGTCCCCAGAAGTCTAATGATTGTCTCTCCATTGGAACCGGGTTAGAATAGGTCCTTTGTTCTCTACTGCTTGTCTCCCCATTAGGGCCGGGTTAGTTCAGGTCCTTTGCCCTCTTCTGCTTGTCTCCCCATTGGGACCGGCTTAGAATAGGTCCCCAGAAGTCTAATGATTGTCTCTCCATTGGAACCGGGTTAGAATAGGTCCTTTGTTCTCTTCTGCTTGTCTCCCCATTAGGGCCCGGTTAGTTCAGGTCCTTTGCCCTCTTCTGCTTGTCTCCCCATTGGGACCGGCTTAGAATAGGTCCTTTGTTCTCTACAGCTTGTCTCCCCCTTGGGACCGGGTTAGAATAGGTCCTTTGCACTCTACTGCTTGTCTCCCCATTGGAACCGGGTTAGAATAGGTCCTTTGCACTCTACTGCTTGTCTCCCTTATTGGGTCGGGGGCAAAATAGGTCCCCAGCACTCTACTGATTGTCGTAAATAGCAACTAATGTGGATCAGATTGTCAGTCTTGGTGATTGCGTGTCAACAAACCCGACGACGTGGGACGCTGTTAATATTTTCACTCACTGGTTTGTAAAACCAAGACTTAATTATTTAAAGGCCGCCAACATATAGCGGGTCGTTTGGCTGCGGCGTAAAACAACAAACCAACGTATCTTGAGTAGATTTAATCCGTCTCTAGCAGTTCTCAGAGAACGTATTCGGAAGAGAGTTTAATCAGTATTTGCCGTCACGATTTATCTGTCTCCTACACTGTCGGACTCTTGTCGGTGTTACCATATATATTCCCCTCATACATGTATTGCACGGCCGTCAATGTATTCAGGTCAGCATCGTGAACGCTCCTTGGCATAATTCCCCTCTCAATAGTGACCTCTACATCACCTGTCACTGTGCAAGTTGGAATAATTCTTCCTCCACATTTCCTGACTTATAAAGACCGCCTCCGTGGGCTAGTGGTAGAGCGTCCGCCCAGAGAGCGGAAGGTCCTGGGTTCGATCCCCGGCCGCGTCATACCAAAAGACGTTTAAAGATGGAACTTGTCGTTACCCTGTCTGGCGCTCGGCAATAAGGGGCTAAAACAAGGACTTGTCGGCTCGGAGTTAGTATACTGTGTCTGTGTTGGGTATTCATGTTAAACTGCGGCATGGTATCTCAGTGTGCTAGCACTATAAATCGGCATCAGTCCGGACTAGTACAAGCAGCCACACACACACACGTGCATGCACGTCGCTAGATAAGTGCAATAATCTTGGACGTGACGTTAAACCAAATTTCACCTCACCTGACTTATATACATACACTAATGGTATTTGACATGACATGTTCTCACATTAGTAGGTCAATAATATCTGGAAAAAAGTCAGATATATATTAGTGAGTGAGTGATTGTGGTTTTACGCCGCTTTAAGCAATATTCCAGAAATATCACTGCGGGGGACCACATATAAGGTACTGTAGTCAGATACATGAGTTATCGCATAGAGGGGAATTACGGTAGTCGGTTAAATGAGAGGTCGCATCGAGGGGAATCACGGTAGTCAGATAAATGAGAGGTCGTATCGAGGGACACTACGGTAGTCAGATAAATGAGAGGTCGCATCGAGGGGAATTACGTTAGTCAGATAAATGAGAGGTCGCATCGGGGGGAATTACGGCAGTCAGATAAATGAGAGGTCGTATCGGGGGTAATTACGGTAGTCAGATAAACGAATGGTCGTACCCAGACGGATACATTTTCATAATGAGGTGAATACGGTATATGAGATACGCCATGCCCAGCAGGAAGACAAACAGACAAACACTGAGTTATTGCTGTCACAGGTGCTGTACACCACTCGTTAATATCACTGAAATATTCCACGCAGAGCGGAACCCAGGACGACATTGCACACAACTACATCGTCAGGTTTACATAAAAATTCGTTTATTCGGATATGAACTGACGTAACAGTGATTGTGTAGCATCCTTGTTATCACTTCCAAATAAAAGTGTCACCCGTGAAAATCCGGGTTAGAATTTGTCTTTGGCAACCCATGCTTGTCGCAAGAGGCGACTGACGGGATCTTGTGGTAGGGCTCGTTGACTTTGTTGATGCATGTGTCATAGTATTCCAATAGCGTGGATCAATGCTATCAATCACTGGACTGTCCACACTCGGTTATTTACAGACCACCGTCATAAAGTTGGAATATTGCTGGGTGCGGCGTTAAACAACAAACAAACAAATAAATAAAAGTGACAGGGTACATCAGCACGTGTGGAAGTAATGGTTTTTCAGATGCTCAGTTGAAGATGAAACATTTACGTTTGTCCAAATTTACACCGTAGCCTTTGAATGGAAGTCACGATAAGAAAACAGCCGTTTGAACACCAGTTGTTTATCTCAACCAGCCCGTGTAATCATTGAATGCAACAGTTTGCGTGTGATGCCCATCTGCGCAGCTATGACGTGCCGGGAAGACGGGAAGAGTTGCCCCCCTTCTACAGATTCTCCGTGATGTTCTCCAGTTGTTCGTACTTGACGTGAAAAACACCTTTATTGCGCCTTTACATTTACGGAATCACACTCTTTTCGTATTTCATGACATAAACTAACAACGATGTGTAGTATCTAATAACAGAGGAAGATACAGTTGTTATGGAAGCCTTCCTGGGAATAATCCCAGAGAAATATCAGTTAAGTTGCGGCCTGAAGAACAGACAGCTAAAAAATAACAGATCACCAGAGAACATACATCAGTATACAGATAACACACACACACGCATGCACGCACACACACGGACAAATTTGATGTCGAATTGATATTGAGATTTTTGTCTGTCAATTTTGTCAGAGAGAGCAAGGTTTTACTCCGCTTTCAGCAATATTCCAGCAATATCAAGGCAGGGGACACCAGAAATGGGTTTCGCACATTGTACCCATATCGGGTATTGTCTTTGATGGGAGAGTGCCGGACAGTAGGAAACTCATCTCGCAGAGCTTGAGTTCATCAAGTGCAGACTGTTCATGTTGATCCAGTGAAATGCCATAATCAAAACGTGCATTCCTGTTCCTGACTCTATCACAGAAAAGAAAACAAAAGGTGCTAAATCAAATTAATAGAGACGAAACACTTTACATTTACATTGACATTGACGAAACACTGACCACAACGACACCTGGTATTCGCAAAACGTGTGCGCGTTTAGAGAAGATGTAGTGGACTCTTTTTTTGCAGAAACAGTTAGAAAACGTTCCTGAGATGAGTTGGGTATTTGCAGAACGGTGAATGAAATTTGTTCGACGGGATTTGGACGGACAGAGAGACGTGTGTGTTTGAGACGATTGTTTTTCAATTGTCAGTACTAACAGACAGTCGTGTTTATTCAGTGTGTCGGCATTGTGGCCAAGTGTACAATTGAATGAACAAATTTATACTGTAATCACGTGACTGACAGGACATTTTTTAAACTGACAACTTTTAGAAATCTTTTACAGAAAATGTGTTTGATAAAGATGGCTACTGACTTAATAGTACCTACATCATTTGAGTTAAGTAAGTTGTACAATATTTGGTGATTTACGTATGTATGTTCTAAATGTGGCAAATATTTCTCTCTGGGAAACAAAGGCATCGCAGATCAACGGAACCTCGTCTTCAATAGACCCAGACTTACAATATGTACAAAAATATATTTAAATAATCTATGTCTTTGTTCTTCCTAATATCATGTGTTTTAAACAATGTCAAGATATTCCAAGTTTATCGTTTCATGTTAAATATGTCTCAGGTTCAAACACAGATTAATTGTTTTCACACATGCAGCAACTGACTCATACATTAAAATTAATTACATTTTCCCCATGACATCCTTTAGTAAGTAACATATACAAGCTTTGTACTGGGCAGGGTGAAACGTCGTTTTATGCAGATGCAAGGCCGCCTCGTAACGTGACGTCGATGAATACGTTAACGGCCATTACAACGACGTTGTTATGTAAGCGGCACTGCCAGCTTCATCGTTGGATGTGTTGAAAACGGCGATGACATGAACGCAGGGACGGCTTCTATCCAAATGAAGACGTACATCTTCGACGTCTCAACCTTTGGCGTTTGTGTCGTATCTATGATCCATGTGTGTATATTTCCGAACTGTTTCTCGTAGACGTTGACTTGTTTCGCAATTCATGATCAATAGTAAAACGTTTGGTTTGCAGGGTTTACGGTACCTCTGATATAACTAACCTTGGGGTATTCCGGGTAGGATTAATCCCCAGCAACCAATACTGGACATAAGAGTCGACCAAATGGATCGGTTGGTCGGGCTCAGTGACCTGGTTGATATTGTTGCATTGTACCCCGATGGCATGGATCGTTGTTTACAATATCAATCACTGGATTGTCTGGTCCAGTCACGACTAATATAAGGCCATCGTCCTAGAACAGGAATATTGCTGAGTGCGGTGTTAAACAAACAAACAAACAAACAAATGACACATGTATATATGAAACCGTTTGTTTATATTCCCACCTCTTTAAACATTTGGAGAAAGACTGACATATCACATGCATCTTCAATAAGTTAGTCTGTGTAAACATTGTTCGAAGTAGTAACTTTGAGACATAGGTAGCGTATTAAACTGCTTAATGATTTACTTATTGGTGACCTAAAAACTCATAAATCCTATATATGAATTAAGTCCCGTGCAGATTAGAATTGGTCTTCAGCAACCCATGCTTGTCGGAAGGGGCGACTAAAGGGATCGGGTGGTCAGACTCGCTGACTTGGTTTGATGCATACCACCGTATCCCAATTGCGTCTGGTCCGGGCTAGATTATTAACAGACCACGGTCATATAGCTGGAATATTGCTGAGTGTGGCGTTAAACAAACAAACAAACACATATATGATTTTACAGGACCTGCTCTCATCCCCGGAGCGCGACAATATCAGTACCAATTAAAACATTCGTCATTTCATCAACATGCGTTAAGGAATGAATGCATTCATTAAACCCCCTGATGTTGTGTACCACTCGTTTGATTAATAACCTATACCGCTGACTGGGCAAACATAATGTAATTGTGCAGCATCCCGTGAGACGATGACGCCACGACGAGACAGGTGTGGTGGAGGGTAGGACGTCAGTGAGGGAGGTGACATGGAGGAGAGAGGGTGTCTCAGTGTTATCAGTTTGTGAGTAGCGCTAAACTTGATTGTTGCATGGCAATTCCTACAGCAATTACTGCAAATTTCTAACTCGATGTACATAAACGGTGTTTATATACAAATGCACAATGAGATATTATTAAGAGGTACCGAAGAAGCAAAATCAAATACACTACCAAAAAAATAATACACCCCCATGTTTGATGGTGGCTTAAAATGTAGCAAACAAGAAATGGTCATTCGATGGTGATGTATTTACGGATACCATAGTTGTGTTTTGCACCTTAAGTTTGCATTGTTTCGGTCTCTTTTATCAGCCTTGTGACGTTTTGATAAAGTTTGTAATGTTTTTGTCAAATCAAGTTTTCAAGTGTATACATTCTTTTGCCCGTCAGTTTAATTCAATACTTTTTTTCAACTAAATGAATCAACGACCTAAACATTCTATTTAATGATAAAATAATAATTGTTAATATAAATTTTGGGATCATCAGAATATTTTTCGACGATATATTGATAGTTCGAAAATCGATTGTGGCAAATGGTATTTTAATGCCCATGTCGATGAATCACAGACATATAGTACTCAAAAGAAGTAAAGAACACTCAATGGTTTCACATTACTAAGTTAATGTTATGCCATGACAGATTAAACTATAGTAATATGGAAGCTTCGGGTGTTCTTTAACGTCTTATGAGTAGTAAATATCACTTCTGGCAAATAGTTCACATCAATTTTTATTATTTTAATAGTTCTCATTAATTTGTATTATTTTTCAGAATTGTGTCTTGAGCCACAAGTTGCTATTTTACTAATACAGCTTCGAACATGATTGTCGTAGCTTTCTTGGTGGTCATAATCGCCATATTGTATAGAATGTCAAGGTCAAGGTCACGAAACCATCACCGTTATCTTCCCCCGGGTCCCAAGCCACGCCGCTTTACCGGGAACCTACGAGATTTAAAACTTGAGAAAGTGCCCCTGGAGCTGGAAGAACTCGGGCGTCCTTACGATGGTATGTTTACGTTCTACGTGTTCTCACATCCGGTTGTGGTCCTCCATTCCTACAAACTCATCAAGGAGATGTTGGACTCTTCAGAATACAGCACAGCGTTCAGCGGGAGAATAAAATGTTACGCGGGGATGAACCTGGTTCCCGAGGACATTGTGTTCCAGAACAATACGGAGCGATGGCGGCTGCTGCGGAAGATAGCACACCGCGGGATTAAGCAGTACGGTACCGGTCTAATGAACGTGGAAAAGCATGCTCAGGAGGAGTTACGTAGAGTTGTGGCGCGACTCGGAGCCTCGGGAGGCCGGCCCCACGACTGCCTCGCGGATATACACAACTATATCTGTAATGTCATACTCATATTGGTGAGTATAGGCACACATGCGGGCCCGTTCCAAAAAGCGATCGTTCGGCTACGTTTGTCGTAAATCTATGCGAAATTACGACTGTCGTAGCGTTACGATCGCTTTGTGAAACGGGTCCATAGGCCCTTAACCCGTTCTACAAAATGAACGAAGATCTACGATGTAAGTCTGATCGTCTTAGTGCTACGATCGCTTTGCGGGACCTTGAGCCATCGCCGCCTCCGTGGTCTAGTGGTGGAGTGTCCGCCCGGAGAGCGGAAGGTTCGGGGTTCGATTCCCGGCCGCCTCATACGTTAAAAGACGTTAAAAGATGGTACTTGTTCTTACCCTGTCTGGCGCTCGACATTAAGGGGCTAAAACAAGGACTGGTCGGAGTCAGTATACTGTGTCTGATATTCATGTTAAACTGCGGCATGGTGTCTCAGTGAGCTAGTGCTATAAATCGGCATCAAGCAGCCACACACACACACGAACATGCACGTCGCTATATAAGTGCAATAATCTTGGACGCGACGTTAAACCCCATTTCACCTCACCTTGAGCCTTCTTTCTTGAAGCCATCTTAGCACTACAACTGCCGGAAGTCCATTATTTACAGACCACCGTCATATATGGAATATTGCTGAATGCGGCGGTAAACTACAACCAACGACCACCAGATTACTTCAATTTCTTGACTACGACAGTCGCATATCTACCTTCTCGTCGTAACATTTATCTATGCTTCAACAGAAACACACATAGCGTAATGCTAAGAACGCAATCCGAATAGAAACCCCGACCCGTTCTTGAAGGTACTACCTGCGACATTCGTTGAGCTATGACCTTTTCTTACCTTGACATGTATTCTGCAAGCATACCTTCCAGCTCTGCTTCTCTTCCCAGGCGGTAGGTCGACGTTTTGATGCCGGAGAAGACATTTTGGAGTACGTAAACAGCATCGTGGAAGGCTTCAACTACATCACCCACTTCAGACGCTCCTCCGTCCTGGACACGATGCCGTGGACAGCCTGGATTCCCTCCCAGACAGGCAGAACGTGCAGGGACATCAAGACCAACAGGGACAAACTCATTACAGCGATCGAACAGATGAAAGAGGTGCGTAGATCATTCAGGCTTTTCATGCATGACAAAAATGTAGATATTGTTCTTAGTTTGTTGCCTGACCACCCGATCCAGTTCGTTATCTCTTACGACAAGCGTGGGTTGTTGAAGACCAATTCGAAGCCGGGTCTTCACAGGGTTGTTCTCACTCTTGCAACATCCAAGACATGTGAGCGAGATAAGATTTATGCCTCTTTTAGCATATTTAACACATCATGCACGGACACCAGGAATTGGTTTCACACGTTGTAACCAAGTGTGGTATCGAACCCGGGGGATAGGCGTGTCGATAGAACGCTTTAACCACTAAGCCACTCAACTCAGATAGAGTTTTATCTTCAAACACACCGAATTATGTTGTCCATGAAAATCAGTGCAAACATGTTTTGTTCTCAAACTGATGTCCCAATGATGTCCCAATCTAGAACCCCAGGATTCGTACAGGTGAGCTGTCAGAGCGGAAATGCTATTAAGATAGGAATATACTTTCTGCCCAATGCCACATTCAGGTGGTTCATGCATACTGTCTCCTTGGCACACAAGGGGGTCGGGTGGTCAGGTTCTGTGACTCGGCTCGTTGTTATCGAGCACGCATGGCGATGACCGTTGCTCATCGTTCAGTCAGTGGTGTGTCTGGTTTAGACTCGATCCCCTTGACCTAGCCGTATATATACCTGTAATATTGATGATTGTCGGCCACTCACTCATGCAGCGTCAGTGAGAGGCTAAGCCCGACTGTCTACACACGATGCATGAAAATGTTTGAGTTTCAGGGGGAGGCTATGATGGACTGTCTGCACACAATGCATGTTAATGTTTCAGCGTCAGGGGGAGGCTATGCCGGACTGTCTGCAGACAATGCATTTTAATGTTTGAGTTTCACGGGAAGGTTATGATGGACTGTCTGCAGACAATGTATGTTAATGTTTCAGTGTCAGGGGCGGGGTGTGTGTGTGTGTGTGTGTGTGTGTGTGTGTGAGTGTGTGTGTGTGTGTGTGGTGTGGGGGGTGGGGGGTGTGGTGTGTGTGTGTGTGTGTGTGTGTGTGGGGGGTGGCTATGCCGGACTGTCTGCACACAATGCATGTTAATGTTTCAGCGTCAGGGGGAGGCTATGCCGGACTGTCTGCACACGATGCATATTAATGTTTCAGTGTCAGGGGGAGGCTATGCCGGACTGTCTGCACACGATGCATATTAATGTTTCAGTGTCAGGGGGAGGCTATGCCGGACTGTCTGTACACGATGCTGCTGCGGGAACGCGACGAAGGGAGAATATCTAGGAACGCCGTAAAGGGCGTTCTGTTGGACGGGCTGGTGGCAGGTGCGTGGCGGCTGCAGTCGCATGTTCTCGACTGAACACCGTGGTCCGTTCAGGTTAGTGGGTGAGTAGGGTTTAAACCCGCTGTAGCAATATTCTAGCTATGTCGCGACTGGGGACACACACACTTGATCTCATAAACTGTATCCATGTAGAGAATCGAACCCGGGTCTTTGACGTGGCAAGCACTTTGCTCGCAGGATACACCCCCTACCGGGTGAGGTCAAGAAGGAGGTATATGCTATTGATAATGTAACTACTTATGCACACATGTATGATTTGTTTAACGTTATATGTCCTTTCAGAAAAAAACCCACAACATGAAACAAATAGATTTCCATTTATTTTGGTTATTACAATCGGGTAAGACTTGTGTCTGCTGCTGTCCATCTTCCCGAGGCAAGGGAGTTAACTGACTGTAAAAGTCCAGTTTCCACCCTTGCCGCACTAGGATGCAATTATGGAGATGCATTTAGGCTGGACTAACGAGTCTATGCTTAGTCCAATTAAAATCGCGTAACAAACTAGACATCCGGTTCGTAAACAACATGCAGATTTCGGTCGACTGCAAAGCATGTGTACCGCCAACTGGGCGTCGGCAGATATTTTGCAAATTCTTTCATGTTTTTAATCAAGGTGCTCACGTGATTTGATGCACTTCGCGGGGTAAAATCCGTTTTCTTACAATACAGATCTTGACTATCGAGCAGATCGTCTTGACTGGGCGCCGCCGTTTTGTTTTAAGCAATATCAAGTGATATGAAAAATGGAATCTGATTGGTCAGTAGGAGGAACATAGAAGGGCCATAACTCGTAATAGACACTAGTGGCGCTACGAAATTCCAGCCTAGTTCGGCAAGGGTGGAAACTGGACTGTTATAGTCAATTAACGCCCCTGCCTCGGGAAGAAGGCTGCTGTCAGTGGAGAATGCAAATTATGCCACAATAGTTCTTAACTGATTGGTCTTTAGCACAAATCCCTGGAACCCATCCCCTGAAATTAGATAGCAATACTCCTGTAAGGCTTCATTCCAGTGACACATGATAGTTGTGTATAATGTCCTTAGGCACTTGCTACATGTCGCGCGGACACCGTCAGCTCCGCTGGCAGAAGGAGCATAAATCGCGTTTTGTACTCGTGCTGTGATCCTATTTGGTTCGGAACCCCTGTTTTTATTTGAGTATGATTCTTGGGGCGTCCGCTCCAAACATAGGCCTACGTGATTCGCCAAGGTTGTACGACCTGCGTTTATTTTAGCTTGCATGCCACCTTAATAAAACTGAAAAGCCGTTTCGTAGTGACGTGCAATCGCAGGATAAATGAAATATGTTTAGAAGTTTCCTGTATAGTCTTGGAATACAACCTTAAACCCACTTTCGTCCTCCTTCGTGATGTGATGCGGTGTTCTTGCACCTGCCAGGTGTGCTGACAACCCGAGGGACGCTGTACACAATGCTCCTAACGCTGGTTCATAATCCGGATGTACAGAAGAAGATCCAAGAGGAAATATCGCAAGTTATCGGAATATCCCGCATGGCGAGATTGCAGGATCGGAGCAACATGCCGTATACAAGGGCGGCCATCTTGGAATCTCTCCGCTTCACCCCCCCTGTGGCTCTTCCTCCAATGAGGACCTGCATCCGGGACACTCGCCTGCACGGATACCATATTCCGAGGAAGACGATGGTGAGGAAGCTAATCAGACAAAATGCGCATCTGAATTACTGTACCGGGTGATTTCGACTCTCTCTCTCTCCCCCCCCCCCCAAACAAAACCCGAAAAACACAACCCTCTCCCAAGCTCCATAGACAGCCTCTGTGGTCTAGTGGTAGAGTTTTCGCCCGGAGAACGTTTAAAGACGTTTTGTTTTTACCCTGCCTGGCGCTCGACATTAGGGGGCTAAAACAAGGAATGGTCGGCTCGGAGTCAGTATGCTATGTCTGAGTGGGGTATCCATGATGAACTGCGGCATGGTATATAAGTGTGCTAGCACTATAAATCACCATCAGTCCGGACTAGTACATGCGGCCACACACACACACGTACACACATGCATGCACGTCGCTATATAAGTGTAATAATCTTGGACGCGACGTAAAACCTCTTTTCACCTCACCTCACCCAAGCCTCCTAATCATATCAAACGCTCCCTCGAAAATATTTAAATACCTGTGATCAGTTGTGTTAACTAACAATGGTATAAGCAATGTGTTTTAGCCACAAAAGTTATGTGAATTATTGAAACTCAGATCGTAGGTAATTTGAATGCCAGTATATAATTGTATTAGCCGTTCCCTAACATCTGTCCTTCAGTATAGGTTTTACTAATGTAGGTGTGGTACAACATCTGGTTCGTTCATCATGACCCGTCCTTCTGGAACGAACCTTACACCTACAGACCGGAACGATTCCTGGACGAGCATGGCCACCTCGTGCCCCCAGAGGACCAGAGAAGACAGAGGTGAGGGGGAGAACCGGGGGTAGAGCATGATTTGTATTTGGCAGGGTGTGTAGGGGAGGGTGGTTTGGGTTGCGTATATCAGGAAATATGATTATGGTTTTAATGGTACTAATGTGTGTGTGTGTGTGTGTGTGTGTGTGTGAGTGACTGTGTGTGTGTGTGTGTGTGTGTGTGTGTGTGTGAGAGAGAGAGGGAGGGTTTTTTTGGTTGTCATCTGTTGTGTGTAAGCTTATCAATGACAGATGGTATGAGATTTTACAGGCGCTTCCAGTTATTGTTCAAGTTGCTATTTTAGTGTAGTCTTTCCGATGCGTTTATAATGTTTATGTTTATTATGTTTATAATGTTTATGTTTATTATGTTTAAGTATGACAAGTGACAGGGCATAACCTCCTACAGAACGGAGTTAAATACACATGACGTCACTTACATTCGTTAAACTGATCGACTACTGGTAAACTTCGAGTAATTACTAAAATAAACATAATAAAGTATAAAAAAAACACACCTGAAATTTGATAGACAGTCAAACCTCGTTAGTGAGGACCCCCGCATTCCGGACACTACGGTTTGAACGATTACATGTCCACAGAGTAACATTACCCCGAAATACGGAAATGTGTCAAGTCAGCAATTTCAACGATGAGTCCGGATTAACAGGTTCTAACTGTAGATACGAGATTGGAAGGGACTACCCATACTTTGTATCAACCATCTGTTTCAGGCTGCTGACGTTTGGTATCGGCAAGCGTCAGTGTGTGGGTGAAATCCTGGCCCGGGTCCGCCTCTTTCTAGGCGTGGTCACCATACTACAGAACTTCCATCTGGAGGCTGACCCCGCTCATCCTCTCCCATCTCCTGACCCCAGAGACGTCGGCTTCACCGCCTTCTACAACACGCCCCAGTATAAGATCAGGTTCATACCCCGCGAGGACACCACTAGCAGAACATAACAGCGTCATTCATCTACAAAAAGAATGGAAAATATGTGTAAAAAAGCCCCAAATGATAATAAAAGCATTAACGTCATTTTTCTGCCGTCATGTTGCATGAGCTGTATGCGGTTTACATTGAATCTGGACTGGTACTCTGCCCTTCGCCTGAGCGAGAAGCTAGCGACTGCAGTAAGATTTATTCGGCGTGCGCAACTGAGGGATGGGACCAGTCTAACAGTGACTCATGTGATATCACTACTCAATCGCTGCCCGAAGAATTACGTCGGTAACGGAAAGAGTCGAGTGGACCTCAAAGGCCGCGGTCTTAACATGCAATTTTCACAAATTACTTGCCACAAACTATTCTGGGGGTACATCATTAATCATAGATGGAATCCGATTGTAATCCGGTGTTGATCTAGGTTAGAATGGGTATTCAGCAACCCATGCTTGTCGTACGAGGCGACTAACTGGATCGGGGGGTCAGGGTTGCTGACTTGGCTTATGCATGTCATCGTATTCCAATTGCAATGGTCGATGCTAATGATGACAATCACTGGGTGTCTGGTCTATCTGTCGGACAAAAGAAAGTATATATCCATGTTTGATGGTTGCTGAAAATGAAACAAACTAGAAATGATTATTCGATGGTGATCTACTTGATACTGGTATCATAGGTGATATTACATGCATCACATCAAGTATCTCACAGCAGGTACAGGCACATGGCGTCTCAAGGAACATGGCGTCGCAATTTCAGCGTGAAGCGGGTATTGTCATGATCAGGTTGAGTTGGTTAGCAGATACCTCACATTATTTAGCAGATGCCACACATTCTTAATAATAGACCCGTGAAGATCCGGGGTAGAATTGGTCTTCAGCAACCCACGCTTGTCGTAAAAGGCGACTATGCTTGTCGTAAGTGGCGACTAACGGGATCGGGTGGTCAGGCTCGCTGACTTGGTTGATGCATGTCATCGATCCAAATTGCGTGGACCGATGCTCATATCAATCACTGGATTGTCTGCTCTAGACTCGATTAATTACAGACCGCCGTCATATAGCTGGAATATTGCTGAGTGTGGCGTTAAACAACAGACAAAAAACCCAAAAGCATTCTTAAAAGCGAATATGACCATCGCCAGTACCAATGCACGCCGTCTCAATGTCGTCAGCCGCCCAATGACGTTATTGAGGAACCAAATCCCACTTTTCCACTTTTTAGCCTTTCGGGGTTTGAGTTCTGTACGACTATTCGAGGCAATGTTAACTGAAAGAAAAGAAAGTACACGAAGACTTTGAGAGACGAAAGCATGTTGGAACTGAAAACATATGTATTTAACGATAGTGGCACTTTAGCAATATGTGAACAAGTTCACTCCATAAAAGCAGAGGGGGCACGGGTGGCCCAGTCGTCTAAAGCGCCGCGATTCGCTTTTCAGAGTTGCGTCCCTTGAGCACGCCAGAAACCTATGATTGTGGGTTCGAATCCCGGTTCGCCCCGATTATGTTTCTAGGTTTGTCAGCACCATACCCGTGCTCGTGGGTTTCACCGAAGTAGTAAACGTCCGAGACGTGCATCACTTCGGGCTTTCCTCCCACATTAAACTGATACGCCGTGATATAACTGAAATAATGTTAAAAGCGGCGTTAAACCCAACTCACTGACCCATAACAGCAGAAACTTTACGAGTAACAATGGCCACAAGATACAGCGATGAGATCATTCACATTGTCATTGTCAAAGCACGTGTAAGAACGGAGTTGTCATAAATCACTGGTTTAATGATGTTTGTCCACCTCGTTCACGTTGTACAAGACGTCACACCGTCGATGACGTCAAACACCTCACGTTAGCGGGAATCCGTTGTCTCGATGAGACATCGCTCCTGATGGTCGCCTTTTGTCTTGCCTCTCAGGATGATCCCACAAATGTCCCATGTGGTTCGCGTCAGGAGGACATACAGGCTTTGGCAAAACATTAACATTCATGTCGTTGAGGAAGTCTCGTGTCAGTCTTGCAGAAAGGGACCTAGCGTTATCATGCTGGAAGACTATACCGCGTGCTGTTGTTGGATAACTGGCAGCACAATGGGTCGCAAAACTTCCTCCCGATACACCTGTGCAGTAATATTGCCTTTGAATGAGAAGAAGCCTCGTCTCCACAGATTCCTCCCCATACCATGACATCACCGCCTGCAAATTGCTTAACATCGTGGACACAGTTCAGTGCCAGGCATTCACCTTGGTGTCTGTACACACACTGTCCACCATCAGCTCGAAACAGGCAAAACCTGCTCATTAGAGAACATGGCGTGAGGTGAAATGGGGTTTAACGTCGCGTCCAAGAGTATGGTACTTATATAGCGACGTGCATGTGTGTGTGGCTGCTTGTACTAGTCCGGACTGATGCCGATTTATAGTGCTAACACACTGAGATACCATGCCGCAGTTTAACATGAATACCCCACAGACACAGTGTATTGACTCCGAGCCGACCAGTTCTAGTTTTAGACCCTTAATGCCCAGCGCCAGACAGGGTAACAACAAATACAATCTTTTGACGTCTTTTGGTATTGACGCGGCCGGGGATGGAACCCCGTACCTTCCGCTCTACCAATAGACCACGGAGGCGGTCTTAGAGAACATGACTCGTCCCCATTCTCCAACCTGAAACGCCGTGCCCGCCTGGACTATATCGACCTGTTATGTTGTTGTTGTGGCGTCAACGTCGTTCCACTGTCGGGTCGAAATGCTCAGACACAATGTTCCCTCAATCGCAGTGACACTGGCTGTTGACCTACACGATACCATCGATGCCGGTGCCGTTCACGAGATATTTTCACGAGAGGCGTAGTCTTTAGGGTGAGGTATATGTTAATCGTTAATTTGAGATTTTTAACACGTTCGGTTCCCCATAAAAAAACCGTTTATCTGACAATCTAACAACGTTCTTCAGTCCGTTTGCCTGCTTGGTGATCGGAAAACTATTGATTTGTGTCTGTATAATGAATGAGCTTTTCGGATCAAATGATTGGTGAATATGTTTCATGTTTACCTATGCCTTACAAAGGAGTGAGAACAGAACCAATTGATCACTTGTTATTGACATATTTTCACGAACTTAAAATAATTATTTTTTTTAAATTTCAACTTTTATTGATTAAGATGGGTTAAAAAGGATTGGGAAACAATAACTTTAAAAATATTATCTTTAAAAAGAGTGTTTTTCAAAATTCTATTCCTCGTTAGCAAGGTAATTTCGCGAGTTTCATTTCTTTCATTTGGCAAGGTAGCTGTTTAAAATTTAATACAAAGGAGTATGTTTATGATCAGAAAATAATTAAAATGTGTGTTGTTTCTTTTTACACTACAACATGTATATATTTACATGTATAAGGACTATGATTGTCGCCGTTGACGGGTGTATGGACCGTTTGCCAGGAGACAGGTATGTTTTTGGTTCCAACCCCGGCCGCCTCATACCAAAAGACGTTAAAAGATGGAACTTGTTGTTACCCTGTCTGGCGCTCAGCATTAAGGCGATAAAATGAGGTTTGGTCGGAACACACGTACGCATGCACGCGACGTTAGAGTGAGTGAGTGAGTGAGTGAGTGAGTTGGGTTTAACGCCGCTTTTAACAGTATTCCAGTTATATCACGGCGTGTCAGCTTAATGTGGGAGAAAAGCCCGAAGTGATGCAGGTCTCAGACGTTTACGACTTCGGTGAAACCCACGAGCACGGGTATGGTGCTGACAAACCTAGAAACATAATTGGGGCGATCCGGGATTCGAACCCACAATCATAGGTTTCTGGCGTGCCCAAGGGACGCAACTCTGCACAGCGAATCGCGGCGCCTTAGACGACTGGGCCACCCGTGCCCCCCGCGACGTTAGAACCCATTTCACCTCAACATAAAGGTTAACTAATTCATATGTTGTTACTTAATTTCATCTCTCTCAACGTTGCCCTCAGAAGAACGTCGTATATGCAGTTTTGTTATCTATACTTATATTGATGTTTTTAAATATACCAGGGCCACGTTCACATATACAATAAGGCCTAACAAGGGAGATAACCAGACCCACGGCGGCATTTACTGGTTAACCGTCTCTAATATTCAAGGAGGCGGCCTGTAAACACACAGCAGTAAAATTACAACAAAACAACGCATGTCCCTTCCGAGATGTAGGACGATGTACTTTAAGGGCCATGTGATATACTAGAATACTGTGACACACATTCAGACACTCACTATCTCTTTCATATTCTTCTGGCAATTAAGGGAGTACGGGTGGCCCAGTCATCTAATGGACCGCTATCCGTGGTGTAGTGGTAGAGCGTCCGACCGGAAAGCGGAAGGTCCGGGGTTCGATCCCGCGTCATACCAAAAGACGTTAAAAGATGGTACTTGTTATTACACTGTCTGGCGCTCGGTATTAAGGGGCTTAAACAAGGACTGGACGGCTCGGATCCAGTATGCTGTGTCTGAGTGGGGCATTCGTGTTAAACTGCGGCATGGTATCTCAGTGAGCTAGCACTATGAATCGGCATCAGTTCGAACTAACATAAACAGCCACACACACTCACACGTGCATGCACGTCGCTATATAAGTGCAATAAACTTGGACGCGATGTTTGACCCCATTTCACCTCACCAGTCGTCTAATGTGCCGCAATCTGCTGTGCAGAGTATCCCCCCTTGGACACACCAGGAACCTATGATCACTCCCACATGTTGCTGATGTATCTGGAATACCCATAAAAGGCGGCGTTAAATCCAACTCACCGATTCTGGCAATAAAGGTATATTTCTAAATGCATAAATATAGTCATTTCAGCAAAAAACAAACAAACTGTCTTGGAGCCTGACTAATTAAACGTTTCACGACGTGTTCCTGAACAAACTGTTCTAGCCTATTTATGTGCTATAATCGATACATGACTCAGGCAGTTGAGATGCAAAGACTAACAAGCACGCACCGGTGTTGTGTTTTGTAGTTTTACGGCTGCAGAAAAAGCAGGTTTTGTTTGCGCTCTGTTTCGTCAAAAAAACATAACTGGTTCTCCTGTAAACTGACGGTATTTGCTTCTAACTATGATTGTGTTGTGACAAAACAATAATGTTCATCATTTATGTGGGCCAGAAACTTGCGAAGTTTGTTTACGCTAAGTATTCTTGCAATAACACGGCGGGGCAAGCAAGCTATATGGTGGAACTGTGGGCGTTGCTTGCCCCCGTTCCCGTACTTTGGGACCACTCTGTTATAAGTTATTATCTTATGACACTGAGTTTGTTTGTTTGTTTGTTTGCAATATTCAAGCTATAAGACGGATGTCTGTAAATAATCGAGTCCGGACCAGACAGTCCAGTGGTTGACATCATGAGCATCGATCTAGCCAATTGGGATACGATGACATGCATCAACCGAATCAGCGAGCCTGACAACCCTATCCCGTTAGTCGTCTCTTATAACAAACATGGATTGCTGAAGACAAATTCTAGCCCCCGAGGGTGAAGGTATTAGACGTTCACTACCTTAATCAAACCAGATATGGCGATGACAGACCAATGGTCATAATCTAGGATTCGAACATGTGATGAGCGGATCCTGGTTTGATAAGGTGAACATCGGGTTTACCATCGCGTTCAAGATTATTCGACTTACATACTTACTTGTGTGTGTGTGTGTTTGTCTGTTTGTACTAGTCCGAATTAATGTCGGTTTTATTCTGCTAGCCCACACAGATGCCATGCCGCTGTACTCTGCCATACAGGTTAAGTATGAGTGCCATATCTTAAAGTATTTTGGTATGACGCGGCGGGGATCTATCCACTGGACCACCGACACGGCTGCGTTTGATCAAAGGATGAAGGAACTGTGAAAACCTGTATCTTGTACAGAAATTCTGCGGCTGGTCAGACTGATGTTATAATCATTAAGTCAAGAGCCTTTAAAGAGACAATAAAAAACAACAACCTAGGAAGGTTGTTTCTGTATAGGCGAGGTTTGAATACGTTTCTTTAATATGAGTAATAATAATAACAACAACAACAACAACAACAACAACAATAATTGATGATGATGATGATGATGATGATGATGATGACGATGATGATGATGGGAAGTAATGATTTGAATGAAGCTATCGTCGCGTTGCACACGCACACATAATAAAAGTATGTGCTCCTATTGGGGACGTTACAGTCACTTATGAACGCGCTTAAAATGTGTCCGAGACGGAATCTCAATGAAGAGACAAAAGGCGAAAACAAAACAACGTCATACCATAATCACCATGTGCCAAAATCACTACACTTCGTAAAACAACAAAGGCAAATTACCCACTGATGTTGGTTGGTTTGTTTAACGCCGCACTCAGCAACATTCCAGCTGTATGACGGCGATCTGTAAATAATCGTGTCTGGACCAGACAACCCAGTGATTAATATCCTAAGCATTGATCCACTGATGTAGTGGCATAGTCCAGGAGAAGGGATTAGATGGATAGGAACACGCTGAGCGAGATGAAGCTGCGAAAGGTGCCCTCATGTTAGCCAGAAGTTTGATTGTTCAAACAAGTATATTCATGTAGCAACAACAACTTAATATGATATTATGTAGAGTTTCTTCAAACAAATACAAACATACATGACCATGCATTTCATATAAGAGATTAAATGAGGTGATTTAACAATTAGAAGTAAGTTAAACAAATTAAAAAGATATAGTAGCTATGGTATAAATATGCAAGACTCCCCTTACCACTCGTAAAACAAGAATTCTTATTAGATCCGTTATTCTACCGTAGATGTCATAATGTAATAGCGAAGGCCAAACAAATCAATTTCTGAAAGATGGTAAGCTACTCGAACGTATCTAAACAGAAGCGCCAATAATTCTCTCAATTTGTAAACATAATAAATCAACTGATATTAATACGAAAATACAAATCTTATCAATACAAAGACACAAATATTATCGATACTAAAACTCCCTGTAGATATAAATGCCCCACTCACACGAGTCGTAAGGAGGGGCAGGTCAATAAGACATTCCCTCAAGATGAAAAGGTATCCGTCAAGTGTATATGTACACAGCCACCTGTAACGGTCATTATTCACTTAAGGCATCCAGTCCCATATTTTCTTTTTAATGTAATTATTTCTTCGTTTGATCATTATATTTTGTTCGTTGATAAAAGAAAGCACTCAAGTTCTTTATTTTTTAACAATTAGCAACTTTTCGCTTAACTATACACAAACAATATCTGGATCGTTACATCATCGATTGGAGGAAACGGACAGATCATGGGAACGGCGATAAACTCCTCATGCATCGTGATCCTGTAATACTGTTATACTCTTTTTGTTATATCTAGCTTGATTTTCAATATTTATTTGCATATAAACTGACGTCCAAAAGAAACTTTACCAGAGTTTGAAATCACTCTTGCTCAAAAATAACAAAACATACATGCATGAAGTAAAGTGTATTTAGAAGATCAATATATCAACATAATCAACACTGAAAATTACAATCATACCGCGACCGAGAATGACGTCAGAGCCCCCCAAAGTTGGGTGTGGTACAAAACTCGAGCTTTCAGAATCATGGACAAAAGGCAGAGTATATAAACAATCGCTCACGTTCAATAACAAGTCATTAGTAGCGTGTGTGACCACCAACTGGCTCAATACACGCAAAAACTCTTCGACGCACAGAAACAGTCAGTCGTCTGATGAGGTCACGTGGGATTTGACGCCATTCTTCTTGGAGGGCCAAGATCAGTTCTTGCCGGTTGGCTGGAGATTGTGGTCGTTGTCGAACACGACGATCCATCAAGTCCCAGAGGTGTTCTATGGGGGACATGTCGGGTGAGCGTGCAGGCCACGGCAGGACGTTGACGTTGTTGGCTGCGAGGAAGTTAGTGAAAAATTCTGGCTGTATGGGCTCTAGCGTTGTCATGCTGATAAATGACACCACGTGGCTGCTGTTGGAGAAATGGTAGGACAACTGGACGAAGAATGTTATCCATGTAACGTTGAGCTGTCAAGTTTCCGTCAACGATGACCAGCGGTGTCCTCTCCTGCCCACAGATCCCTCCCCACATCATGACACTCCCTCCACCATATGGTACGATCTCCTGCACGCAACACGCCGCCGTTCGTTCACCCCTTCGGCGGTAAACACGTTGTCTTCCATCAGCCGTAAACATACAGAATCGACTTTCGTCAGTGAAGACAACCCTCTGCCAGTCACGTCGTTGCCAACGTCGTACAGTCTGGGCCCATCTCAATCGCAGACGACGATGTTGCGCTGTCAATAGCTGCCCCCTGTATGGTCTAAAAGCCCTGATTCCATGAGCCCTGAGTCTCCTGGCCACTGTCTGTCGACTAACCCTGTTGCCGATGACGTCACTGTCAGGAAGCGATTTCGGAGGTGCAAGGTATGCAAGTACCGGTCATCATGGGGCGTGGTCACCCTGGGTCTGCCTGTTCTTGACCTGTCAGCGGTCCGCCCTGTCTGTCTGTAACGTTGCATCAAGTTGGTAACGGCAACACGGGAGCAACCGAAGATTCGTGCAATATGGGCGTGGGTGGCTCCCATCTGTACCATACCCAAGGCTCGTTCACGTTGTTCGACTGTGAGTCGTGACATTTCTTTTGTGTTTTTTTTTATCACTGTGGATGTCTGACTTGCCGTTGCAATCGTTTTATACCCTTACCCGCACGTGCATTTGCAGTTGTCCGTGGTGCACGTGTTTTTCACTTTTTCGCGTGTTATCTCGCAAACATGTGACAGACGATTAACATTTTCTGCATACACTATTGTTGTATTTAGGTTATGTGTTTTAGATAGATTTCATCGAAAAAAAAATTACACTTTGTCTGAAATTTATATTTTCAGTTGGTAAAGTTTCTTTTGGACGTCAGTTTATAATTATTTTTGTGAAATGTATCGTATTTATAAATGAGGAGGGGGCACGGGTAGTCCAGTCGTCTAAGGCGCCGCGTCCCTTGGGCACGCCAGAAACCTATGATTGTGGGTTCGAATCCCGGTTCGCCCCAATTATATTTCTAGATTTGTCAGCACCATACCCGTGCTCGTGGGTTTCACCGAAGTGGTAAACGTCCGAGACCTCCATCACTTCGGGCTTTCCTCCCACATTAAGTTAACTGGAATACTGTTAAAAGCAGCGTTAAACCCAACCCACTCACTCACTCTAAATGAGGAAGATAATATATAGATGTCAACTTCTTTATTATGAGGAACACAACGTTTCGGAGTATATGCTTACTCCTTCATAAGGCATCTTCCCGAGGCAAGAGAGTAAACTGACTTTAAAAGTCCAGTTTCCACCCTTGCCGAACTGGGCTAGATTTCCTGGGCTCGATTGTAGCGCCACCAGTGGCTATTGCGAGTTATGTCCCTTCTATGCCCCTCCTATAGACCAATCAGATTCCACCTCTCGTATCACTTGCATTTGCTTCAAACAAAATGAAGGTGCCCAGTCAAGACGATCTGATTGATAATCAAGATCTATATATTGTGATAAAACGGGTCTTACATCGAGAAGTGCATCAAATCACGTGAGCACCTTTATTAAAAACATGAAAAGATTAGGAAAATATCTGTTGACAACGAGTTGGCGGTGCACATGTTTTGCAAATCCTGCTATCGACGGTAATCTGCATGACAGTTTACGAACCGGATTTCGATTTCGTTGCGCGATTTTGATTGGACTATGCATAGACTCGTTAGTCCAGCCAAACTGTCACTCCATAATACCAGCCTAGTTCGGCAAGGGTGGAAACTGGACCTTTATAGTCAGCGGTGAGTGTACGCCATACGTGGCCCTGCTTGGGGTAGCTCTTCAGGTGGAATGGCGGGCAATACCAAGGGCAACCGCACGAAAGTTAATTAACAAAATGCCATCAATTTGTCGTGCATGTATCGCCCAACATGCTGGACACGCCAGATATTGATCTACACGACGAAATAATTTTACAGACATTAATTGTCATTAAACCTCCACTATCATTTCATCAGTTCCCATGCTTTTAGTCGGTAGTATGTAAATTTTGTGCTGTGGTGGCGCGTGAAAGTGCCTTGACAAAAACTGAGATCTGTTTAGCCAATTCGTTTGCGTGTGGGTTTTCGTGTGAACGAGTTCCCTGATTCCAACAACCATAACAGACGCCTGTTTTCTGTGTAAACTGCTTGTCAAATAAAAATATCGACTCTCTCACTCACTCTCTCTCTCTCTCTCACTCACTCACTCACTCACTCACTCACTCTTTTTCGCATCAACATGTCCCTGCCACGATGTCTTCACATCATTATGATCTGAGTGATTGACACTGGGATTCCATATATTACGTGTTTACTTTGTAAGTGATAAAGTTTGTAGTGTCTAATTTCCGTTGTTCATGTGAACAGTGGTGGAATGGTTTTGTTGTTTGTTTGTACGATTCCTACAGGTAGAGGGTCTGGCTGGATGTTAAGTGCTTTGCTTATTTAATCTGGAAAATCTATACGGATGTTTTTCATGTGAAAAGGATGGTCGATGACATGCAATCTGCACGCTATATCACGGAAATCGATATGTTACTTAACGCTGTGTTAGGGAGGGCGTGCATGTAGCGTAGTGGAAACGCGTTAGCTACACACATCGAAAAACGGGTTCCATTGCCTACTTATGCACTAAAGTGTAAAACCCTTTCGTGGTGTCCCCTTTAGGGATATTGCTAATAATGCTTGAAGTGGCTTAAAACCTTGCGTTGTCTTTACAACGCCGTGACATATGTCAGCAATACAACAATTGTACATTCTTTACAACGCCATGTCACATCTTAGTCATACAACAATCGTAGTCTTTACAACGCCATGTCACATCACGGTCATACATCAATCGG
The DNA here is from genome assembly GCF_023055435.1 of Haliotis rufescens. Lineage (NCBI taxonomy): Eukaryota > Metazoa > Mollusca > Gastropoda > Lepetellida > Haliotidae > Haliotis > Haliotis rufescens. Next base: position 359,195 of record NW_025964391.1, on the reverse strand, counting down.
TTGAGCCGTTACGACGCCATGTCACATCTTAGTTTTACAATAATCGGTAGAGCCTTTACAACGCAATGTCAATTTTCGTAATACAACAATCAGTAGAGCTTTTACAACGCCATGTCAATCTTCGTCATACAACAATCAGTAGAGCTTTTACAACGCCATGTCAATCTTAGTCTTCCAACATTCGTACTCTTTCCAACGCCATGTCACATCTTAGCCATACAACACACGGTAGAGTCTTTACAACGCCATGTCACATGTTAGTCATACAACACACGGTAGAGTCTTTACAACGCCATGTCACATAATAGTCATACAACACACGGTAGAGTCTTTAAAACGCCATGTCACATCTTAGTTTTACAATAATCAGTAGAACCTTTACAACGCCATGTCACATGTTAGTCATACAACACACGGTAGAGTCTTTACAACGCCATGTCACATGTTAGTCATACAACACACGGTAGAACCTTTACAACGCCATGTCACATGTTAGTCATACAACACACGGTAGAGTCTTTACAACACCTTGTCACATCTTAGCTATGTAGCTATAGGTTGGTCGGGTAGCCATGCAACAGTCGGTAGAGGTTTTACAATCCTATGTCACATCTTAGCCATACAATAATCGGTAGAGGTTTTACAAAGCTATGTCACATCTTAGCCATACAACAATCGCTAGAGGTTTTAGAAGGCTATGTCACATCTTAGACATACAACATTCGTTAGAGGTTTTAGAAGGCTATGTCACATCTTAGACATACAACAATCGCTAGAGGTTTTAGAAGGCTATGTCACATCTTAGCCATACAACAATCGCTAGAGGTTTTAGAAGGCTATGTCACATCTTAGACATACAACAATCGGTAGAGGTTTTAGAAGGCTATGTCACATCTTAGCCATACAACAATCGCTAGAGGTTTTAGAAGGCTATGTCACATCTTAGACATACAACAATCGCTAGAGGTTTTAGAAGGCTATGTCACATCTTAGCCATACAACAATCGCTAGAGGTTTAAGAAGGCTATGTCACATCTTAGCCATTCAACAATCGCTAGAGGTTTAAGAAGGCTATGTCACATCTTAGCCATACAACAATCGCTAGAGCTTTTACAACGTCGTTTCACGTGAAATGTCCGGCTGATTATAGTCTGGAACAAGAGGAGTCTGTATATAATCGCGAAGAATCTCTATGGATTCTTCGCCTTGGCAAGGTAGTCCTGCTGTGTGGCGTCAGGCAACAAATAAAACAAACACTTATTTTTATGTAATTGTGTAAGAGGCGGGTTCTACCGGTAGGGAAGGACATGTTTACCCTTTCCGAGCTTGGTGTCATCATAGATTGTCATTGAGTATTCATAGAAATTTCACATCTATTTTGCCTTTTACTTCTAATGAATTTTGCGTCGGCAGATAATCGAGACTGATTATTCTCTGGCTTTGACGTCTTATATTTACAACATTTTAAGCAGATGGTCGAAGAAGGATCTATATTTTCTAGACCAGCCTGAGTTCAGAACGGCCTTCCCGACAGTAGATACTGTATTCATTATTGACACAGTTGTAGATAAATATGCATGAAGCAATATTGTGTTGTGCATTTATCGATCAAATAGTGATTTAGTATAGATTTGATCAGTGTGCCACGGGACCTAGGGGGCGTAAGTGCGTGAATGGACAATCCAAGCATTGGCTTTCTATTAACAGTTCCTATAACACAAAGTATGTCGAAACATAGAGTTAATTTATAAAAGATGTCGATGTAGTTTTAAATATTTGAATTATTGAATAGTAAACATTAATATAACCCTTGGCGAAAATACCCATTTATCAGTTCCCTAAAAGTAAGTCACAGTGTCAGATATATTCAGAGTCATTACGTATTCATTCGCTACTCTTGAAGAACGGTATCACCACAGTAGATCGTGTTCAGTCACAGATCCACGAAGAACGGTTTATCGACAGCCACTTATCACAATGCCCCATGGTTAGGACGTTCCATATAGGTTAGAAGGTGCCTTCCGGAGGCACCTTATCGGAAATCAAGAAATCCATCAAGGTTTGTGGTTCTTTTATTGGCTGTTTTAAGACAGAACACACCTAAGTCGATAACAGGGGTTTTTCTTTGATGTGTAGATTGAATTTCAGTGTTCCTTTATCGAAGGACCTGCTCACCTGTGACAAATCTTTGGTCTCTTTACTGGGCCAGCTCTGGTCCAGCGATTGGTTGTCTTTAAACCAGTTCATGGCTCTGACCTGCAATAAGCTTGCACCAATCCTTTTTTGATTATTGAAATATATTTGAGTAAATGCGCTCATATTGGTGTGTTGATTACAATTTATCGATTTGTTATCTGACAAATGACACTGGTTGATCATCACAAAGTACATATTATACGCATGTCTATTCACCATGTACTTGAATCATCTGAGAAAAAAGTGCCAAAGCAAGTTGAAACCGAGTTTCAAGAAAGGAATAGTAGATATATTTGAAGGAAATGTCTACGCAAACGTGAGCGCGTTGGAATATTTGTATTTACGCGAACTAGTCACTCGTCACTAGTCACTAGTATGACATTTTACTCATCATATTCGGAATTAAAATAAACAAACCAGGATTTCTCTCGCTCAGGGTTGTGATAGGACACGTTTCTTCTGCGACAACCGGTCGCCAGCCAGTATATTTATATGTAATTTTCACTGACTACCTTTCAAAAAGCGGTTCCTAAAACGTACGATGAATATCAAGATCAAATATTCACTGTAATAGTAGGTACCCCCACTTGTCCCGTAACACAGCAAAGGAAAGGTAGAAACATCTGTCCTCGATTATTCAGCGCATGATATCTCCATTCTTTACGATAAATTTTCTGAACCACGAATCTACACTTATAGTCGTTTTAGGCACAGACTTTTAAAGAACATGTAAAGAAGAGCCGATAGGGGAAGGTCGATGGTTCGATCACCAGCCGTGTCATACCAGAAGACGTTAAAAGATGGGACTTGTTGTTACCCTGCCGGCTCTAAGAAAGTTTATTTTGTCAGAGTGGCGTGTCAAAACTAAACTCCTGCATGGTTACTTAAGCGGGCTAGCGCTACAAAGCTGACATTTATCCGGACTAGCACAGACTGACTCCCATACACGTGCTCGTCATTACATAAGTGTAACAATCTTGAACGCGACGTTAAACCCCATCTCACCTCACCTCTTTGTCACTGTAAGACATTGATTTTCTCGACTGCCATGTTTGATGTCATGATTCTGTGATTCGCTAATGTAATTGATACTTCACAAAATAATATCCAGATACTGTTAACATATATCTCTTTGTTGTTTGTCTTCACATGTTTCAACAGACTTCTTTAGCCAATGGGAGTTCCGGTTTAGAATAGATCCCTAGCAACCTATGCTGGTCGTAATCGGGTGGTTAGGCTCGGTGACTTGGTGAGCCGACGTCGTGGATCGTTCCTCACAATATGGATTGTCTGGCTCAGACACGATTATTTTCAATCCGCCGCCATATTGCTGGAATATGGCTGAGTGCAGCATTAGACAACAAACAAACATAATTCTCTTCTTGTGTAAAATCAACGAAACGTAGAATGTATCTTTAGATCTCTTACATCAAGGCAGTCTTGCGGCACGCTATATACCTTCCAAATAATATATTATATGGTACATTAACCACTGTTTCTCGGCTGCATAATCTGTATGTCAACAGATATTTGAAATTTCCCTGAGGAAATGATATCCTTTGAAGGGTGGCGTCGCAGACTATGACTATACGTCATCATGTAGAGCATGCTGTTGTCAAGGCAAGCCAGTTGTGCCAGCTCATATCGTGTCCTTTCAGAGATTAAGTGCCAGGATAGGTCTTCATTGCCATAAGGTCTTCGTTGCCAGGTTAAGTATGTGCTAGATCTGGTCTTCACTCCAAGGTAAAGCATGTGCTAGATCGTGTCTTCAGTGTCAGGTTAAGTATGTGCTAGATCTGGTCTTCACTCCAAGGTTAAGTATGTGCGAGATCTGGTCTTCAGTGCCAGGTTAAGTATGTGCTAGATCTGGTATTCACACCGAGGTTAAGTATGTGCTAGATCTTGTCTTCAGTGTCAGGTTAAGTATGTGCTAGATCTGGTCTTCACTCCAAGGTTAAGTATGTGCTAGATCTTGTCTTCAGTGCCAGGTGAAGTATGTGCTAGATCTGGTCTTCAGTGCCAGGTTAAGTATGTGCTGGATCTGGTCTTCAGTGCCAGGTTAAGTATGTGCTAGATCTTGTCTTCAGTGTCAGGTTAAGTATGTGCTAGATCTGGTCTTCACTCCAAGGTTAAGTATGTGCTAGATCTGGTCTTCAGTGTCAGGTTAAGTATGTGCTAGATCTGGTCTTCAGTGTCAGGTGAAGTATGTGCTGGATTTGGTCTTCAGTGCCAGGTTAAGTATGTGCTGGATCTGGTCACTGGTGCCAGGTATAGTATATGCTAGATCTGGTCTTCAGTGCCATTTTATGTCGTAGGTCCGGTCTTCAATGTCCGACTAGGTCTATGTTAGGTCCGGTCTTCAATGCCAGGCAAGGTCTGTGCTAGATCCGGTCTTCAATGTCCGACTAGGTCTATGCTAGGTCCGGTCTTCAATTTCCGACCAGGTCTATGCTAGATCCGGTCTTCAATGTCCGACTAGGTCTATGCTAGGTCCGGTCTTCAATGTCCGACTAGGTCTATGCTAGGTCCGGTCTTCAATACCAGGCAAGGTCTGTGCTAGATCCGGTCTTCAAAATCCGACTAGGTCTATGTTAGGTCCGGTCTTCAATGCCAGTCAAGGTCTATGTTAGATCCGGTCTTCAATGTCCGACTAGGTCTATGCTAGGTCCGGTTTCAATGTCAGGCAAGGTCTGTGCTAAATCCGGTCTTCAATGTCCGACTAGGTCTATGCTAGGTCCGGTCTTCAATGCCAGAGGAGGTCTTTTTTAGGTCCGGTCTTCAATGTCCGACTAGGTCTATGCTAGGTCCGGTCTTCAATGCCAGGCAAAGTCTGTGCTAGATCCGGTCTTCAATGTCCGACTAGGTCTATGCTAGGTCCGGTCTTCAATACCAGGCAAGGTCTGTGCTAGATCCGGTCTTCAATGTCCGACTAGGTCTATGTTAGGTCCGGTCTTCAATGTCAGGCAAGGTCTGTGCTAGATCCGGCCTCCACTGCCAGACCCGGTCTTCAGTTCCAAGTTAGTGATTTAGCACCAGGCTAGGACTTCAGTGCCAGACAAAGTCTGTGCTAGGTCAGGTCAGGTCAGGTCTCCAGTGCCAGGTCGGTTCTTCAGTGTCAGTTCAGGTCTCCAGTGCCAGCTTAGTTTTATGCTGCCAAGTCAGAGCTTCATGGGCCCGATCAGGTCCTCAGAATATTATCTTAGGTCCAGTGCTTTGATATGTACTTCGTGATTTCATACAACAGTAATGATTTTTCCTTGTATCGTATATCAAATATAACACAACTGAGCGTTAAGCGCTGACATAACGTTTGAAATAGCAAAAACATATTTTACCATCAATATATGTCAAATCGTGACCCACCTGGTAGCAATGTTTTCTGGAAGGTTTGGTTCAAATATTGGAATCTTTGGAATCTTAAATCTTGATATCCTTTGATGGTAAGAATCGAACGAAACACAATTCAATCTTAATCTTGACAAAAACACACACTTGATTGTCATCAAATCGACCCTACGGCATAGTTTGTTAAATTCAACCTTTACAATTAAGATGCGTTAAACAATTTAAAGATTTTTACCATACATTTATATTGATTTTAGACAGTTCCATGCCCATAAAGCACACGTCCCACTTCAGTGAATTCATTGCTTTAACGTAAAATGTTATCGACCTCCTTCGACCAGAAATTTACCTATTCAGACCTCATGTGACACAGATTTGATAGAAAGGTGGAATTAGTGAGAGGTGTTACGGATATAAAGCCTTGATGCGTCGTATGTGCTATCGGATTTAAATTCAAGATTTTGAACAAGTAGGAAACGTAACATATGTCTCTAGAAAACCAAACACACATTGACTGACAGTGTAAACAAAGTGAGCAGGCTTCTGCTATTTGTCAAAGTTGCCACCAGTCGATGGAACTCTATTCCGGAAGCCTTGTCTCTTATGTTGAAAGGAAGTCTCACCATCAGCATGCTACACACGTACAGACCAGTACATGGCCCTCTCTGATTGGTGGGGCTGACTAGTGAACATACGAGGTTGTAATGGATCCCTTTCACGTTCAATCACAACTAAAGTACTGTTACAGATAGCTGTTTTTGTGCAAGTGAATGATCGCTATTTTGGATCAATATAAAATCTTGTAACATGTGCAACTACAAAAACGATTTTTTTATTATTACACTATTATCACAAATGATGATACTCACCCAAGCAACTAAAGTTTATATATTTTAGTGGCTATTATTTGCAAAAAGATATTTAAGGGGCACAACAAAATTGACAGTATTAATTTTTCTTTTACATTCTGTTGTGCACATCTTCTCGTCAGACGTCTGTGTCGTCATCGCACATACCATATTCTATACGTCATTATGCTTAGTTTCAATGTCCCACACTTTCAAGACATTTTAAGGGGAAGAAGTCACGTGTCTTTGCAATAGTTAGTTGTCTTACATTTTACTCATCATATTTGGAAATCAACCTTTTTAAAGCAAGTCAGACCAGCTTGCGCTGAGAGTCTTGGTAGAATTGGCTTCTTATGTGACAACTAGTCGCCAGCCAGTACTCTGAAATACAATTCTTTTCCATAAGTGGTTCCTTAAACGTACGATGAATACTAATATCAAATATTCAATCTCTTTTCGGTGTTATGAGTATTGTCATAAATACTGGACAAACAATCCACCCAAGTTTGTTTTCGTACAGTGGATATGCTTGATCTACTGACAGATATTTTTGGACCACCCAAAACTGTTTGGCTATCCCTTTCAAAGGGAAAATACATTTGCGCGATTATTATGTGAACCAAGAACATAATGTCAAAATATAGACTGAGGAGCAACAGAAACCATACCTCTCAGTTGATTTTAATATATGTTTTATTTGCAATTGAAACTATCTTAAGTTAGCGACAATATAACCAAAATATAAAGTGCACTGGCGCTTGTCAGCACTCGAAAAATACCTTTACATGATTTTATTAACAAAACAACATTAGATTTAAATTTTACACCCCCCCATCACACAATATACATCTGCCGATAGATTTATTAGACATTATATCCTTTGAAAATAAAAAATAAATGTTTTTTTTTCGGCACAAATTTACATTTCAAACATGGGAGGTTGATGTGGTTGCAAATCCATTTCATATCCCTGTCTTTCATTGAACCGATTTCTTTTTACACAAAATTACCCAGCTACAGATTACTTTTTACAAAACTATTGAGGTAAGTAATGGTTAAATAGACATAATCAAATTTAACAACAGTTCTTTCAATTTCTTAAAAAAGATTTTCTTTTCCCCCTCCTTTTACTTAAATGTCAGTGCAGTCAATTTTGACCAACACTGTCATACCCTTACAGATGGATGTACTTGGATGTCACAAATGATGTATTGACCCATTCAGTTATGCGGAGAGCATTTATGTGCCGATTTATGGAAGGCTAATAAAACACGTTCTAGGACTATGTAAGTCATATGTCCCGTGCCGTTCGTATATGACCATGTTTAAGCAAGATACAGAACAAGAACTCAGGTGGTACTGCACGGAAGTAGTGATTGGTTTCGTGTCGGATTTCAACACAGTACTTGTACCTGATAATGTCCTGGTACACGTGCTTTATATTACACAGGATGTGAGTGGGTCGCACATGAGTTAATTACTGCAACAGAATATAGAAATCGATTTGGAGAAGAAGGTGCCCTCAGGTGCCTTCAACACTGAGTGTAATTTAACTATGTGTCTCGAACACCGGGTGTCGGGGCGGGTGATGTGGCGAAGGATGTGACCCCGCTTGTCTCGGGACGGAGACGGATCCTGTACTGACGGGTGTGACTCATGTGTCTTCAACACCGGGTGTCATTAACCTAGTTGTCTCGAACACCGGTCTCATTTAACATAGGTGTCTCGAACACCGGGTGTCGGGACGGGTGATGTGGCGAAGGATGTCTCGCTTGTCTCGGGACGGAGACGGATCCTGTACTGACGGGTGTGACTCATGTGTCTTCAACACCGGGTGTCATTTACCCCAGGTGTCTCGAACACCGGGCTTGGGACGGGTTATATGGTAAGAGTGGGACCATTCAGTGAAGTATATGACCACACGTGTCTCGAACAACGGACGTGACAAAATGGAACTGCCACAATAAATGACCAGTCTCTAAGCGATTCAAACGTGATCGGACATTGTCCATCACGAAATACAGAAAACGTCTGCGGTTATACCCAGTGGTGACGCGTGACGTCATGTGATTATGCTGTTTGGGAAGCTGTACCAGGAGGTAACACGCACGTTCTTTGAGCCAGATATATACTCTCCAAACAAAGAAGGGGATATTCGAAAATAAAAGATGATTACAAAAATCGAAATCGAAAGAACCATCGAGTGATGGTAATGGATGGATAAGAAAAGGAAGGAAGGACTAGGTGTAACATGGCACTCCACAGATCATGTTGGCGATGTATTGTAAGAGTACATGCAAACAATCAAGAACCACAACAGGGACGTGTAGTCATTAAGTGGATTCTGTCCCCTCGATTGGCCAAACACTCGTTTATTTGTCCGAATGACAGTTAGAGTGAGTCGTGACTACTCTTACACCGCCTGACCCTGTTCGGCTAACGTTGCGGGTGGCCTTTGACGTCGGCACGCAAATCTCCAGATCATGCCCAAGACGTGCTGAATGGGAGAACGGCCAGGACTCATGGCTGGCCATTGTATCTCTGAAGATGAAGTAAGCTGCCGGAGGTAGTCAATTGAAAGAGAAAACGTTGACAAGCATGGAGCGGAAACAGCACAGCTATTGGCGCCATTTTGTTGTCTCGGTAGCAGTGTCCAGTGACCCTTCCATGGACAATATGCAGTCATGATCGTGATCCCGCCCCACAGCATACAGATCAACCCCAAATCTGTCATACTGCCGAACGATGAAGTGCGCATGACCTTCTATAGGATACCCCAAACACGTCCACGCCAATCCAGAAAGTTCCGAGTGAATATGTGTATGAATATGTAGGGCGCTGTGAGCGGGGCTGATCATTAACATTTAGCGTCTGCAGAAATCTGTTCCAAAGTCTGCAAATCACTGACTGAGTCTCGCTGAGATCTACCAGTTTGAAGCATGCCAATATCCTTACGGCGTTCATCACGTTGTAGACGACGCAATCCCATTCAGATCACTACTGCATGAAAGCGAGAGTAGAGAGCTTAGTATTACTGTGGATAATGAAAATCACTAATACTAACGGCTCAGAGCGGCACAACAGTACACAACGTCTACTCTGATCCGTAAGTGTTTGAGAAGCCATGTTTAATAGCACAGGACTCGCGAGCAAATACATTAAACTCGAGAGAGTATACAACTCTCGGTGTCTCGTTATTGTATTCTAAGCATCGTGGCATAGAATGGGATCAGAGCATCCATAACTACGAAATGTCAATATTATTTATCAGGTAGTTATAGTAAATATACGCCAGACAGTCTCGATTATCCGTTGAAATAGCTCTTATTGGGTGTAAAATATTAATCTGGTAGTTATAGAAACATTTATGACAAACAGATAACTTTAAATGCCTCTTCTTTAAGTGGCATGCAAATGTAGGTTTGGCGAACAAGGGAGATAGTTATGTGGATGTACAACACTATGGAAACGTCGCAGTCATATAATAAAGCAGTTGTATATCTATAGAACTATCTCCCTTGTTCAAATAATGCCTCAATGTCACAAATACTACAGCGTCTCGACTAGACAGCAGTCGGTTGACCGTAGTCAAGGCTACGTTTGTCGGTGATGGACCGACAAGTCAAGTCACCGAGGCTAACCACCCGATTACGACCAGCAAAGGATGCTGGACCAGACAAACCAGTGATTGACATTATGATCATTGATCCACGCAATTGGGGTATGATGAAATGCATCAACCAAGTCTGCGAGCCTGACCACGCGATCCCGTTAGTCGCCTTCTACGACAAGAAAGTCGCTTTTTACGGCATACAAATGAACATCTGCATCCCGCCAGTGAAAGTAAACTGATGGCAGGTTATAACATGTTTGTTGTAACAGGGCACTTGTAGTTCACAAATGACATCGAATGTAAAACTGAAACGTAATTTCACATCGAAGATAAATATTTAAACTGGAACGGAATACATTACATCTATCCATTATTTACGCTTGTCATAACACTACCTCGAACTTCTTCTTCTTCCAGCTTGGACAAATATACAGTAAACTACGGATATAACGAACTCAAAGGGACCACTAATTTTAGTTCGTTATAACCGTAGTTCGTTATAAGCATATAAACAGCATAACTACAGCAAATAGTCGGGACGAAAAGTAAGTTCGCTATATCCATCAGTACGCTATAAGCGTGTTCGTTATAAACGTAGTTAATTGTAAAAAGAATAATATCGCTGGCGCGTGAGCGTAATCTGAATGACTTGGAGCAGTCAGTAACACTGACGGTAGTCGTTATGCACTTTTGTGTTATTGACAGAGTATAAAGTGTTGACGGTTGTTTAAGTACTATTGATGAACCAAGGGTACACTAGCACTTGAGAATAGGGTTCCAACAAACAAAGAGGAAAACTGATTCGGCAATAAAAATACCACCAACATGTGTAAAGGTTCTTTGAAGAACTTACACTGTATAAACCTGAAGAATTCAGGTGGTCTGTGAGTGTCACTACTAGGTGGTGAGGTGAAATGGGGTTTAACGTCGCGTCCAAGATTATTGCACTTATATAGCGACGTGCATGTACGTGTGTGTGTTTGTGTGGCTGCTTGTACTAGTCCGGACTGATGCCGATTTATAGTGAGTGAGTGAGTTGGGTTTAACGCAGCTTTTAACAATATTCCAGTTATATCACGGCGTGTCAGCTTAATGTGGGAGGAAAGCCCGAAGTGATGCATGTATCAGACGTTTACCACTTCGGTGAAACCCACGAGCACGGGTATGGTGCTGACAAACCTAGAAACATAATCGGGGCGAACCGGGATTCGAACCCACTATCATAGGTTTCTGGCGTGCCCAAGGGACGCAACTCTGTACAGCGAATCGCGGCGCCTATGACGACTAGGCCACCCGTGCCCTCCCGATTTATAGTGCTAGCTCACTGAGATACCATGCCGCAGTTTAACATGAATACCCCACTCAGACACAGTATACTGACTCCGAGCCGACCAGTCCTTGTTTTAGTCCCTTAATGCCGAACGCCAGCCAGGTTAACAACAAGTACCATCTTTAAACGTCTTTTGGTATGACGCGGCCGGGGATCGAACCCCGGACCTTCCGCTTTCCGGGCGGACGCTCTACCACTAGACCACGGAGGCGGTCCGTGCACGAACTAACTGCAAAATAGAGGTAGATACGTCCATGTGCAATTGTTACAAGTTGATTACCAGGTTGAAACAGGAAGGTTAACCTGGAAATCGACACGCACATAACTTCAATTTTAATTGTGAAACGAGTAAGTAACGACTCAAGATCAATAAAAAGGAACACATTATACTGAAACACGCATGACAGGGTTTACAATCATAAAAACGTAATACAATGGGGAAATGTGTGGCAGCAGCCATTAATAACAAGCCACATTCACAAGTCGGTGCACTGTGTTCAGAATTTGTCACAGTCTTGAATCAGTTACGTGGTGCGTTCTTGATTCCAGGAAACAGTGTTGAAAGGAGGTTGAAAATCGTCGATTAGGTACGCACCGGGCACGTAGATAAGACCCAAATCAACTCGCAGAAGACGTACCTCGCGAAGCGACTCGAAGAAGGGAATTTTTCACGGATGTGAGTTAAGGCGGTAACTCTATTTTCTAATTGTCGCATACCACAACCAAAGCTAGTCACATTAGCTCTTTGACATTTAACGAGGGTTTACTTATTGCTTCTACTCGCCATCATCAAAATAAACTTACAACATGCATGCAATATAACACTATTCAAACTGCAATATTTCAGCTATGTGGCGGCGGTCTGTATATACTAGTCTGATTGGCATCATCAGCATCGATCTACGCAATTGGGATACGTTGATGTGTATCAACCAAGTTCGCGAGCCTGACCACCCAATCCTGTTAGTCGCCACTTACGGCAAGCATGGGTTGCTGATGTTCAAGGGTGTTGCGCATGGTGAAATAGTTTTATTACAGATATATTGCTATGTGCAGCACCAATCGATTCCTCGTGGTTGCAATGTACATGGAACAATGGGGGGACATTGTTATCATATAATATCGACATGTATGCTGCTGTGTTCTATATCAGAAAAGCCGTTTCTTTGATCACCCATGGGCCTTGTGTTGTTCATGACAATGGATGCTGATGCAGATGCCATGTGTTTACTTCAACTATATATACTCTCCCAAAAATGAAACGCACATGTGAAATATTATTGTTGAATTCAATTCATGTAAATTGAAACGATGAAATAATGGTTTTCCAACGCAGATCACACAGAATTTATGTTGATAATCGTAACCAATCACCAAATCACACCACCCGATGAAACACTAAACCTAAACACGTCATTTTTCCAAATGCATGAAGATTTTACGTGGAAGAGGATCACGATGCGTGATGCTCGTGAAAATTGGTGAAGTTGCGCTCTAAGATGAGGTATAAAAGGATGACACCAGGGTACAAAGCATAGCCCATTCAATATGCCAAGTTTGCGTGCAGAAGACCGAAATATCGCCATTGGATGTCTAGAGGCCGGAGAATCACAATCATTCGTTTCACGTTATTTTAATTGTTCACCACAGCACCGTCTCACGCCTCTGGAGGCGTTACCAACAATTAGGATCCACCCGCGACCGTTACATCCGGGGGTCAGGTCGGTGCCAGCAACTGAAACCGCAGGAAATGTCCTAGGACCAGGGGAGTGTCTGCGGAGATAATACGAAATCGCCTTTGCGAAAAGGGACTTCGTGCAAGAAGACCTTATCTTGGACCTGTGCTGCAACGTCACCACCACCTGTCACGTGTTCGTTGGTGCAGAAACGTCCAAAGATGGAATTGGAGAAACTGGCAAAGAATTTGGTTCAGCGATGAATCACGTTTCCTGTTGAAACGTCGTGACGGTAGAATCCGAATCTGCAGACGTTGAAATTAGCGCTATGCCCGTTACTGTGTTGTTGAGGTGGACAGATTTTGAGGGGGAAGTGTGATGATGTGGGAGGCCATTTCCTACAACCGCAGAAATGACCTGGTGCACGCACAATCTTACCGCCGTTCGTAACAGAGATGAAATCCTACAACGTCACCTTTTTCCAGTTATCTATGGACAGTTTTTTAACAGAACAACGCCAGGCCCCACACAGCACGCATCACCATGAACTTCCTCACCAATCAGAACACCACAGTGCTTCCGTGGCCGTCTAAATCCCCGGATTTAAACCAAATTAAGCACTTATGGGACGATCTCGATTGACTTCTGCGAGCATTGCAATTGTGGTGACATTGAGTTATGTCATTTGGTGCAGTTGACCATTGACTTAAATCATGTGATATTTGAAATCTGTGAATCTCGCTTGTGAGCCCTGCAGATTTGGACAGACCCTACAGCTGAGGCAATCTAGACTTGCCAAATCATTCTGGACTTGCGTTGGACTCCTTTTTATTTTTTCTCAAGGGTCTGGGAGACAGACTACATATACACATGCTCATAATATCGTCGGAATCTCACAAATCTGCTCTAAGTATTTATTTCTTATTATTATGGAAATGTTTTTTGCCGCTTTTATTGCAAAATGTATGTTGCACATGTTTTATTTATCAGCAATCTGATCTTATATTGTTATTAAAAGTAACTAAATTAACATGAATATAATACATTTCAAAGTGATTATACATGTAAATTTATATCTTTTGCCCATCATTATTCTTTGAATGAAGTCGCGTGATATATATCATGCTACTTTGGTCGCGACACTGCTTAATGTCCTTTATATCCCTCAATCATTTTACAATTACCTTAAAATTGTGATTATAGAACGTATATTGATTTTCGTGGCGTACATGCCTGTGTTAGATATTGAAATATTAAAACAACAACCTGGGACTTATGGGACGATTATGTACTTTATTGCGTATTTATTGATTTCATGTACGTGTTTTTATATTCAAAGAAACGACGGTATCCACGGTTGGTGCATAACACGCACTGAAACTTGTTTCTGCTCACTGATTGGTTGGTGAGATCAGAGAAACGGTGTGCTGTGATTGACAGCTGGTCGATGTGTGTAATACATTTACCACGTGACTTGTGCTACTTACCGACGTGATATGAACCACGGTACTTGTTTCACAGTAGTGGATGCTAGCAGTGGATGTTAATCCTGTTTTTGTAAGTAGCTATCTTGTATAGTGAATATGTCATTTTGAAACTCCAACATATGTGTTCTGTCATCATTAGATATCTTGTAAAGTGAATATTTTATTTTGAAACTCCGACATATGTGTTCTATCATCATTAGATATCTTGTATAGCGAATATTTCATTTTGAAACTCCAACATAAGTGTTCTATCATCATTAGATATCTTGTATAGCGAATATTTCATTTTGAAACTCCAACATAAGTGTTCTATCATCATTCGATATCTTGTATAGTGAATATTTCATTTTGAAACTCCGACATATGTGTTCTATCATCATTCGATATCTTGTACAGTGAATATGTCATGTCGAAACTCCAACATATGTGTTTTATCATCGAGTAGATATCTTCTGTAGAGAATATGTCATTTTGAAACTCCAAATATGAGTTCCATCATAGCGTAAATATCTTGTAGAGGAAATATGCCATTCTAAAACTCTAACATCTGTGATCTATCACAGAGAATGTATCTTGTATAGTTAATATGTCATGTTGAAACTCCAACATATGTGTTCCATCATTAAATAGAAATCGTGTATGGGGAAAATGGCATTTTGAAGCTGTATTCTAAACACTGCCTTATATCTGTTTATATGCTTGTCAACAACACTCTGTACATCACTGGGTTGATGACGGTGTTAGAACCTACAACGAAACGCCGTCTCTAATTGTCATACAGAGGTTGTTCTTCCATTTATATTATTCTTGCTCAAAATGTCCACTACCTGAGCAATTGCTTCTATTTCAAATTACCAAACTCCTCTAACATGGATATACACTCTTCAAAAAAAGAAACGCACAGGTAGATGTTTAGTAAATTTATTGTACCTAATGAAGTCGATATGTTTAATTTAATATCATTGATACAGATAGGAAATTTTGGAGCTCTATAGTCACATGTTGTCGTTGTACAAAGGCATTGAAAAATGTTCATTGTCATGTCACATGAGGCAACACGGTTGCGCTGAACTCAGTATCTCGTGTGACCGCCCCGGTCAGCAATCACGGCTCTGCGTCTCCTCGACACTGACTGGATAAGTGTACGAATTCTGTCCTGCGGAATTCTGCGCCATTCTGCTTGTAACGCTTTGGCAAGTTGTGGGAATGTCTGCGGCGTGTTCTGACGTTGACGTACACGTCGATCGAGTTCATCCCAGAGGTGTTCGATTGGGTTGAGATTTGGATATCTCGACGGCCGGGGCAAGGCGTTGATGTTTGCATTATGCAGGTAGTCTACCGTGACACGAGCTGTGTGCGGTGGAGCGTTGTCCTGTTGAAACAGCTCCCTCTGACGGTCAATGATTGGAAGAAGGTGAGGTTGAATTTTTTTATTCATGTAGCGATTTGCTGTCAAATTTCCTTGAACCACAACCAAGTCAGATCTCGTGGTGTAGGATATGGCCCCCCGCACCATGACCCTACCGCCACCGAAATTGTCGAATTCACGTACCCAATGTGGGGCAAAACGCTCATTTCGACGAAGATTAACACGTTGTCTTCCATCTCACCGGTGAAGAAGAAATCGTGATTCATCGCTAAACCACACTAGTCTCCAGTTTCTCAAATTCTAAGGCTGTAAGGTATGGCACCAAGGCAAGCGTCGCTTTCGATGGATCTGTTGCAAAACAGCGACGATAACTGGTCTTCTGGGTCGGATTCCAGCCTCGCGAAGATGGTTCCTGACAGTCTGGTCCGATATTATCCTCAAACCAGGGATGCGTCCTGCAGTCTCCGTAGCTATGTCATTGCGATGACGTAGGTGGAACAGTCGAATGTAGCGATCCTGTGCAGGGGTGGTTACTCTTGACCGGCCGGTCCACGGGCGGTCTGCAGTGGAATTGAACTGTGTGTATCGGTCCCAAAGGCGGCAAATGGTGCTGTGGCGGACGTTGAAGTGGCGTGCAACAGAAGACTGTGATTCCCCTCTTTGGATACGTCCTATGGCGATGTTCCGATCGGCAGCGCTGTGTCTCGGCATTTTCGAACTTGAAAAATGTTGACAATTGAATGACAAATTATTAGCTTATGCTTGCCTTTTTATAGCCACTACCACGAGTTACAAATGCCATAACTTGCACTTGCATTTTGCTTTACTGTTTTCCTCCATGACATTTTTGAACAAGTGTACAATGCCGTTTAAGACATTGCAAAATCGACAATGGCTCCGTTTGTCGAATATCAGCCCACCAACATTTTCCAATAATATATATCAAATTTATACACCGTTTTTTAGTGTAGTCAGGTTCAGTGAACTACATACTAACCGTGCGTTCTTTTTTGGAAGAGTGTACTTTACGATCCGTTCTGTGGCCATGCTTACCTATGTATAATTATGGCTGTACACAACACGTCTCCAAACACAACACTGTGCACAATTGTGCCCTTTAGTCGTGCCAGGATCCCATGGTGGATTCAAATCCCAGATTCAACCTGAATAAGATACTAGCTTGTCAGCTCTGTACGCGTGGGGATCAGGATTACAGTATTCAAGGCCCCAAAAGTAAAGCTTTCAAAATATATTTTCATATTTGACGCATCAGTGGTCAACACGATATCCGATACAATTCCCTCTGTTGACTGACTTGCCTTTTGCACGTGTTTGTGGCGGATGTCATCGGTAGGGCAGGATACGGTCACCTTTTCATCTAAACATGCTTATGATATAGTCGACGTCGTGCAAGGACACTGTGTTAGGCAGATATTTATCATGATTATGAAGGTGTTTGTCGTTTTTATGTAGATTATGACAGATATTTTGAGGATATTTTCATATTTGACGCATCAGTAACCAACACGATATCCGATACAATTCCCTCCGTTGACTGACTTGCCTTTTGCACGTGTTTGTGGCGGATGTCATCGGTAGGGCAGGATACGGTCACCTTTTCATCTAAACATGCTTATGATATAGTCGGAGTCGTGCATGGACACTCTGTTAGGCAGATATTTATCATGATTATGAAGGTGTTTGTCGTTTTTATGTAGATTATGACAGATATTTTGAGGATATTTTCATATTTGACGCATCAGTAACCAACACGATAACCGATACAATTCCCTCCGTTGACTGACTTGCCTTTTGCACGTGTTTGTGGCGGATGTCATCGGTAGGGCAGGATACGGTCACCTTTTCATCTAAACATGCTTATGATAATTATAGTCGGAGTCGTGCATGGACACTCTGTTAGGCAGATATTTATTCTGATTATGAAGGGTTTTGTCGTTTTTATGTTGATTATTACATATATTTTTTGAGGATATTTTCATATTTGACGCATCAGTGAACAACACGATATCCGATACAATTCCCTCCGTTGACTGACTTGCCTTTTGCACGTGTTTGTGGCGGATGCCATCGGTAGGGCAGGATACGGTCACCTTTTCATCTAAACATGCTTATGATATAGTCGGAGTCGTGCATGGACACTCTGGAAGGCAGATATTTATCATGATTATGAGGGTTTTTGTCGTTTTTATGTAGATTTTGACAGATATTTTGAGGATATGTTCATATTTGACGCATCAGTAACCAACACGATAACCGATACAATTCCCTTTGTTGACTGACTTGCCTTTTGCACGTGTTTATGGCGGATGTCATCGGTAGGGCAGGATACGGTCACCTTTTCATCTAAACATGCTTATGATAATTATAGTCGGAGTCGTGCATGGACACTCTGTTAGGCAGATATTTATTACGATTATGAAGGGTTTTGTTGTTTTTATGTTGATTATACATATATTTTGAGGATATTTTCATATTTGACGCATCAGTGACCAACACGATATCCGATACAATTCCCTCCGTTGACTGACTTGCCTTTTGCACGTGTTTGTGGCGGATGCCATCGGTAGGGCAGGATATGGTCACCTTTTCATCTCAACATGCTTATGATATAGTCGGAGTCGTGCATGGACACTCTGTTAGGCAGATATTTATTCTGATTATGAAGGGTTTTGTCGTTTTTATGTTGATTATGACAGATATTTTTTGAGGATATTTTCATATTTGACGCATCAGTGACCAACACAATAACCGATACAATTCCCCCTGTTGATTGACTTGCCTTTTGCACGTGTTTGTGGCGGATATTTTCACATTTGACGCATCAGTGAGTGAGTGAGTGAGTGAGTGATTGAGTAGGGTTTAACGCCGCTTTTAACAGTATTCCAGTTATATCGCGGCGTGTCAGCTTAATGTGGGAGGAAAGCCCGAAGTGATGCGGGTCTCAGACGTTTACCACTTCGGTGAAACCCATGAGCACGGGTATGGTGCTGACAAACCTAGAAACATAATCGGGGCGAACCGGGATTCGAACCCACAATCATAGGTTTCTGGCGTGCCCAAGGGACGCAACTCTGCACAGCAAATCGCGGCGCCTTAGACGACTGGGCCGTCCGTGCCCCCTCACGCATCAGTGACCAACACGATATCCGATACAATTCCCTCTGTTGACTGACTTGCCTTTTGCACGTGTTTGTGGCGGATGCCATCGGTAGGGCAGGATACGGTCACCTTTTCATCTAAACATGCTTATGATATAGTCGACGTCGTGCAAGGACACTGTGTTAGGCAGATTTTTATCCTGATTATGAAGGGTTTTGTCGTTTTTATGTTGATTATTACATATATTTTGAGGATATTTTCATATTTGACGCATCAGTGACCAACACGATATCCGATACAATTCCCTCCGTTGACTGACTTGCCTTTTGCACGTGTTTGTGGCGGATGCCATCGGTAGGGCAGGATACGGTCACCTTTTCATCTAAACATGCTGATGATATAGTCGGAGTCGTGCAAGGACACTGTGTTAGGCAGATATTTATTCTGATTATAGGGGTTTTGTCGTTTTTATGTTGATTATTACATATATTTTTTGAGGATATTTTCATATTTGACGCATCAGTGACCAACACGATATCCGATACAATTCCCTCTGTTGACTGACTTGCCTTTTGCACGTGTTTGTGGCGGATGCCATCGGTAGGGCAGGATACGGTCACCTTTTCATCTAAACATGCTTATGATATAGTCGGAGTCGTGCATGGACACTCTGTTAGGCAGATATTTATCATGATTATGAAGGGTTTTGTCGTTTTTATGTTGATTATGACAGATATTTTGAGGATATTTTCATATTTGACGCATCAGTGACCAACACGATATCCGATACAATTCCCTCTGTTGACTGACTTGCCTTTTGCACGTGTTTGTGGCGGATGCCATCGGTAGGGCAGGATACGGTCACCTTTTCATCTCAACATGCTTATGATATAGTCGGAGTCGTGCATGGACACTGTGTTAGGCAGATATTTATTCTGATTATGATGGTGTTTGTCGTTTTTATGTAGATTATGACAGATATTTTTTGAGGATATTTTCATATTTGACGCATCAGTAACCAACACGATATCCGATACAATTCCCTCTGTTGACTGACTTGCCTTTTGCACGTGTTTGTGGCGGATGCCATCGGTAGGGCAGGATACGGTCACCTTTTCATCTAAACATGCTTATGATATAGTCGGAGTCGTGCATGGACACTCTGGAAGGCAGATATTTATCATGATTATGAGGGTTTTTGTCGTTTTTATGTAGATTATGACAGATATTTTGAGGATATGTTCATATTTGACGCATCAGTAACCAACACGATAACCGATACAATTCCCTTTGTTGACTGACTTGCCTTTTGCACGTGTTTATGGCGGATGTCATCGGTAGGGCAGGATACGGTCACCTTTTCATCTAAACATGCTTATGATAATTATAGTCGGAGTCGTGCATGGACACTCTGTTTGGCAGATATTTATTACGATTATGAAGGGTTTTGTTGTTTTTATGTTAATTATACATATATTTTGAGGATATTTTCATATTTGACGCATCAGTGACCAACACGATATCCGATACAATTCCCTCCGTTGACTGACTTGCCTTTTGCACGTGTTTGTGGCGGATGTCATCGGTAGGGCAGGATACGGTCACCTTTTCATCTAAACATGCTTATGATAATTATAGTCGGAGTCGTGCATGGACACTCTGTTAGGCAGATATTTATTCTGATTATGAAGGGTTTTGTCGTTTTTATGTTGATTATTACATATATTTTTTGAGGATATTTTCATATTTGACGCATCAGTGAACAACACGATATCCGATACAATTCCCTCCGTTGACTGACTTGCCTTTTGCACGTGTTTGTGGCGGATGCCATCGGTAGGGCAGGATACGGTCACCTTTTCATCTAAACATGCTTATGATATAGTCGGAGTCGTGCATGGACACTCTGGAAGGCAGATATTTATCATGATTATGAGGGTTTTTGTCGTTTTTATGTAGATTTTGACAGATATTTTGAGGATATGTTCATATTTGACGCATCAGTAACCAACACGATAACTGATACAATTCCCTTTGTTGACTGACTTGCCTTTTGCACGTGTTTATGGCGGATGTCATCGGTAGGGCAGGATACGGTCACCTTTTCATCTAAACATGCTTATGATAATTATAGTCGGAGTCGTGCATGGACACTCTGTTAGGCAGATATTTATTACGATTATGAAGGGTTTTGTTGTTTTTATGTTGATTATACATATATTTTGAGGATATTTTCATATTTGACGCATCAGTGACCAACACGATATCCGATACAATTCCCTCCGTTGACTGACTTGCCTTTTGCACGTGTTTGTGGCGGATGCCATCGGTAGGGCAGGATATGGTCACCTTTTCATCTCAACATGCTTATGATATAGTCGGAGTCGTGCATGGACACTCTGTTAGGCAGATATTTATTCTGATTATGAAGGGTTTTGTCGTTTTTATGTTGATTATGACAGATATTTTTTGAGGATATTTTCATATTTGACGCATCAGTGACCAACACAATAACCGATACAATTCCCCCTGTTGATTGACTTGCCTTTTGCACGTGTTTGTGGCGGATATTTTCACATTTGACGCATCAGTGAGTGAGTGAGTGAGTGAGTGATTGAGTAGGGTTTAACGCCGCTTTTAACAGTATTCCAGTTATATCGCGGCGTGTCAGCTTAATGTGGGAGGAAAGCCCGAAGTGATGCGGGTCTCAGACGTTTACCACTTCGGTGAAACCCATGAGCACGGGTATGGTGCTGACAAACCTAGAAACATAATCGGGGCGAACCGGGATTCGAACCCACAATCATAGGTTTCTGGCGTGCCCAAGGGACGCAACTCTGCACAGCAAATCGCGGCGCCTTAGACGACTGGGCCGTCCGTGCCCCCTCACGCATCAGTGACCAACACGATATCCGATACAATTCCCTCTGTTGACTGACTTGCCTTTTGCACGTGTTTGTGGCGGATGCCATCGGTAGGGCAGGATACGGTCACCTTTTCATCTAAACATGCTTATGATATAGTCGACGTCGTGCAAGGACACTGTGTTAGGCAGATTTTTATCCTGATTATGAAGGGTTTTGTCGTTTTTATGTTGATTATTACATATATTTTGAGGATATTTTCATATTTGACGCATCAGTGACCAACACGATATCCGATACAATTCCCTCCGTTGACTGACTTGCCTTTTGCACGTGTTTGTGGCGGATGCCATCGGTAGGGCAGGATACGGTCACCTTTTCATCTAAACATGCTGATGATATAGTCGGAGTCGTGCAAGGACACTGTGTTAGGCAGATATTTATTCTGATTATAGGGGTTTTGTCGTTTTTATGTTGATTATTACATATATTTTTTGAGGATATTTTCATATTTGACGCATCAGTGACCAACACGATATCCGATACAATTCCCTCTGTTGACTGACTTGCCTTTTGCACGTGTTTGTGGCGGATGCCATCGGTAGGGCAGGATACGGTCACCTTTTCATCTAAACATGCTTATGATATAGTCGGAGTCGTGCAAGGACACTGTGTTAGGCAGATATTTATTCTGATTATAGGGGTTTTGTCGTTTTTATGTTGATTATTACATATATTTTTTGAGGATATTTTCATATTTGACGCATCAGTGACCAACACGATATCCGATACAATTCCCTCTGTTGACTGACTTGCCTTTTGCACGTGTTTGTGGCGGATGCCATCGGTAGGGCAGGATACGGTCACCTTTTCATCTAAACATGCTTATGATATAGTCGGAGTCGTGCATGGACACTCTGTTAGGCAGATATTTATCATGATTATGAAGGGTTTTGTCGTTTTTATGTTGATTATGACAGATATTTTGAGGATATTTTCATATTTGACGCATCAGTGACCAACACGATATCCGATACAATTCCCTCTGTTGACTGACTTGCCTTTTGCACGTGTTTGTGGCGGATGCCATCGGTAGGGCAGGATACGGTCACCTTTTCATCTCAACATGCTTATGATATAGTCGGAGTCGTGCATGGACACTGTGTTAGGCAGATATTTATTCTGATTATGATGGTGTTTGTCGTTTTTATGTAGATTATGACAGATATTTTTTGAGGATATTTTCATATTTGACGCATCAGTAACCAACACGATATCCGATACAATTCCCTCTGTTGACTGACTTGCCTTTTGCACGTGTTTGTGGCGGATGCCATCGGTAGGGCAGGATACGGTCACCTTTTCATCTAAACATGCTTATGATATAGTCGGAGTCGTGCATGGACACTCTGGAAGGCAGATATTTATCATGATTATGAGGGTTTTTGTCGTTTTTATGTAGATTATGACAGATATTTTGAGGATATGTTCATATTTGACGCATCAGTAACCAACACGATAACCGATACAATTCCCTTTGTTGACTGACTTGCCTTTTGCACGTGTTTATGGCGGATGTCATCGGTAGGGCAGGATACGGTCACCTTTTCATCTAAACATGCTTATGATAATTATAGTCGGAGTCGTGCATGGACACTCTGTTTGGCAGATATTTATTACGATTATGAAGGGTTTTGTTGTTTTTATGTTAATTATACATATATTTTGAGGATATTTTCATATTTGACGCATCAGTGACCAACACGATATCCGATACAATTCCCTCCGTTGACTGACTTGCCTTTTGCACGTGTTTGTGGCGGATGCCATCGGTAGGGCAGGATACGGTCACCTTTTCATCTAAACATGCTTATGATATAGTCGGAGTCGTGCATGGACACTCTGTTAGGCAGATATTTATTCTGATTATGAAGGGTTTTGTCGTTTTTATGTTGATTATGACAGATATTTTTTGAGGATATTTTCATATTTGACGCATCAGTGACCAACACAATAACCGATACAATTCCCCCTGTTGATTGACTTGCCTTTTGCACGTGTTTGTGGCGGTTATTTTCACATTTGACGCATCAGTGAGTGAGTGATTGAGTAGGGTTTAACGCCGCTTTTAACAGTATTCCAGTTATATCGCGGCGTGTCAGCTTAATGTGGGAGGAAAGCCCGAAGTGATGCGGGTCTCAGACGTTTACCACTTCGGTGAAACCCATGAGCACGGGTATGGTGCTGACAAACCTAGAAACATAATCGGGGCGAACCGGGATTCGAACCCACAATCATAGGTTTCTGGCGTGCCCAAGGGACGCAACTCTGCACAGCAAATCGCGGCGCCTTAGACGACTGGGCCGTCCGTGCCCCCTGACGCATCAGTGACCAACACGATATCCGATACAATTCCCTCTGTTGACTGACTTGCCTTTTACACGTGTTTGTCGCGGATGCCATCGGTAGGGCAGGATACGGTCACCTTTTCATCTAAACATGCTTATGATATAGTCGACGTCGTGCAAGGACACTGTGTTAGGCAGATATTTATCCTGATTATGAAGGGTTTTGTCGTTTTTATGTTGATTATTACATATATTTTGAGGATATTTTCATATTTGACGCATCAGTGACCAACACGATATCCGATACAATTCCCTCTGTTGACTGACTTGCCTTTTGCACGTGTTTGTGGCGGATGCCATCGGTAGGGCAGGATACGGTCACCTTTTCATCTAAACATGCTTATGATATAGTCGGAGTCGTGCATGGACACTCTGTAAGGCAGATATTTATCATGATTATGAAGGTGTTTGTCGTTTTTATGTAGATTATGACAGATATTTTGAGGATATTTTCATATTTGACGCATCAGTAACCAACACGATAACCGATACAATTTCCTCTGTTGACTGACTTGCCTTTTGCACGTGTTTGTCGCGGATGCCATCGGTAGGGCAGGATACGGTCACCTTTTCATCTAAACATGCTTATGATAAAGTCGGAGTCGTGCAAGGACACTGTGTTAGGCAGATATTTATTCTGATTATGAGGGGTTTTGTCGTTTTAATGTTGATTATGACAGATATTTTTTGAGGATATTTTCATATTTGACGCATCAGTGACCAACACGATATCCGATACAATTCCCTCTGTTGACTGACTTGCCTTTTGCACGTGTTTGTGGCGGATGCCATCGGTAGGGCAGGATACGGTCACCTTTTCATCTAAACATGCTTATGATATAGTCGACGTCGTGCAAGGACACTGTGTTAGGCAGATATTTATCCTGATTATGAAGGGTTTTGTCGTTTTTATGTTGATTATTACATATATTTTGAGGATATTTTCATATTTGACGCATCAGTGACCAACACGATATCCGATACAATTCCCTCCGTTGACTGACTTGCCTTTTGCACGTGTTTGTGGCGGATGCCATCGGTAGGGCAGGATACGGTCACCTTTTCATCTAAACATGCTTATGATATAGTCGGAGTCGTGCATGGACACTGTGTTAGGCAGATATTTATTCTGATTATGAAGGGTTTTGTCGTTTTTATGTTGATTATTACATATATTTTTTGAGGATATTTTCATATTTGACGCATCAGTGACCAACACGATATCCGATACAATTCCCTCCGTTGACTGACTTGCCTTTTGCACGTGTTTGTGGCGGATGCCATCGGTAGGGCAGGATACGGTCACCTTTTCATCTAAACATGCTTATGATATAGTCGGAGTCGTGCAAGGACACTGTGTTAGGCAGATATTTATTCTGATTATAGGGGTTTTGTCGTTTTTATGTTGATTATTACATATATTTTTTGAGGATATTTTCATATTTGACGCATCAGTGACCAACACGATATCCGATACAATTCCCTCTGTTGACTGACTTGCCTTTTGCACGTGTTTGTGGCGGATGCCATCGGTAGGGCAGGATACGGTCACCTTTTCATCTAAACATGCTTATGATATAGTCGGAGTCGTGCATGGACACTCTGTTAGGCAGATATTTATCATGATTATGAAGGGTTTTGTCGTTTTTATGTTGATTATGACAGATATTTTTTGAGGATATTTTCATATTTGACGCATCAGTGACCAACACGATATCCGATACAATTCCCTCTGTTGACTGACTTGCCTTTTGCACGTGTTTGTGGCGGATGCCATCGGTAGGGCAGGATACGGTCACCTTTTCATCTCAACATGCTTATGATATAGTCGGAGTCGTGCATGGACACTCTGTTAGGCAGATATTTATCATGATTATGAAGGTGTTTGTCGTTTTTATGTAGATTATAACAGATATTTTGAGGATATTTTCATATTTGACGCATCAGTAACCAACACGATAACCGATACAATTCCCTCCGTTGACTGACTTGCCTTTTGCACGTGTTTGTGGCGGATGTCATCGGTAGGGCAGGATACGGTCACCTTTTCATCTAAACATGCTTATGATAATTATAGTCGGAGTCGTGCATGGACACTCTGTTAGGCAGATATTTATTACGATTATGAAGGGTTTTGTTGTTTTTATGTTGATTATACATATATTTTGAGGATATTTTCATATTTGACGCATCAGTGACCAACACGATATCCGATACAATTCCCTCCGTTGACTGACTTGCCTTTTGCACGTGTTTGTGGCGGATGCCATCGGTAGGGCAGGATACGGTCACCTTTTCATCTAAACATGCTTATGATATAGTCGGAGTCGTGCATGGACACTCTTTTAGGCAGATATTTATTCTGATTATGAAGGGTTTTGTCGTTTTTATGTTGATTATGACAGATATTTTTTTAGGATATTTTCATATTTGACGCATCAGTGACCAACACAATAACCGATACAATTCCCCCTGTTGATTGACTTGCCTTTTGCACGTGTTTGTGGCGGATATTTTCACATTTGACGCATCAGTGAGTGAGTGAGTGAGTAGGGTTTAACGCCGCTTTTAACAGTATTCCAGTTATATCGCGGCGTGTCAGCTTAATGTGGGAGGAAAGCCCGAAGTGATGCGGGTCTCAGACGTTTACCACTTCGGTGAAACCCATGAGCACGGGTATGGTGCTGACAAACCTAGAAACATAATCGGGGCGAACCGGGATTCGAACCCACAATCATAGGTTTCTGGCGTGCCCAAGGGACGCAACTCTGCACAGCAAATCGCGGCGCCTTAGACGACTGGGCCGTCCGTGCCCCCTGACGCATCAGTGACCAACACGATATCCGATACAATTCCCTCTGTTGACTGACTTGCCTTTTGCACGTGTTTGTGGCGGATGCCATCGGTAGGGCAGGATACGGTCACCTTTTCATCTCAACATGCTTATGATATAGTCGGAGTCGTGCATGGACACTCTGTTAGGCAGATATTTATCCTGATTATGAAGGTGTTTGTCGTTTTTATGTAGATTATGACAGATATTTTGAGGATATTTTCATATTTGACGCATCAGTAACCAACACGATAACCGATACAATTCCCTCCGTTGACTGACTTGCCTTTTGCACGTGTTTGTGGCGGATGCCATCGGTAGGGCAGGATACGGTCACCTTTTCATCTAAACATGCTTATGATATAGTCGGAGTCGTGCATGGACACTCTGGAAGGCAGATATTTATCATGATTATGAGGGTTTTTGTCGTTTTTATGTAGATTATGACAGATATTTTGAGGATATGTTCATATTTGACGCATCAGTAACCAACACGATAACCGATACAATTCCCTTTGTTGACTGACTTGCCTTTTGCACGTGTTTATGGCGGATGTCATCGGTAGGGCAGGATACGGTCACCTTTTCATCTAAACATGCTTATGATAATTATAGTCGGAGTCGTGCATGGACACTCTGTTAGGCAGATATTTATTACGATTATGAAGGGTTTTGTTGTTTTTATGTTGATTATACATATATTTTGAGGATATTTTCATATTTGACGCATCAGTGACCAACACGATATCCGATACAATTCCCTCCGTTGACTGACTTGCCTTTTGCACGTGTTTGTGGCGGATGCCATCGGTAGGGCAGGATACGGTCACCTTTTCATCTAAACATGCTTATGATATAGTCGGAGTCGTGCATGGACACTCTTTTAGGCAGATATTTATTCTGATTATGAAGGGTTTTGTCGTTTTTATGTTGATTATGACAGATATTTTGTGAGGATATTTTCATATTTGACGCATCAGTGACCAACACAATAACCGATACAATTCCCCCTGTTGATTGACTTGCCTTTTGCACGTGTTTGTGGCGGATATTTTCACATTTGACGCATCAGTGAGTGAGTGAGTGAGTAGGGTTTAACGCCGCTTTTAACAGTATTCCAGTTATATCGCGGCGTGTCAGCTTAATGTGGGAGGAAAGCCCGAAGTGATGCGGGTCTCAGACGTTTACCACTTCGGTGAAACCCATGAGCACGGGTATGGTGCTGACAAACCTAGAAACATAATCGGGGCGAACCGGGATTCGAACCCACAATCATAGGTTTCTGGCGTGCCCAAGGGACGCAACTCTGCACAGCAAATCGCGGCGCCTTAGACGACTGGGCCGTCCGTGCCCCCTCACGCATCAGTGACCAACACGATATCCGATACAATTCCCTCTGTTGACTGACTTGCCTTTTACACGTGTTTGTCGCGGATGCCATCGGTAGGGCAGGATACGGTCACCTTTTCATCTAAACATGCTTATGATAAAGTCGACGTCGTGCAAGGACACTGTGTTAGGCAGATATTTATCCTGATTATGAAGGGTTTTGTCGTTTTTATGTTGATTATTACATATATTTTGAGGATATTTTCATATTTGACGCATCAGTGACCAACACGATATCCGATACAATTCCCTCCGTTGACTGACTTGCCTTTTGCACGTGTTTGTGGCGGATGCCATCGGTAGGGCAGGATACGGTCACCTTTTCATCTAAACATGCTTATGATATAGTCGGAGTCGTGCAAGGACACTGTGTTAGGCAGATATTTATTCTGATTATAGGGGTTTTGTCGTTTTTATGTTGATTATTACATATATTTTTTTAGGATATTTTCATATTTGACGCATCAGTGACCAACACGATAACCGATACAATTCCCTCCGTTGACTGACTTGCCTTTTGCACGTGTTTGTGGCGGATGCCATCGGTAGGGCAGGATACGGTCACCTTTTCATCTAAACATGCTTATGATATAGTCGGAGTCGTGCATGGACACTCTGTTAGGCAGATATTTATCATGATTATGAAGGGTTTTGTCGTTTTTATGTTGATTATGACAGATATTTTTTGAGGATATTTTCATATTTGACGCATCAGTGACCAACACGATATCCGATACAATTCCCTCTGTTGACTGACTTGCCTTTTGCACGTGTTTGTGGCGGATGCCATCGGTAGGGCAGGATACGGTCACCTTTTCATCTAAACATGCTTATGATATAGTCGGAGTCGTGCATGGACACTCTGTTAGGCAGATGCTTATTTTGATTATGAAGGTGTTTGTCGTTTTTATGTAGATTATGACAGATATTTTGAGGATATGTTCATATTTGACGCATCAGTAACCAACACGATAACCGATACAATTCCCTTTGTTGACTGACTTGCCTTTTGCACGTGTTTATGGCGGATGTCATCGGTAGGGCAGGATACGGTCACCTTTTCATCTAAACATGCTTATGATAATTATAGTCGGAGTCGTGCATGGACACTCTGTTAGGCAGATATTTATTACGATTATGAAGGGTTTTGTTGTTTTTATGTTGATTATACATATATTTTGAGGATATTTTCATATTTGACGCATCAGTGACCAACACGATATCCGATACAATTCCCTTTGTTGACTGACTTGCCTTTTGCACGTGTTTGTCGCGGATGCCATCGGTAGGGCAGGATACGGTCACCTTTTCATCTAAACATGCTTATGATAAAGTCGGAGTCGTGCATGGACACTGTGTTAGGCACATGGTTATTTTGATTATGAAGGGGTGCTGTCGTTTTTATGTTGATTATGACAGATATGTTTTGAGGATATGTTCGTATTTGACGCATCCGTGACCAACACGATATCCGATACAATTCCCTCCGTTGACTGACTTGCCTTTTGCACGTGTTTGTGGCGGATGCCATCGGTAGGGCAGGATACGGTCACCTTTTCATCTAAACATGCTTATGATATAGTCGGAGTCGTGCATGGACACTCTGTTAGGCAGATGCTTATTTTGATTATGAAGGTGTTTGTCGTTTTTATGTTGATTATGACAGATATATTTTGAGGATATGTTCGTATTTGACGCATCCGTGAACAACACGATATCCGATACAATTCCCTCCGTTGGCTGACTTGCCTTTTGCACGTGTTTGTGGCGGATGCCATCGGTAGGGCAGGATACGGTCACCTTTTCATCTAAACATGCTTATGAGATTGTCGGAGTCGTTCATGGACACTGTGTTAGGCAGATGTTTGTTATGATTATGAAGGGTTTTTGTCGTTTTTATGTTGATTATGACAGACATGTTTTGGGGATATTTTCATATCTCTTTCAACACCAGTCAACCAGAAGTGTTTACTGCTCGGACACCGAGTTCCCAGAGACTCTTGTGTGATAGATGAAGCCAACATTTATCAAAGAAAATATCTTCTCGTAAAATATATTTGCTACTACATGTTATACACCATTTGAAAGGTCTGATCCCATGGTTTATAAATGTGAAAGTTATGTTTTTCACATTATTTAAATAATGCATTTACAACTTAATTAAGTTCGTTGTAAATAAAAAATGTAAGCTTACACGTTGTTAACATCCAGATTAAGGACCAAGGAAGCGAAAACTTGACGATTTTCGGCAAATATAAGATTTCATAAAATCCACTTACCTATTTCTGTTTTATTTTCATTGTTTACGAAATTGGAAAATCATTTTAAAAAGAATTATAAATAGTTTCTGTCATCACCCATTTCCCGATAACAGCGGCTGTCCGCTCAGTAACATGAAGAAATACCGCCGTTTTCGAGGCTTCGTATGAATAACACGTTCGTCGAAGAATGGCATATGACACATCGCTAGAAAGCTTATGCCTTCATCTACACGCCTGGTTTTTTTCGTAGTTATAACAAGCGATTTCATTGGATTAATATTGGTTTCTAATGACGCTTTCTTGCCGAAATCTGCTACAAGTTTCGATATTAGTCAATTCTGAGCACATGACCTAATGCAGTCAATCAAATTACAGCTGTGATTCCAAGCTCGTGTTTGATATATTTGAGAAGTTGGCGAAAGAATTTTGTTAAATCGTGTTATTCTGAACGTTTTAAGCATGAAATCACGATATATATTAAAAATATAAAACTTCGTGAATGTATCGTGCTAGGTTACGAGCTGTGACAAGATTTTTCATGCATATATTTTTGCATTTAACATCGTGTCCGAGCCGAGAATTCAAGGCGACGAAAACCGAGATGTCATTTGACTTACATTACACGCGATCGCACGAAATGATGGAAATAATAACTTAGATATGTAAGTTTGATTACTTTTAGATATATTTTTGTTGATTTTATTTATTACTTTGTATAATATATTTAAAGATTTGTTTAGAACGTCTTTATTTTGCTCTTTGACATGTTCGATGTTGACCCGTTGTCGAAATTTGTGTCCGAGAATTTTATTTTCAATAACATCGCGGTAAATAGTGAATAATTTTTTAATTTATCGATAAAAAATGATAAATTGAAATGGAATACGTATTTCAGACATTGTGAAATGTGATAGATTTAATAAATGAATGATATCACAGGTAGGTCCATAAAACTATATATTATTTTGACGTGACTACGGCTTGGCCGGTTAACCGGCCAACGGTGTCTGGAGACTCGATGCTTCTTGGCCGGATAACCGGCCTACGGTGTTGAAAGAGATATTTGACGCATCCGTGACTAACAAGATATCCGATACAATTACCTCTGTTGACTGACTTGCCTTTTGCACGTGTTTGTGGCGGATGCCATCGGTAGGGCAGGATACGGTCACCTTTTCATCTAAACATGCTTATGATATAGTCGGAGTCGTGCATGGACACTCTGGAAGGCAGATATTTATTACGATTATGAAGGGTTTTGTTGCTTTTATGTTGATTATGACAGATATTTTCATATTTGACGCATCAGTAACCAACACGATATATGCCACTGAAAGAAGTTATACCTGATGTTGACACTTTCAACGAAGGTCGGTCAATTTCTGTGGACCAATATTTCTGTCAATTGTATTGATTCTGCTTACATTACAGTTGTGATATAATTGATTTCATCTATTGTTTGTGTATGAACTAGAGATGCGGTGCCTGCAACGCGCGGAGCGACTGCTGGCTATTGGCATGCTGGAAACTGGCAGAAGTCAGCGTGCAGTGGCCAATACGTTTGATGTTTCACAGTCTGTGATTGGCAGACTATGGAACAGGTACCAACAAACCAAACAATATTGACGATCGACCCCGTTCAGTGCGTCCCAGGTTAACGACAGGACCATAGGATCGATTGATCCAAAACCAGGCTCTACGCACTAAAAGCATGTAGCATGGCAACTTCGTTAACTAACATGAGGTGGGCACCCCTAAGAAAACTAAGCATGCCTTGTAAAGGTTTCGCTCTACAGCGCGCCTTATTATTATCACTTCATATCGCTCATTGTGACGTAAGAGATATGACGTCACAGTCATATATATAGAAAAGCGCCAAATAGAAAGCTTCATTTGAATATTTTCGTAACTGCAACTTTGCATTTTTTTAGCCTGTAATTGTGCATAAAATTATTTCAATATGCCTACCGACAATGACTGTAAAATAAGTACTATTCTAAAAATATTAGCTCCGGCGGTGATGCCGCAATCAAATCGGCTGTTTCAATCAGAGAAGGTTTATTGTGATTTGAAACCCCTGACTGACCAATCTTCATCGAGTATTTCCATATTCATGGTAGAATGAATGGCTCACGACTGATCCAAAAATGTCATCTTTGAAATTTCGCGTCTTACCCCTATAGTCCTTGAAGATCGTTCGCGGTCATAACATCTACTGTCATACTTGCCTACCGGTTGCAATGTGTTCCCAAGTCATTCATTATATCATACAACTACAGAAAGTGGAAAGTAGATCATCATCATCATCACGATGGAGATGTATCCTAGTGGTTAAAACGTTGCCTCGTCATACCGTCAACGTAACGTGATTCCCTAATTGGCCACAATGTTCATGAACATTTTCCGAAACCGAATCAGCATGGCGTAAAAGGCAAAACAGTGAAGAAAATTACAAGAATTAATCACTGAAAATAAGTGATGACACACGATGTTCGCGAAAAGGGTTTGTATGTCCTGCTCTACTTCAACCTTATTAAAATCAGATCTTAGTTCTTGCTACCGCTAAACAAAGATCTGGGAACATCCCATTACGGGTCACGTCAGAACGACCTTTTGCAAACTTTGACCGACCAATGAAATGACTGACAAGAAATCGATATTAGCCAATCATAAGGCACCTTTCTCGAGTTTTACGACACTAGTTACAAACTGGCGACTACGCTTCGAAACATATTTTGACGTATTCTCGATTAAAAATGTTAAAACTGATAAAAAGAACATTCTGGAATGGCTTATACATGGCCTAGATTGTATGGATATAATCATAAAACTCGTAACTGTTGTTCGGAATACCCTCTGTTAAATATTTCGAGGTTGCATGATAAGAAAACATATTCCGACTGTCACTGTCATGATCTGGTAAGCGACGCTCTGTTTGGTAGGTCGTTCTGACGTGACCCGTAATGGGTTGTCCTCAGATCTATGTTTAGCGATAGCGACAACTAAGATCTGATTTTTATGTGATTGGCTCTACTTGCAGTTCCCGCCACTCACACAGTTTTCGTTAAAAACACGTGTCAATTGCTGCCTAACGCAACGATGTTGCCTTGTGTGGTGGCCTATAAATAGTCTAGTCTGGACTTGACAACCCAGTAGTGAGCAATGATCCATGCAGGTACCGCTTTATCAGCCACGTCAGCCTGACCAACCAGTCTATGGTATATTCACTCATTCACTTCACAATTGGTTTTACTATTATTTTCAATTCGCAGGACAAGATGGCGGCTGCCGTCGACATTGTAATGATGACATTAATAACAGGTAGGTGAAATAATTCAACATTTTGGTTGTCTAAATGATCAGTGATGTTTGTGTTATTATGTACAGGAAGATATTAACGAGCTCAGTATACATCTATATGTCATATCTATAAAATAACATGGGGGCACGGGTGGTCGAGTCGTCTAAGGCGCGGCAATTCGCTGTGCAGAGTTGTGTCCCTTGGACAGGCCAGAATCCAATGATCCTGGGTTTGAATCTCGGTTTGTCGCGATTATGTTTCAAGGTTTGTCAGCACCATGCCCGTTGTCACTACTTTCACCAAAGTGGTAAACGTCTGAGACC
The DNA here is from genome assembly GCF_023055435.1 of Haliotis rufescens. Classification (NCBI taxonomy): domain Eukaryota; kingdom Metazoa; phylum Mollusca; class Gastropoda; order Lepetellida; family Haliotidae; genus Haliotis; species Haliotis rufescens. The sequence goes on along the minus strand of NW_025964391.1, from coordinate 324,832 downwards.
TGCATCACTTCGGGCTTTCCTCCCACATTCAGCTGACATGCCGTGATATAACAGGAATATTGTTAAAAGCGGCGTTAAACACAACTCACTGAATCAATCACTATATCATAACAATAGACGCCGGATGTCCTTAGCCATGCGTTACGTTTTTCTTTGTGTAACTGGCGGATTGATTGCACATATCACTTATTAATGAGGTACATATTATTCAGAAAGCTAATGCCACCTAAACGTAACAACTTGCGGTTACGTTACATACTATCCCAGGTCCTTAGATGGCGCGCTGGGGCATGTTGAATACCCTGGATACGGTCACCTGGGAAGTTATCCAAACTCAGTCTGTGTTGATGTACTTCAGTAGCTATTGATTTTCCCATTAAAAACTGTTATTGTACAAAAACATGAAAAGACAAATCATTTCAAAATGAGCCTGAACTATTACCTGGGGATGTGTACTAGTTGGCAGTCAGAGGATGTTGCACAAACTCAGAGGATGTCAATATTATATTGTTATCGAAGCCCAGCGTAACGACAAACAACCTCGACCCGTTATTCCCAGACAACAGAAGCCGACATTATTTGTTGATGATATGGTGCAATATTGACACTCGACGTGTCTCGAACAGTGGATAACTTAAAATATATTACTCAAAAGACGTTAAGGATCATCCGACTCTTTCAAAATGCTATAGTTATCCATCATGCCATGAGTGAGTGAGTGAGTAAGTCGGGTGTAACGCCAATTTTAACAGTATTCCATGAGTTATATCACGGCGTGTCAGCTTAATGTGGGAGGAAAGCCCAAAGTGATGCAGGTCTCAGACGTTTAACACTTCGGTGAAACCCACGAGCACGGGTATGGTGCTGACAAACCTATGAACATAATCGGGGCGAACCGGGATTCGAACCCACAATCATAGGTTTCTGGCGTGCCCACGTAACGCAACTCTGCACAGCGAATCGCGGCACCTTAGACGAACGACTGGGCCACCCATTAACTATCAGCCATTTCCTTTGCCTTGAACATACTGGCCCGTGTCGACTGTGAACCACTGGTCATTTTCTCATTCCTCATCTATATGTATGTGATTTATGTATAGGCTGTCGCCTTACTGATAGCCTTACTCCCGCCAACAGTGACTTCAGCGTCCAGTCTCCCCACCTCCATGACGACATGGACTTTGTACACAGACAAGCGATCCTGGAATGAAGCACAGTTCCTCTGTGAAGCTTTGGGCGCTCATCTGTTGTATCTGAAAGACACCGCTATGGAGGGCCTGGCTGATCAACTAGCACAACAAGAACCCTGGTCGCCGCATCTTGGCGTGTAAGGAACAAACATGTTTCTTTGTTTGTTGTTTAATGCCACACAATTCAGGTGTTCATCGCCGTGATATTGCTGGAATATTGCTAAAAGCGGTGTAAAATAATACTCACTTTATCATACGGTATAGACACTGATGCTTTTATAATTCTGTTTACGCAAAAAGGAGCAGTATGATCACGAGGGGTACATGTGGTTTTAAGCGTCCCGCGTAACGTTTCATACCACGATCAGGGGCGACTGGTACATAACGGGGGACGCATAAAACCCCTTGTACCCCGAGTGATCCTGCTTCAACGAATTTATCTTACAAACATGTTTTAATCTGCCGTTGTAAAATGAATTAAAACAAATTCAAAATTGATAAAAAAAACAGCTGTTCGATTGAGCTGAGGATAACTTGTTCTGTTCTGAGACTTTCATTGACTCGGAAAAAGCTTGATGATTGTGGCTTTGAAGTAAAAGGGATTTATTCTTCCGTTCAGAAATCCACGTGCAGCCTGTCTTCTTCGTAGCGGGGTATAAAAGATTTATAGTATTTTATCAAGATCACGTAAACCAATAAGATCTCAACATTCTGACATGGAGGTATAATAATGATACTTATATGACGGAATATACTTTGATTTATACAATTATACATATATTACACTATGTATACACTGATACTTATTGTACACGATATATATACTGATATTTATAGTGCACGGTATACATAGTGATACTTATATTATACGGAATATACACTGATACTTATACGGTTATAATGTTATATATGTTATAAGTGCATTGGGTTTAAAATACTAACGTGATTGCTGGTGTTTCTCCTCAAGACTGAAGTCCCACTCTATTGGACTATATAACATGGTCGAGACTGTCCCGGCCAGCTATTCATGGCTGGACTGTGAGCCAGCGGGCACAATCACCGCCAACTGGGCCTCTTCGCGGGAACCATTGTTACAGACGATGCGTTTGTGCCTCAGGCGGCTCCCAGGTGCCGGGTACGCAACCGCCGATTGCAAGGATGACAATCAATATGTCTGCGAGAAGGTTGGAGGTAAGGTTGGAAGCAATGAAAATTCATGAATATAATAAATAAGTCTTCTCATCTAGCAAGTTGATATTATGCAGGTTGTTCATATACGAGTATACAAGTATGCGATAGATGAATGTGTTTCCATATTTAGGAGTGAGTGAGCGTATGTCCGTTAAATGTCACAGTCAGCGTCACACATGAAACTATTGACCATGTAATATAAATATCGAGTTGAAATTAAAAATCGCTTTTTTGGCAAATGGAAAATCTTAAATTTATCGGGGAGTGATGTGCGTTTGGCTCGGGGGATTAAATCCTTCCCATCTAGGCCCACCACGGAAACGCGTAATGATCCGCGTGGGTGATCCTGGCACGGTCAGGCTGGTTAGGCTCATCATCAGCTCAGGGCCCTCGCCCCCTCTACACGCAGCCCAGAAAGCGAATGGGACTTCTCCAAGGAAGCACTGCCTAGTCAAACCCACCCAGAACCTTTCGGAGAATATGAAGACTCCCCAACACTGCAGCCTTCCGAATTACCCAGAAGAGCTGTATTCCGGGTAGCAAACCCGGGTACTCTCCCAATGTCAGTCAACAGATTGGGAGGTACCAAACCTAAGGCACCGAGAACAATGGGGAGTCGGTCAACTTGGTACTTGGGATGCAAGCGTGACATTTCGAAAGCGAGGTCCGTACATTTGCCATGTTTTTCCTCAATCTTGTCAATCACATTAATTTCAAAGGGGACAGAAAGTTCAATAATATAAATGATTTCATTGGATTTATCAAAAAGGACAAGATCAGGTTTGTTGGCCTAGATACGTCTGAGGCTATAAATGGGCCTATTCCAAAGACTTTTGTATTTATCATTTTCCATGACGCCCTCTACATATTCCGGGTCGTACTATTGGTGGACCTCTGTGTCAAAACCACAAGCATGGCGAATACTGTAATAAAATGATCGAGCCACCCCATCATGCCGTTTAAGATACTGTGTTTATGCCAAAGTTGGGCATCCACTGACAATGTGTTAGGCAGTCTCATTAAATTCATAAAATAATCTACATTTCATATTTACATTCTGATGCAAAATCACACATTGACGGTTTCGAGTGGGATGTGACTGGTCCTGAGCAGCAAACGGAAAGCCTTCTGTTTCACTTTTCAGGCCAGACGACTTCATCCAAGTGAAGGACTCTGCAGGATTGCTGATCTTCTCAACACACTGCACATAAACTCGATGCCGTTGTCGTTCAGAAAGCCTCTCCTTGTAAAACTTGAGTCTGGGCCGATTTGATATGGCACTTCGCTTGGTTGACACTCATTTCTGTAGCGTCAAGCAATACAGAACCATCAACAAAATCAACACCGACATTGAGATCATGTCCCACATCCTTGGCTCGTTTTAGAAAACTGTGGAATGCCTTGTTTTCATCATGAGTCTTGACATGCTTCACAAAAGGATCATCAGACAAATAAATGTGTGCAAAAGAGCACAAAACAATTAATTATTATTACCCATAGGGTTAGAAATAACAATATCACCAGTGTATTGATTACGTCATCCGGACGGCATTGTTGACGTCATTCGAATTGTTACGTGAGGATGGAATGATGACGTACTAAGAAAGGTCGTCAGAGCTGTTTGTTAAGTTTGTTGACGTCATTCGACAATTATGGTTTTCTGAGATGGTGGTCGCATATTTCTAAAGGCGAGCTCAAAAGGATTGAGGAAAATTTGATAAATACACACGCATGTGTGTCATACTAATTTTATGAAACTCGTGACAAAATTCATGTAATACCCTCGCTCTCGCTTACGAGGTACAAGAATTCTGACACTTGTTTCGTAAATTCAGTATGACACAGATATAATCTCTACATTTATTGACCTAATTTTATCCCAAACTCTTTCAACTTATGTTTGTATATAATAAACTTGCGCTTGTTTTCTGTATGTACGTTTCTATCTCCGAGTGTGTGAGGTTCTACGTCGTTATTACATCAACCCCACCGCGAAGAAATCCACGAGTGGACTTCACACATGTTCAATTAATCGGTCCCATTTCTTTTATGTAAGACAACATACTTTTATGAATAGGCAGGAAAGCATTTTAAGTAACCAATTTGTGTGCATCATGTTTGAGGTTTTAATACCGACAGTAAGCACCTACTCCGAGACGTCGTGTGCAGTCACCACAAATATAACACCAAATCACCTTTCCGAGGGAGTTAGTGAGTTGGGTTAAAGGCCGCTTTAAACAGTAGCCCAGTGATATCACGGCGTGTCAGTTTATTGTGGGAGAAAAAGCCTAAAGCGGTATGGTGCTGACAAACCTACAAACATAATCGGGAAAAAACAGGTTTCGAACCCATAATCATAGGTTTCTGGCGTGCCCAAGGGACGCCACTCTGGACAGTTAATTGCTTCTCCTCAAACCATTAGTCCACCCGTGCCCGAGTCACCTTTGTGAAAGGTGCGTTGTATATAAACCACACACTTTCGATAGGGACACTGATAATTTTTATTCATGATACACAATATATGTATATGTGTACTGCATAACTTAGAATGAAACTGAGCTATGTCAGCTTAATGCTGTAGCATGCAAAACATTGCTGTAGTGTGCAGTTTACTGACGTTTTGTGCAGATTAATTAAGTGCCGTGCAGATTATTACTGTAGCAAACAGCTTAATGTTGTAGCGAGCAGATAAATATTGCAGCATACAGACAAATGCATTAACCAAATTATCTATAGACTAGAATTCACGTTTCCAGCTCTAACAATTTCTCGTGGGGGCTGAGAAGTACATCATCGACCAAGCAATCTGTATATATCGAGGCTAGCCATAAGTACAAAAGGTCGACTTCGTTTGGGTTAGCTCACTGAAAACATCCGCAACGTTAAGATTAAGATTTCTTTGACACTCGTTCTCAGTCTATTGTGTCTTTGCCCAAGGACCATGTTCACAAGCATACACGTCAATATACAATTATCACAAGTAAATTGTTTAACAGATTAAAGGCTGGCTTCTTCTTGACATCGCATTCAATATCAGTCAATCGATCATGGTTATTACCATGGTTATGACGGGGGACCAGTCTCAATCAATCAATCTTCATGTTCTCAATACTGAAAGGCCACAGGCCCATAGTACTCGTATTGCAATGTGTAAGCGGAGATGCTGTACACACAAATTACTTTCTGATTGGCATGGCATGATAAGTATACTTTGATGTTCAGCCCTTTCTCAGGCTCACATCCATTAAACAGCTTTCAGTATACTCAGTTCATTAGTCATCCACTGGCTTCCAATTATCTTAATCACCTCTCTGTGTCCATCACTAGTAACTGTATAAACTTACATGTCAATAAGTATATATATATACCTATGTTGTTTAGCCCTATCCATCACTTGCTTGATAAAGGTGTTCGGATCAACACCGAAACGTCGCACTAATTGTAATAAAGAAGTTGTTCATCCATAGAACTCGTCTTACTTCATCACACCAACTTCTAAATGCCACTCAAAGAAGCTTTCAGTAGATAATAACTTATAGTAGATACATTTACTTGATAAATCAACAATAGAAGTCCGCTGTTGGGTGGATATATCACCAATAATTGCCATTCACCACAATGATTGTTCCATAATAACCGTAACCACATTTATAGAGTAAGTTCATCACATAATAAGCCCAATTCTTAGATCCATGTGTTTCATACAACAACATCACCTTGTAACATTTTCGTGGTAATTGGTTACATGGCATTTTAAGCTATTTCAAGTAGTATTTTATGACTAATATATTGTGAAACATAACGGTAAACACCCACATTCTCCTTACACTATTACATTGGACGTACCTTGTTTCGTACCTAGAAATCTTTTACATGATTAATATGAATAGCTTAATCGATTGAGATTCACAAAGCCCCATACTGCAGAGCCAAATAACAGAATTGGAGAAATCATGTTATCAAACAATTTAAAGAATGTCTCATATGAAAGGTCACTTAAATTTTGTAGCTTATGTAACAGACCGAACAGTGCCTTCTTCCATTGAATCGCTGCATTACAAGTATGTTGTTTCCACGATAACTTATTTGTAATGTAACATTGTAATATTTATAGAAAGTAACTTTTTCTAATGTTTTGCCTTTGAAATACCATATTGCCTTCTTCTCTTACTTCTAATTGACTTATTAACCGTTTTTAGGTCTACTACAGTAGTTGAGATCATAACTATATCATCAGCAAAGAGTAACATAAATATTTTCATAATTTCTTGGTGTATTTGAATACCCCGATTCAATTACGTTTTATCTGTTAGGCAAGTTCATTACTAATGAGTAGAGAAAAGGGCTTAACACACAACCTTATCGCACTCGTGTCTCAAAGTTAAGAATATCTGAATATATACCATTATTTCCAACACACAATTTTATATCTGGATAGATATTACATATTAATATTCCCATTTGGTTACTTATCTTTTGAGAAAGAAATATAACCATAATTCACATCTACCTATTGAATCGAATGCAGAGAAGTCCACAATAATTGCGTACAATTTTCCATGTTAGCTCTGTAAAATAAATATGTTATCCGTAGTGGAATACCCACGTCTAAATCCCGCTTGTTCTTCGCCTATCTTCTCGGAATTCGAACCTACGATCATAGGATTCTGGCCTGCCCAAGGGGCGCAACTTTGCACAACGATTTGCGGAGCCTTAGACGACTGGACCACCCGTGACCCTTAGTGTGAAACGCGCATTGTAACATGTGTGTCGATTTTGTGTGAGACATCAATGATGCCATGGAGAATACGCTGTCATGTTTTCTACAGGACGACAACATCTACTTTTCACCACTATTTTGCCTTCAGTCGAGGATGATTATTTCCTCGCGTTGACGTTTTATACTTATGACATGGAATGCCCCCAGACCAATTGTATTTGTTAATCAATTTCGTTTAAAAAAAACAACACAAACGTTGTCTTGCACTCCTTCGTGGTGCCAGGAGGGGCGGTCGGGTAGCCTAGTGGTTAAATCGTTTGCTCGTCACGCCGATGACCCGGGTTCGAATCCCGACATGGTTACAATGTGGGAAGCCCATTTCTGGTGTCCCCCGCCGTGATATTGCTGGAATATTGCTAAAAGCGGCGTAAGATCATACTCACTCACTCACTCACTCGTGGTGCCAGGATTCATTGAACGCGGGTTCGAAATACCAGAATATTCCTAAGTTTGCCCATATATGTGGTGGTGGGTTTCACCCAATCGCCTGCTTCTTTATGCTTTCCACAACAACTGAAACGCTTTACAAGCGACGTTGAACACAAGTCTCTCATAATATCATTTGACCAGAATTCTACCTTTTCCAGGCACCTGCAATTATGAGATGGTCCCTGACAGTCGTGGCGTAGACGGCTCCCCCTATGAAGCAGGTGCCCTGCCTGTGAGTGAGTGTCAAGGTCTGTGTGACGCGGCTGTGGAGGGTACCCAGGAGTGTTGGGCTTATACCTCATCACCAACTAAGTGTGATCTACACTTCGCCTCAGACTCAACGCATTTTGACATTGCGACGAATGTAGCCAACTCTAACGGCGAACAGCTGTATAAAAAGAAGTGTTTTGCAAGTGAGTTATACAATATCACAACATCGCCAATTGTTTAATAGTTAAAGAGACTTTAGAGCACCGGTTAATACTTTCGTCTTATAGATGGTCACTATGTGGTAAGGTGGAGCCCAGACACATGTATATGCTGATAAAGCACTGTATAGTACGTAGTTTTCAGGCGTGAAAACGTGAATATTTCAGCATGACAATCCTAAACAGGAAATTCTATAAAACTGTGCAGTTTGCTTCGAATATGAATGGTTTGTTTGTTTTCCTGTTGTTGTTGTTTGTTTGTTGTTTAACGCCGCACTCAGCAATATTCCAGCTATGTGAAGGCGGTCTGTAAATAATCGAGTCTGGACCAGACAATCCAGTGATTGACATAATGAACATCGATCCACGCAGTTGGGATACGATGACATGCATCAACCAAGTCAGCGAGCCTGACCACCCGATCCCATTCCTCGTCTCTTATGACAAGCATAGCCGTCTTTTACGGCAAGAATGGGTTGCTGAAGACCTATTCTACCCCGGATCTTCACGGGTCCCTGTGATGTTGCTAATCGGACTCAATAATCAATAAAGACCTTCATGCCACGACGGTCTCGTAACACTCTGCGCTCTATGTTTTACTTTAAGAACGTCTTTAGCGTGATCCAACAAGACAAAGAGCTTTGAAGTGCCTTTGTTTTCTTCGAACTGAACCCAAGTCGGCACAATGTCACACAGTGTTCATAATGACGCGCCAGGGAACATAAACAAAAGTAGTGAGATTGTCAGGCCAAGAGATGCTTTCACAGATTACCGTTATAACCCGGCTGATGTCTGCGTGTTACGTTTTACAGATGTGGTCAATGGGACCAACTTTCCAACTTTCAACCTCATCTCTGCAAAACCTTTCACTCCATGTCCTGGATCAGTGGGCTCTGAGAGTACATCAGGTGAGGTGGGGTGAGGTGAGGTGAGGTGAGGTGAGGTGAGGTGAGGTGAGGTGAGATTGGGTTTAACGTCGCGTCCAAGATTATTGCATTCATATAGCGACGTACATGCACGTGTGTGTGTGTGTGTGTGTGTGTGTGTGTGTGGCTGCTTGTACTAGTCCGGACTGATGCCGATTTATAGTGCTAGCTCACTGAGATACCATGCCGCGGTTTAACATGAATACTCAGACACAGTATACTGACTCCGAGCCGACCAGTCCTTGTTTTAGCCCCATAATGCCGAGCGCCAGACAGGGTAGCAACAAGTACTATCTTTTAACGTCTTTTGGATTGACGCGGCCGGGGATCGAACCCCGGACCTTCCGCTCTCCGGGCGGACGCTCTACCACTAGACCACAGAGCCGGTCACATCAGGGGAGTAAATGAGGGCGTTTAGCATCAGTTGAGTGAGTGAGTGAGAGTGTTAAGACTCAAGTGAGAGAGTTCTTAGTATCAGATGAGTGAATGGGGGATGGGGGTGGGGATGTCGTTAGTATCAGGTGAGTGAGTGAGTGAGGGTGTTTAGACTCAAGTGAATGAGTGCGTTAAGTATCAGATTAGTGACCGAGGGGGCTTAGTATCAGATGAGTGAGTGAGAGAGGTGAGCATCGGGTGAGTGAGTAAGGAAGTCGATCACTGGTCTTCTGCGTGACAAGAAAAAGCTATAACCACCAGACCATCCACTGCGCCGAATATGTTTTGGATTCGGCAATATGTGCTTTCTCTCTTTGATGACGAGATGTCCGTAATTCGTCTTGAAAGTAAGATCCCATCTCACACCCATCCATCTACACCCCTCATCCCGAAAAAGTTTTGACTACACTTTATCTAACTGGAATGTGGAAGAAGTCATTTACTCTGATCCTGGGAAACAGTCTTTCGAACTAGTATGTCAACCAGTGTCGATCGAGGGGCATTCATGTATCTGCCCTCTGTGACCTTCACGTTTAAATCACAATTTTTTTTATTAATTGATTTGCCAAAATACAAAAAGCCAATCATGCCATTATTATCCCTACCTGCCCCATTTGATGAATTGTCAGCCATTACAGACAATATTCGCAAATCGTTTCTTTCGTTCGGACAAACTACAAGAATAAATGATAACGCTTCCCTTCGAAAACAATGACGCAAATCTATCAAAACCTCTTTCGTTTCAGTGTATACCTTCTTTTCTACAAACGTTACGTGGTTTGAAGCAATGGCCATCTGTACCAGCAACAGTCAGCAGCTCGTTGTCCTCTCTACAACAGATGATGCCCTTAAGCTCCACAAGTTATTCGGGTCTTATGGGTCTGTATCTCAAACAGCAGGCTTTTGTTCATGATTCATGTCATAAACAAATATATGTCCCAAATATTTATTGCGTTTAATCTGTGTATTCAAACAGTCACAAAAACAAGGCACCAGACAGCTCTTAATGTTTAAAAGGCCAATAGTTTAGTCGAATAATAGAGACAAAAATCTTTCCATAATCATAAGAAATCTCTTCTAAAAGCAGAGTCTATTATAAACAAAGAGTAGGGAAAAAATCTTGGAACCCAAACAGTATGTTCTCAGGTAATGAATTGTTCATGACGGTTTAGAACAGTAACTATATGATGCGTATATGAACCAGGAGAAGAAACAACTATTTAAATCTATAAGAAATTTGCCCCAAAACAAAATCTCCTTAAGGGCAACAAAGTGTAATTTGGTTTGTGCCAACTGCTACACTTGTTAATTACAGATACATTGTTCTCTAGCATATCCTTCTGGATGGGTTTAAGTGGAGCGACAGCGAGCGGGTATACTTGGGTCGACGATACAGCAATGACCTGGAATCACTTCCACCCCGGGTTTCCAAGCGTGGGCACAGAGACTCTGTGTGTAGCAGCTGTCCCTAACAACAGTAACAACACTTGGATCACTGACAACTGCCAACACAAGCGACCCTTTGTGTGTCAGAAGCCGGAAGGTCTGTATCTAGCCATTGTATAACAACGATAGTCCCCGACATTATACATACGGCTAGCACCAGCGATCCTTTGTGTGTCAGAAGCCGGAAATTGTATCTAGGCCAAGAGGCACTGTAACATGTATGCATTATTGTTAACATATATCATACTTACTTTTATGATACTATCACTAATATACTATGAAATGCAACACTTTGTGCGGAATATCTGCACTTGTATACATCGGATGTATTTTGAAAATCAACACATCGTTTTAAGTAACTAAATCAGTACATGCGCTATTGTGTCACTGGATTGCCTGGTCAAGACTCGATGGTTCACAGGCTACCGTCATATGGCAGGAATATTGCTGGGTGGCGTTTGGCATCCAACACTCACTTAGAAAGTGTGAGTGGTATGTGCTACCGGTAGTGAGGACATGATTACCCTTTTCGCGAACACCTGGTGTCATCATTGATTATCAGCGAAAGAATTCATATATTTAGTAAGTAAGGATAAGAATTTATGGATGAACAACTTCTTTATTACTATTAAGAGCGACATTTTGGTGTAGGTTCAAACACCGTTGTCAAGCAAGTGATATACAGAGTAAGGTTGCCAAGTATATACACAGGTAGGAGGCATTGTTTATACAGTAGAGTAGATATCAGATGTAGTTATACTGGAGTGGAGAAGCCTGTTATGTGCACACAAGGGTAGTAACGACAATCATCGGTGAAGTCAGTGAAGAACAAAGAATTAATATAAACAACACGATTGGGGTCTTTGATGAGTTGATGGTACGCAGGGGGTACCAAACCTACACCGAAACGTCGCTCTTAATTGTAATAAAGAAGTTGTTCATCCATAAATCTTTTCCTTCCTTTTTACTCCAACTTCTAAATGCCTCTCAAAGAAGACATTCATATATTGTATAATGAATCTTTTTCCGCAGATAAACGGAACTGATTATTTTCTGACGTGGGCGTTTTATATTTTCTCATTCCAGTCAAGTGTGCCTACCTTATACTGAACAGGGCTAAAGGCGTGACTTACACCGATAAGGGTAGCTTAGATCAGGCGGAATGTGAAGGCGAATGCCAAGCCCTCAGTGACTGCGTGGGTTACTCTCATTATAAGACACTGAGTAAGAAGTGCTACCTACACCAAAGTCCAGATCCACAACATCTGTATGACCCAAGTAACTACAAAACTGGAGAATACTTCTGGAAGCTGTACCGATGGTCATGTGACTTTGGTGAGTCTCGCTTGTGTTTGGGAACTACATTTTATCAGTGTAAAGATGTTGGTACCATTTAGTTCAGAAGTTTATCACGCACTGAGCTATCCGCTCAATTGAAACTTCCAGATATATATTTACTTGTGTTTTAAATTACTTAATTGCAAACTGAACTATTGACATATCATTACCTGAAATTACTGACATCACTGATCATAATTCTTAAGTTAAGATGTTTGGATTTGTTACTCTTTTCTGTCATGTGTTTAAATGTTTAATCTTCAAGAATATCGAACAAAACAAGTCTGGGCTGTACAGTAAAATTACCCATCCTACAGCCCAGACTTAGCCCCCAGTAACTATTTTTGGAAACAATTTCGGTTTGAAACAGATAAAAGACTCCGGTAAGTGTTCAAATGGTTTAATTTGCCATACTGACTTCAGAAAATGCGTGATTGCATAAAAAACCTTGAACATGCCAAAATGTCAATTTACAAATCAATAGCGTGTGTGACCACCTCTGGTTGCGATGGAAGCAACACATCTTCGTCTCATGGAATGGACCAGGCGTCGCACAAAGTCCTGTGGGATATCTGTCCATATCGGCTGGAGCATGTTTCGAAGTTCCTGGAGTGTCTGTGGAACACGTGGTTGACGTCGAATGCGCCGATCCATCTCATCCCACATGTGCTCGATTGGTGAGAGATCAGGGGAGCGAGCCGGCCAGGGGATGACATTCACGTTGTTTTGTTGAAGAGAATCCTGAACAATTCGAACAATATGAGGCCGGGCGTTGTCATGTTGAAAGGTTATGCCTGGGCCACGACGACGCAAAAACGGTAGAACAACAGGGCCGATTATCTCGTCGCGGTAGCGCTGTCCATTGAGATTTCCCTCTACCACTATCAAACGGGTTCTCTATCTTGCTGTAATCCCACCCCATACAATAACGATGCCGCCCCCGAACCGATCTTCTCCCATGACACAATGATTGACGTAACGTTCACCTCGACGTCGGTACACTCGAATCCGTCCATCGCTGTGGCTGAGGTGAAAACCAGACTCGTCAGTGAGTAGAACTTGTCCCCACGGCATGGCCGTCCAGCGTAGACGCTGTCTGCACCACTGTAGACGTGCTAGACGTGCTTGACGGTGGTTTCCTGTCAAAATGGGACGTCTGGCGAGTCTTCTGGCGACAATTCCTGCACATCTGAGGCGACGACGTACGGTTTGTGAAGATATTCGTCGAAGGCCAGGGATGCTTCTTGTAGTCACTGTTGCTGGCTGGAATCGATTTCGTAGGCGTGTTGTTCGAATCCAGTTGTCTTGTCGATTATTGGTTACGCGTGGCCTGCCTCTCCGAGGATGGTCTCTGACTGCATTCGTCTGTTGCCAACGTTGCCATAAACACCAAATGGTGTATCTGTGGACGTTAAACTGTCTTGCAACAACTCGTTGACTGGATCCTTCTTCAAGCATACAAATGGCTCGCAGACGCTAATTTCGGACAGGCGTGGCATTTCGTAATGTTGAATAATTGCGTAATTTTGTTGTTTTCCTGAGTGGTTGTTGTCAGCGCGATGCTAAACAATGCACATGGAATCCCGTTAACGCTTAATGTTTTTATACCCATTCTTGGGTAGTGAAATGCATGGGGCTTGCATAAAAGTCAACTTTTGCATGGAATGCATGCTTTTCTGTTGCAGTTGCGTTTTTGTGACTTGATTCCATACATGTTCAACACCATTGAAAACCAAACTTTACTTGCTTGAAAAATACACTAAAATATTGGTGTCACAGGAACTTTTGTTGTTGAGTATATTATAGATATTTAGGTCTAATCTCTTCTGGTTTTCAAATAAGTTTTCAAAAGCATCTTATACTTTGGCAAAGAAGGCAGAAAAGGCCCCCACTGTGGTAAAGCAATTTGAGATACGTTTTTCCGATATATCTATGCAGGCGGCCTTTAAAATCTTTGATTGCAAAACTCAGCCAATACTTTTATATGGCTCGTAAATTTGAGGTGGCGCAACTTGGAAACAATTGAAATCATTAACACTAAATTCTGTAAATTCAGACTAAACATTGGATAGAAAGCCTCGAACTACGCAGCCCTTTGAGAATTTGGTCGATACCCTATATATATGTACATATATAACCGGATTATAAAGTATTTGATTAGGTTAACGAGATTGCCACAGAACAGGTATGATAAGAACTGTTACATTATGTTGCAAACTTCTGACAATGAAGAGGATATATTCTAGGCGTAAGTTTTCAGAAAAGCTTGTTTTTGTATGGATTTGTATTTGTATGGATGGCACGAAAAGTTTCTGATGTTATATTTACTCGGAGATTGCAAGATAATTTGGAACAAAGAATGGACATCCCGGATCAATAATAGTTCTAGTAATACACACAATGTACCTTAGGCTTCATGGCGTCTTATACGAATAATGTTGTCACTAACTATTCAAAATCAGTGTCGACGAATAATGATCTACTGTACTTTATATAGTTTAGGTGGAATACATGAGTAAATGCGTAGATATTTAACTATGATTTCGGATATACTGCTTCCCCTGGAGACTCTAACATATTTGTAAAAGTAGGCGGCTAAATTTATTATGCTGATGAGGTTGTAATTTCACTTGAATAATACGGTCAAGAATGCGTGAAATCCTATCAAAATCAACTTCGTAATCGCAAAAAGTAATATGACTTCAAACGTCGCATCGAGCTCTGGCGGATCAACAGCGATGGAGTGAGGTGAACGGTTTAATAGTGCTAGCCGACGTTTAACATGGATACCCCCCCCAGACACAGTATACCGACTCCCTGCTGACCGGTCCTTGTTATATCCCTTTAATGCCGAGCCCCAGGCAGGGTAACAACAAGTATTATCTTTTAACGTCTTTTGGTATCACGCGGACGGGGATCGAACCACAGACCTTCCGCTCTCCTACAACGATGAAATTCATTATGTGATAAAAACTTAAACTAAAAAGACTTTTTCTTGAATTTGCTGGTTATACTACAAACCTGTTCCTCCTTGTTGTTATCATATTTTAAAGTATCGCGCTCTGTGAACACAATGTCAGAAGCAGCTGGCCGAGCGTTGTGCTATCGCCGGCAAATCAATTATTTCTTTTAATGTAAGATAAGTAAATAACACAAAAAGAAATGAAAGTCGACTATGTTGTGACAACCATTTGACATTTGGTTTGATTTCCCAAATAATTAAGCTGTCTCCATGTTTAGTTCCCAATAGTGTCAGGTATGCATGCAGGAAGTGATGCGGCTCCATGTTTCCATTTTACCAAAGTTGTACTCCTACGCACGTTGTTTGTTTTCCCTTTATTGAGCCAGTTTTCCATATTGGATACCTTTTGACACTCACCAAAACGGTGTATTCCACTTTATAAAGGTAGAATATGATGTAATATTTGATATTCAAACCATTGAAATGTACATGACTTTGTACACCTGAACAGTATAAGATAGTTGTGTTTACGATCTGCTTCGTAGATTTCACTTCTAAGCAGGCATTCCCATTTTTAAAAGTGTTGATTCCTGGTAATTTGTTTGTCCATAAATATTTTATAGAAATATGGAGAACCTTTTCAGGTTGTTAACAAATGAAATAGATTAAAATTAAAGGTTAATTTGGGTAACTAAGTTTCTTTAGCTTCTGAGTGCCCTGTAACTGACAGTTTTAGAATGAATCAGACTTAAATAGGTAAGATATTTAATTTCAATGTTGTATTTCTCCGTGAATTGTACATATGGGAGAATGTGTCCCTTTTATGAATCATTAATAAATCTGTTGCCCTTTGTAGACCATTATTGGTAGACAACCGTTTCCCCTAGTGGTTGTTATCATTTAACCAGATATTTTGCCAAAAAATCCCAACGGCAGGAATACAATTATTTTCTATTAAATCCCACCAAGACATCAGTAAATCTTCATAAAACTTATCGTATACTCTGGAAAAAATATATATGGCTTATGCTTCAGGTTATTGATCTCATACACATTGGCCATTCATTATAGGGGTATTTATGCATAAAGAGTGACAAAACACTCTCCACAAAACTATATGACAAGAGAGATGACTTAAACTTTCCAAAAATCAACTTTCCATTCATGTTGAGCAATATTCCAGCAGCTCCAGCCTTTAGCGTTTACATTTTGCAACTTGTGAGATACAATCGAGCATGCACTTTCTACCAAGATTTCAAAGCGCGTCATACAACTCTTTGCTCAGTAGTTTTGATCAAGGTTACAACATTCAAGGCCTCAGTAAAGGTTTCAGAAAGTTTTATGGTAGACATGTGGAAGATATTTCCAAATTTGACGCATCAGTGCCAAAAATGATGTCCGATGCAATTCCCTATTTTGCCTTGTACAATTATGTTCCAATATTTTTTCGGGTGAACAATTTACACGCCTCTACATGTGTTTGTGACGGATGCCACAGTTGGGGCAGGATACGCTCACCATTTCGCGAACACCTGGTATCATCACTATTTCTTAGTGATTCATAAACACAGGCTCATGATATAGTCGGAATCGTACAATCGACTCTGCTTTATGTAGAGATTTCTATTGGAAATGGAAAGGGTTTTGTCGCTTTATTTATTATTTTAGCATCATTGTTATGATGTACTGAGAACAATGGGGAGTCGGACAACTTGGTACCTGGGATGCAAGCGTGACATTAAAAATAAAAAAAGGCCAAATCTAATACGGCGCCAGGACCTGGTGGTATTTGAAACCGTTTCCTTGTGTCAAAAACACCATTACTTCACTGTTTTAATTCTCTTGTGGATACAGTGGATGTTACGCCTTGGTTGTGCAAGGGTCGAACAATACTTATCTGAATACACAATACAAAGTATTTACAGGATGTCTTACAGAGATCGTGTCATCATACTGCGCATCTAATGACATTATTTACATGGAGCAGATAGGAGCCAGAAAGGGATGTTGGGGTTGTAAGGATCAACTACTAGTTCAGAAAATGATCCTTGAAAAGGCTAAAACTTACCACCGTAACCTCTCAATGTGTTGGATAGACTACAGAAAAGCTTACGATTCTGTACCTCACGAATGGATTTTGAGGTCACAACGGAATGTATTGGCTTCCCGGAGCGGCTACTTGTTTTACTCAAGTCTTTAATGAATTGCTGGTCAACTCAACTTGAGATGTATTCGCAGGGGCAGGTGGTGACTTCGGAACCCATTTCTATCAGAAGAGGAATATTTCAGGGCGATTCTTTTAGCCCTTTGCTTTTCTGTTTGTCACTAAATCTTTTGAGCTTTTTTGCTCAGCAAAGAGGAAGGTTATCACCCGGGACCTCCTCAGCACAGATCCCCAACACCCCTTATTCACCTCCTTTACATGGATGACCTTCAACTTATTGCCAATGGAGGATCTACACTAAAAAAACTCAACCAGATTCTGCTTGTCGGGTCCTTTTCTAATGATATCGGCATATCCTTTGGACAAATGCAACATTCTTCATTTGAAACGTGGCAAGGTAGAGGAGGGAGGATCAGTCAGTTTACTTGGAGGAGGAGTTATTGACCATCTTGTGGAAGGTCAGGCTTATACGTACTTAGGGATGCAGATTAGGGACAAACTCCAGAATGCCCATATCAAGAAGAAACTTAGGGCAGAGAGCAAATGTAGACTAAAGAAAATCAGAGAAAATCCAAAGCAAATTTTAATCCATGCTATATAGCTGTGGAGACAACCGTATAGAAAACCAATAATAATGATAATGGACGCCAAGTTTATAGGGATTGTTTTGGTTTATTATCTTTGGGTACACATAAACTTAAAATGACATGGGTAGGTCGTTTGATGACCCATAATTCAAAAATACGTTACCAACAATATTTCCTGTCAGACAAGAGCCTCCCTTTAAATCTGTTTCTTCATGTCCATCAGTATAAATAACCAGATTCGAATCCCTTAATAGCGGTAACGTTTGGCCAGGTTTAGTTGAACATATGCCCTATACGTTTCAGGTATATACTTTGGAGAAGCCACTCATGTCCAACCAATTCAAGGTAAGATCAAATCGTCATTTGACAATATATCCTTATTTACATCATGTATTTGTCACAATAACTTTTTTCCAATATAGTATTAAAGTTTGTTACAGTTTCAGTAATGCAGTTCCCCCTCGACATTTGGAGACAATTAGATATTTAACACTGAATTAAGCAATATCAATGACAGTTTCATCGATGTATAATATAGGGACAATACGCTTTTGTCAATAGTAGGGGAGGGAGTATGGTTTTACGCCACTTTTAGCAATATTCCAGCAATATCACGGCGGGGGACACCAGAAATGTGCTTCACACATTGTCCCCATGTCGGGAATCGAACCCGGGCCATCGGCGTGACGAGCGAACGCTTTAACCGCTAGGGCACCCGACCGCCCTATTGTCAATAGAAAACAGGACAGGAATTCAATTATTCATATGTCGTACTTTCCATGGGCGCAGTGGTTCAAGCTTTCGTTCGTCACACTGAAGGCCCGACTTCGATTTCCAACCTTCTTGTGTTCCCCGTTATTGATAGGGGCGGTCGGGTAGGCTAGTGGGTAAAGCGTTCGCTCTTCACGCCGAAGACCCGGGTTCGATTCCCGACATCGGTACAACGTGTGAAGCCCATTTCTGCGATATTGCTGGAATATTGCTGAAAGCGGCGTAAAACCATACTCACTCACTGTGATATTGATAGATTATTAACATGACACCATACTCACTCACTATGATATCGATAGATTATTAACATGACACCATACTCACTCACTATGATATTGATAGATTATTAACATGACACCATACTCACTCATCTTCATTATCTTGATTCATTCATTCTTATCTTATAGGTTTGAATGTATCGGATCTGCAGAGCACTTCCAGTATGTCTGTGGAGAGTACGTCGGCAGCCCCTGCGGTATCTACCAGTTATGTGTTATCACAGTCAGTTTTTGAACAGTCCGTAATAGAGGACACTACCGTTGTCTCAGTGTTTGGTACAGTGGAAAGTTCGCTTGAGGTAACAGAATCTGTGTTTGTGACAGAGGAACCTTCACTTGTACCAACTGAATCTTTGTTTGGTACAGAGGAACCTTCGGTTGTACCAACTGAATCTGTGTTTCTTACAGACGAATCTTCAGTTGCACCAACGGTTCCGTTTGTCACAGACGAGCCAATATCATCAGCAAAATCTTCTTCACTAACACAAGACACTTCCAGCAGTCCAGGTATTTTCTCTTCCTCGCCTGGTTTTGACGAATCGTCCTTTATTGGAACTGTCGGCCCATCTCTATCAGCAACACATACGTCACATCCTATGTCAACTGATGAGGAACTCCTGGAAACATCAAGTCCAAGTGGGACATACAACACTTATCCAGGCACAGACATGTTGGGTAGTTTACCCTCACCCCTGACTTCTCATCCTATCGTCACCTTCACAATGGAGTCCACACAAGACGTAGCAACACCAGACCCTTCTCTTGACAACTCTTTACAAAGTAGTCCCACGTCAGGTTATCTTTTACTACCTTCTGAAACCGTGACGTTGTCATCTTCAACGTCTCCTACAACTTCTCCTCAGCAGGCAACTACGGCGACAACAGTGAAGCTCTGCCCATGTAAGTGCAATATACACGTGGAGGACAAAGAGAGAAACCAGATTATCCAAGAGATCAAAGAAAAACTCTTAATTGAGACAGATCAGCTTGCACAACAGGTTCGCAAAAGGACGAGTGCTCCGGATGAACGAGCTAGTTCTAAAAGCATTGGCTATGTGGCCATAACATTTATGTCTTTTGTGGGCATATTAATGGTTCTCGCTGATTCGGCTACTTTAGGATTACACATACAAATGCTGATAGCTAATTTGTGCAAGAAATGAAAACAGAACCAGGGTTGGTCTGATTTGATGTAACCAGCTGTGATGGTATTATTCGTGTATGTACACCCGATGAGTGTCACCAGTACATGTAACATCGTAGCGTTGGAATGAATTAATAGGGTCAATTGGGGATCGGTCATTTGATATTCGGGGGAGGAGGGAGTTTGTATCTAGATATATTTTCAGCTACAGCTGCAAAACTATGAGTCTGATTTTTAAAAGAAAAACACCTGTCAATAATGTCATTTTGTGGCAGGCAATTTCTTTTTTTCATAGTCTGAAACATTATTATATTTCTTCAAGAATTATCGGGGACAATATATTTTTTGGATAAAGCCTACATGTAGCCCTTCCCCCAGAATTTCAAATGGTCTGTCTCTGAGACTTAATTACATAAGGAGCTTCACTGTGAAATTTTATCATTATGCTTCAATGTTTAGATATAAACAGAAAGGTTTTCTTTAATGGATGTAACCAACATATCGTATTTATTCTTACAAATGTTACGACACCTGGTGCTGAGATACTTAGCCCAAAGCTTACTCTCCATCATGGGCACGCCTTTTTCATATATTAATACATGTAATGTGTACAGAACAATTTTGTAGCAACATGTTTATAACTAGCTTACACATATAACGTGTTTTAAAATACGTTATATAAAATGTCCATATCACGGATTTATTGCCTTCAAGTGTAACGTGAATATAGTGTCTAAATTCTTTTTAAATAATACTTATATTTTCACATTGTTAGATCAAAAGATGTATATAACATTTTATTGCTTTCAAATGTTCACTACGCTATGATATCAAAACATCTATAAAACGTTTTATAGCTTACAAATTTAAATGTGCACCAAGCTAGTGTGATATCAAAACCTGTACATAACGTTTTATAGCTTACAAATATTCACTACACTGTGATATCAAAACATCTATGAATCGTTTTATAGCTTACAAATATGCACTAAGTTAGTTTGATATAAAACCTGTACATAACGTTTTATAGCGTTCAAATGTGCACTAAACTAGTTTGTTATAAAAACCTGTACATAACGATTTATAGCTTACAAATGTACACTACGCTAGTGTGACATCAAAACAAGTGTATAAAGTTTTATTGCTTAAAAATGTGCTCTCTGCTAGTGTGATATCAAGACATATATATAATATTATATAACTTACAAATGTACACTACGTGCGTTATAAAGACAATGAGTTCGCATTGACATTATATAGTGTGCAAGTACTGACATATAGATCATCATGTAACTTGTCTCTCTTACATGTTCAGCATGTTTATTATTGAAGTCAACAGCCAACAACATGGTAGACTAGTAGCCGCTACAGATGGACATTATTATACTGCTGGTAGAAATTGTAGTTAATGGTCACCTGACAGTTGTTCATCTTTAACGATAGCTGCCTCAGGAATTGGCACACACCGGAGAATGTCATCAAAGTTTTTATCCACAGTCAGTAAGTACATCATCTCCAAATACAGGCTGTTCGACATTAGGATGTGGCAGGACATCAGGGCATGTCTTGCTGCTGATTGTAGCGGACATTCTCTATTTAGTTTCGTCATCAGTAAAACCTGTGTATGTATTCAGGCTTGATGGTGTGTCGAGGTGGGACCTGTGCACTGTCAAGAACGTGTACTGTGGTCGCACACAGGGAGTGGTTTGTGTACTTGATAGAGAGACCAGCCTTCATACTGAGAGTTCACATCATGGTTCCAGTCGATTATACCTAAGAGCAACAGCGTTTTAGTACACCCCATGCTCGGACTGGGCGTTTGGCTGTTGAAAAAGCTCCACACAATCCTGGTTCAAGCGGCGCACATATTTAAACTGATAGGGTTGTGTGTTAAACATAAAACAATAGAACATAAACAAAGATTTGAACTCCATGCGAGTACAATAGTTAAGTTCAGAGCCAGTAAGGAAAGACACAACAACCAAGACACTTCCAGTATCAGACAGCAGTTCTACTTCAGCAAGGATAATATCAAAGATAGCGGCCCGAAGAGGCCGTTGCCTCTTACCATAAGGTTTTCCTCAAACTAATCCAAAGGGATAATGGCATAACGTCCCTTGACCCAAATTGGCGAAAACATATAAATCGACGTCCAATCAGTTAACAAAGTCTGTATCTTACCTAGGGATGTTTTTCTAGGAACATAATAACAATAAGGGGGTCTCTTTCAACTTGATAGGGTCGTTTTGATTCTAACTTTTTAATTTTTTTGCGTTCATCCGTGGTGATAGCTATATCAGAAACCTTCAGTCCCGCAAGGTTTTCCCTACCTCTCGTCCCCAAGGGCAGCAACATATCGACGAAAACCAACATGAGATAAAAGGTATTGAAATTGAAATCTTGTGAAAATTTATTTCGTAATGTTTTGCACTGTGCTCTAAAATATATATATTCACATGAACACATTTTATTCACAGCTCAAAAAGCTAAAACTCCTCACGATATTGGACAAGAAAATGGTTTTGAATTGTCCTAATAATATTGAAATCCTATTATAGATATACCTTGTGTTGCAGAAGGTACTGGATTGTCGAAGCTGCATACGTAGTCACACAGTTTCGTCATGTCGCCATCGGCTATAGTTGGGTAGTGCTTGATCTCGGCTAACCCGATTCGCTTCAGTTCTTTTTCCCTGCTTTGAAATATTTCGACGATTCACTGAATCAGCTTTCTTTGGTATTATCTACATCTTGTCTTGAATGTTCAAGGTGTGACTGAATACTGAGTCGATAGGTCATAAGAGTGACTTCCCTGTATTGGTCGCTTTTCTCGGTTCTCGCTTCAAGATATAATTTCGCCAGCTTAAACATAAACAATTTCCAACTCAATGGAGTTTCCTTTCTGAGCTAATTACTCCCGGAATACCTTCAGCGCTGTCGAAGTAGATCGTTTGGTATTTTTCGCATGTATATTGTCCAATATGACGCCATGACAGAGAGATCAGCGAAACGGTTAGGTTTACCATCGGACGCGGGCGCCATGTTTACGTTGTTAGGATCGTCCCGTGCTGGGGTCTCCGCGAAGGAAGTCACCTAGTTGGCTTAAAATCAAAGGATACCCTAGGCCTGGCTTTTTCCTGTGATGAAGTCAATATCGTTGGGTTGGAGGCAATATGCATTTCAAAAGACTGTCATGTGATCAAATCTCGGCCAAAGAGAACTCTCCATTATATTAAAATATATGATATAATAGCAAAACGAGAAAATATACACTGTGTTACCTTTATAAAGTTAAAAATAAGTATCATGTTCTACATGTGTTCACGTTCCGTTCTCAGTTTAGAATTAAGTATATAACATATACATTGATTGTACATCCAAATATATACATAAAATTAATTTTTTGTTAAAAAATGTATTTGTACCACCCACAACTGTACAGAACAGAGTGTACAGTCGAAACCCGTTATCTCGTACCTAGCGGGACCGTGTTGTAACTTCGAGATATCCGGACATTCGAGATAACGAGGTATGCACATTACATAGTAGGGCAGTCGGGACCAGAGAATACGTTCGAGATATCGGTACAAACGAGATAACGGGGTTCGAGATAACTAGGTTCGACAGAATGCAACATTAGTCAACATTGTGTACACATTGTATCCTGATTACGGAAATAAAACATTTGAATTAAAATAATTAAATACTTCTTACAAGTGAAAAGTTCTCAACCTTATCCTGAATACTGGAGGTCTTGTTTTGAATAGATGAAAGATGACAAAGCACATTAAATTACCTCCATTGTCTGCATTAATCTCCGTTTTCAGTTTAAACTCGTTCCTCCGTGTCAGTTGCTCGTGTTACCCGTGTATTTACATTTTCATTCAAATCAAAGTGATTTGTCTCACATACAAACGGGCGAAAAAGGATTATCAGTGATAAATTACGTAAACAACTTTCTAAAAGTATCTCCTCACTGCTATGTGCTCGCATCTCTTTCAGCAATGCTCTGGTACACAGACTAGAGGAGAGACCTGTGTTATGACTCCGGTGACTATGAAGATACGAAAATGGTTCTAACTGTGTGTAGTTATCACCAAACAGTGCAACCTGCGGCTGGTTATAACGCCAGAAGACCAGTAAAACGTCCTCAACTGACTGAGAGGCACATGCGGAATCGTCTGATATGGTGTCGTGCCCGTAGTCGATGGAACTTGGCCAACTGGAGAAGGATCCATTAGTCTGACGAGTGTCGAATGCTGCTACGAACTGGTCGAATTTTGTGTGTTTGGAGGCAACGTAACACTCGTTTTGCACCAAGGAACATCCAGAAGACCTTACCATGTGGCGGTTTGTCTGTCATGATATTGGGTTGTGTTTCCTTCGGCTGCAAACTTCCGCTGGTGACAATTCGTGGAAACCTGAATGGCCAACAATACCAAGATGCCGTTCTACGTCCAGTGGTAGTCCCTCATTTCGACAACCATCCTCTTCAGACATGACCTGTTTACATGGACGACAATGCTAGAACACACAGATCTCGGGCAGTTTTGGCTTATTTGCGTCAAGAAGCTATTGCCACTCTTCCTTGGCCGGCCTGTAGTCCGGATCTTAATCCGATTGAGCATCTCTGGGACATTCTTGGCCGGAAAATCAGACATCGTGATCCCCCAGAAGACCTTAGCATGTGGCGGTTTGTCTGTCATGATATTGGGTTGTGTTTCCTTCGGCTGCAAACTTCCGCTGGTGACAATTCGTGGAAACCTGAATGGCCAACAATACCAAGATGCCGTTCTACGTCCAGTGGTAGTCCCTCATTTCGACAACCATCCTCTTCAGACATGACCTGTTTACATGGACGACAATGCTAGAACACACAGATCTCGGGCAGTTTTGGCTTATTTGCGTCAAGAAGCTATTGCCACTCTTCCTTGGCCGGCCTGTAGTCCGGATCTTAATCCGATTGAGCATCTCTGGGACATTCTTGGCCGGAAAATCAGACATCGTGATCCCCCAGTTCAAAATCTCGCTGGACTTGAAGCCGCACTTCATGAAGAATGGATCCGTTTGCCTCAGAGAAGCATTCAACGACTTGTAATGAGTATGAGGCGTAGGGTTGAAGCTGTGGTCAATGTCCGTGGATCATACACACGTTACTGACGTTTCTGTCTTGCAATAGACTCTGCACTCCCTAGGGTTGGGTGGTTGGTTGGTCTGTTGTTTAACGCCGCACTCAGCAATATTCCAGCTATATGACGGGGGTCTGTAAATAATCGAGTCGGGACCAGACAATCCAGTGAGTGACATCATGAGCATCGATCCACGCAATTGGGCACTCCATAGGGTGTCTATGTGACACCTGATATGGTCTGCTGATATCATGACAGTTTCATGACAAAAAAAGTTTTTCAATGTTTTCTAATCCTTCAATTTCTGGTCTTCGGTCAAATTCCTTTCTGCTCTTATTCTTTTGGAACACAAGATTAACTTGCTTTGGGACAGCTTTTGCATCACACGAGGTTTACATATACAGCTTACAACAATCGTACATCTCGTTATAATAGTCATCATTAAGTGCCAAAAGTAACAGCTCACAAATATGGTGGTTTTGTGCATGTGTATAAATATATATCAACGTGGCCTTTTTTAGATTTTAAAACTTAGAAAAAAAATGTTTTCAGACACAACACACTATATATATTACTTGAAATACATATACCATATCATTATTATACCAACATTTTTTTCATCTTATAAATTGGAACAATGAAGTCATACTAATTTTAAATCTCTATAATGATGATTGTATTAACCTTGCAGTTTCTACATCCAGTTTGGTTTGACAATCAGATGATTGTAATACAGATAGAGCTCATTCTTAATTCAAAAGGCCTTGCTTTTCATGTTTCCTTATTCGAAACTGATGTCTCAAATTCCCAAATAAACACATTATTGATGTTATTCTTTTTTCTCTTTACACCAACATATATCTGCATTGCACAACGACTGTTATTATTTTATTTGATATCTTGGTATACTTGTGCATGTATACTAGTATTAGATTACACATGCATGACTTTTTAGCAGTCATTATCAGTTACTGAACTGCATGTTATGTCAATCAAGATAAGTTACATAAATATGACTCTAGTATACTTTCATGTTTGACGAACCAATCAATTCACCGTGGGAACATAATTCATTACTTACATAAGTTACTTAGATCTTCTTAAGATCAAAATAGATCCAAATTAAAATGAGATTAAGGAGTCATTTCAGTAATATGTATACTGACTGAAAATGTAAGACAATATATACATTGCCTGAGTGAGTCAATATACATATGCCTGATTAAAGACACTGGCTGTAACATTTATAAGTATAATCTGTTATATGCAAAAACAAATAACATAAATAAATGCATCTACATGGAATGATTGTGGGGTTAAATTTGCATTTATGTCATCATCAGAATATTTGATTATAAACTCTCTAAATTCATATTTGCTATATCATAATAATATCTAATATATAGACTTAATACTACAGGTGTCTTGAAGTACTGTGGAATGACAATCAGGATACATAGCTACAGCAGGATAGTGAATGGGTTGTAAGGGAAATAACTTGTCAACATAATGATAAATATACTGTGCCATTAAGTGCCAAAAGTAACAGCTCACAAATATGGTGGGTGTCGCTTAACTTTTGTGCATGTGTATACATGGAGGTTCATTTGAACGGCCTGTCATTGGGGCTATACAGGAAACATAAGCACTCAACGTATATCATAGCTTTAGTTCACCTAGCATTCAGACAAGCATAGCATTAAATTATTAGCATTGGTATACACCTGTGGAATGGACAAAAAGTAACTCGTCAAAAAGAATAAAAGTAGTTGTTATCCATAAAAAGATACTAATTTTATCAAGTTTCGGTTTGGGAAAACACATTCTTTCTTTTTGGTCAAATGGTTCAAGGAGGTTATTGGTACTTATTGGTATTGGTATCCTAACATAAAGCCACATGATACTAGCTCAGTTTATTAACATTGTTGTTACTACCTCCAGTTGTCATGTGAAGGCAGTGGATGGGGCTTATCATCGTATTATAATAATGCTTCTTTCAATATCTTTTCGCTGTATCTTACATGTGTAAGTAAAGGAGAATGTCCGAAATCTCGCGATTATTTTCGCACGTGAAGCTTGTTCGAGGCCGTTAGGGACTTTGAGGACTTTCTCCTACTTAAAACAAAGTTCGATCAAGTTAATGCCTCAAACTAATCTTCAAGTGATATTCACTACACTATGCTATACTATGGGAGGGTGACCACTCTTGTTTAACTATAAAAAGGTCAAGCATCAGAAGCAGCAGAAACATAAAGTTTGTGCGAGTGAGTGAGTATGGTTTTACGCCGCTTTGTCGGTTGGGGGCACCAAGAATGGGCTTCACACATTGTAACCATGTAGGGAATCGAACCGACACTTCGGCGTGACGAGCGAACGCTTTAAGCACTAGACTACCCGACAGCCCTCATATAGTTAGATAGTATTTGGACAATCGGTTGCAGAGCAATAGGGCAACATATGTCTTTAAACATGAATTACGGTATTGTAAAATTCCCTCTGCTCGTCGTTTCAGGTTGTACTGAAGAAATATTTGTTCTGAAAACAAATGTTGTGAAACATACATTGTTCGGTTTCCCCTTTCATAGAACACCTGCTGTTTGACGCAGTGAACCTTTAAATATCTACGAGCTTTGAGCTATTACAGCTTATCCATACCGAGTGAAATAATGGCGAACCTCCTGAGAATTGGCGAAGGACATTCAACATTTCGAGGTATATCCCTCACTTTGGATTTCTTGTCATGTAGGCCAGCTTTAAAAAAGTAACTACTGGTAATATAGTTTGTTCATTTCACAAAATTTCAACCTTAGTAAGCAGCCAAACAATTATGTAGAGTTTTAGAAATGTTGTATGTTTTTGCAACATTATCTTTGTCTACCAAAGTTAAATGATTATTGAATATCTTATAACCATCATCGAGCTTCAACTATAGAAGCCTTGTGCTTGTATATTTAGCTCTTGAGTCAAACGTACGGGCCATACAACAAGTTTGATTCCACATTTTATACACTCTCCTACCCAGAGTTCCATGCGGCCGACAGCCAGCCAGCATAGTATCTCTGCCACAGGCCAGCGCCATATGACGATTCGTCACATCTTTCACAGTCCATTCAAGATACTGAATATGCTTTTCATCCGTTTCTTGTTTGACAAGTCTACACATTTTCATAAACAAATGTCAAAGAATGGTAACGGTTCATTAAGAAAGTATCCTAATACGTGAAAATCTACTTTTCTTTGCGTAAGGAGAGCTATAGCGATATATCACTTTTATGTATAAATATATATATTGTCATGCAACTCACTGTCGCAGTTGTAGTAGCATATCTATATAATTATGCAAAACAATATGTAAAGCGCCCCCAAATACTTGCATTAGTCCGTTCTATACTGATTTCTGAAAAAGCGCGTTTGTTTACAAACAAGAGAAAAGTCCGGTCACGTGATATGCAAATTAGCTGAGTCACCACTGCGCCGGAGTGTGCATTTTATACTGAACACATTACTCATTTTGTGAAATTTCTTATGATTGAGTCTTCAACCTCACAAACACGGCGCCTGTATTTAGCAAAGGTACGTGATGTATATGATTTCAAAATATACAAAATACTACTATTACTACAACTACACTTTGAAATAAGAAAATATTTGCAGCGAGATAAATGTGATACTATTTCAATAAACACGTAAAACCATACTGACTTACAACAATACATGTACAGCTTCGAGCGCTGCTGCTCACGGAATTACTAATGTGTGTGAGATATTCAAAAATTGCAAATAAAATATTGATTCTTCTAACTTTTCTGAAAGGTTACATACAACTTCAACACAAGTGGTTTCTAACAAATACAAACTTGTCAACACATTTACACCACTTCAAGGTTGGAATGTGACCAGATAATCTGGGTATGCCTGTGTATCATTGAACACAACGTACATGCCAGGATTGTTAATATCGTTCACGACCGAGTCATACAGCTCAGTGCCAGTGCTTCCTGTCTTGGACGGTGGAACTCTCATCCCACGTTTCCCCAAAGTATATTCACCAATCAAGACTCGAACCAGGTACAAGTATTTCTGCCCTTGTGCGTCCGGTCTTGAGTATGTATCTCGGGCAGAATATTTGGCATTAACAGCGAAATACACTCCTTGGCCGTAGTGGGTGGCTGAAATTTGAAGCGGTTATCTGTAGACACATTGGAATATGAAGAGCCAGTAGCCATTCCTTGAATGCTACGAACAGGTGTCATTATGTACTTTTCACAAGTAAAATATGTGTAACGTGAATCGTATCAGAAAAAAACATATGCACATTTACTGTTCTTAAAAAATCGCTCTTCTTTTGTGATAATTTCCAATGAGGAATTCAAATACATATATAAAAATATGCAATCTCAAGCTTCCGGCCTCACAACCTTCCACAGTCCCTGTCTTTCTCACAGTCACTAGACCATATTATTTTCCATTCCATCCAGGCCTTTCTGTGATGTACAAGCCCTAAATGAAGCAAGTCTCCCATCTCACTGGGGACCCATTTAAATTGACATGGAGTTATTTGTTTCTATCAAAATCATAATATTTTCAGAGACTAAGTGTTAGTCTGGGCCTTCACCATGTACACTCGATTGGCACCACATTGAATACTTGAGATGCTTGTTCAACCATTGCTGTGACTGATAAAGGAGGGGAATTATAGTGAGGCAATTGATAAACTTCATACCAAACTGCAAATTTCTATTGCACACATGTTACAAAGCTGCAAGTGAAGTTGTTTGAACAGAATGTTGTCGCTTCCAACTGTTCATAAATGCTCACTGAAGAGTTCTGTCTTGTTGGATACGGTTTACCAGACAACCATTAACAGATACTCCAGACAATGTTATGATTTACACATAAGATTAGATGATGCAGGGGACGAAAACCGTGTTTTTTTCTGACGAATACCATTATTTAAAAATAGTTTTGGGCATGTCTGGCTTGCCCAAGATGTAGGTGACAGAAAACTATTTCTTAATTTTTTGAAACAAAGATGTAAAGATATTTATCAACATGAGTAATTCATGAGTCAAATTATTTTAATATTCTTCCGAAATCCAAAGTTCAATTGCATCATTATCTTATGTAATGAAAAACAATCTCCGTCCTTTAACCAAATTTAGCTGCAATGTACGTAATGTTAACATGGGAGCAGCTAGATTTTCCAAAAACACGACAATTGAATATGCACCCTGTCCATACTCTAACCACCCTAATGAAGAGTGAATACGTATGGTTTGACGCCGCTTTTAGCAATCTTCCAGTAATATCACCACGGGGGACCCCCAATGAAGATGAATATCACGTACTATCAATATGTCCAGATTATGCAAGTCCAAGAAATGATTACATGCAACCGTATTTAAAAAAACGGACCATCTCGGGAAAAGTTGTATGATATACTTCAAATCGAAAGTGTGAATATGTTACTTAAGTTATCCGTGTTATTGTACCGCGTATTTCACTTGAGAGCGAAGAAACCCATATATATCTGTTATGAAGTGCATTTCTGTACACCCGTTCTATACTCTGCGAAACTATAATGTCAAGATTGCGCAGCAAGTATTAACTATATTATTGTATACGTGATGTATTATTGGTCTTTAGGCCATAAATGCCTATCTGTCTGAAGCAATACATACCATTTTTCCCACAATAGCTTCTGTTGAACCCATGTGCATTGATGCTGCCTATAGCATCTGTGCTGGTACCGTGCCACAGCCATGCCTCATTCTTGGTACCCTGGGGGTTCTGCTTCTCAAGTTGCTTCCTTTTTGCCGCATATTGCTGGTACAGAGATCTGTTCTGAATGCGAGTCACCTATGACAAATACGCAATGTATGATGGTACTTTTCAGTAACAGGGAAGGTGTTAGTCAACGTCGTAGGTTACAAACCACTGCAAAGGTTGTAAGGGTACACTTCAAGTCACGTCCTGGCAGACTATAATATACAAGATGAAATGCGTTGAGTTGCTAAGGGAGTGACCATTTGATATTATTAAAATTATTCTAGCTCATGGCTTTGATTAAAAAATCTGGTTTTACCACTGCAGCTGAAAAATATCTAGTCTCCATACAAAATTCAAATTAGTTTTATGATAAGGTCTTCATAGGTAAGAAATTTATTTCAATGGGAGGACTCTACATACAGCACATATGTAATACACAACGGAGATGGTGTTCTATCCGACATTCAGATAACAATCAAGAGGAATGTACTATTTCTGTTACAAATGTAAAAAGTTCTTTCAACAGATACATGCACATATTTTATGCAAACATGTCCGTACCTAATATGCCATGTTATCATTGGTCTTGTGTTATAAATATTGAGGTTAATGATGCACTGTTCCGAAAATAGAATCACCTCCGCGTGTGAACCATACATCAGATAACATTGAGTGTGTTAGGTTTAAAAACATCCATATATCTTTATGCCATTGTATCGTAAAGAGTGTCAGATCATGTCCGTGTTACATCGTATCGTCACTATTGGATGGTAATTCATAAATACATGCATATGATAAAGTTATTCGTTATTTTGATATCATGGTCTTATGTATAATTTCCCGCTGCCACTACGATTTTGTCAAAGACTTTATAAATTCAATGACTATCTTCACCCGGAGGATATCATTTAGATCGGGAAAGAGGTCCATATGACGTTTTACCTAATATATTTTAACCGATTTGCAAACAGACGTTTCCTGATTTACGTGGATCTATGTTATTTCTCGCAAAGTCTCAGTAAAGGTTCAGTCATCAGATCTTAGTTAATATTGACTTACGAACTTTAACAGCTTTTCAAGAACCTACTTAAAAGGGAAATCTCCTCAGCTTACGCGAATATTTGTATTTTGAGAGGCAGAGGCAAGGAAAAACTATTATGGTATTTCAAGTTCATCGACTGTGCGTTTTATAGAGATTGTGGTATCGTACCTGAAGAACCTTGGCTTTGCTGTTTTTGATAGTTGACATGAACGTTTGTTCAACCATCTTAAACTCTTCACCGCCAGCTGCGACTTGAAAACACTCAATATTAACATCATCCGCCATTTTCTGCCAGCTCGGAGGTAGGTCAAATATTGATTGTTTGGCCTCTGAAAAACAACACGTAGGATATAAATACAATTCATTAAGTATGACACCTACACGAATGTCACAAGGTATATATTCTCTTCACGTAAGGATAGTGTGTAGTTAAGAAGTGTGGTTCGTATGTATTTGCTTAAACAGACTACTCCTTGACCTCGTCGTTGAGAAAAATATGAATGGCTGTATCTGCTAATACTGTATGCCGAATTAGGGTTGACAGTTTGTTGTCCACCGTGTTCTAATCACAAATAAATAAATAATCTCTGTACATGTTGTCCTATTCATCGTGGCATTGAAATTGAATATATTTGTCTTCAAACACGTCGCCTTAGTTGTCAGATGGCGTTTTACGAGTGTCTATATATACTATCGGAAAAGTATAACTGTGCTTCACATAAAGTGGTGTAAACGTTATGTTATTGAAAATAACAACATAATATTTGATCACTCTTCTAATCAATGTTTTATCACAACGAATTCGTTGACATAACCGATACATGGTAACAGGAGACAGAGCCACACGCCCTCACAGAGTGGTGGTGTAACAGCTCAATTAACAATGCCACAATCGGATGTGACTACCATATGCGTTGATACAGAGCGGTGGTGCATTGAAGACACGAAAGACATTGAAGCCCTGGCATTGCATAAGCGTTTGTTACGGTTAAACAAAAATGTTTTCATGGGCACAATAGTTCTACAATTATTGTGTGCTGTTCACATGACAAATACCACGTGTGTAATTATCATACTCCCAACGAACACGCAAAGATCCTAATCGTGCGCGTGTAAATTGTGCATTTGACCTTATAGTCGAGGAGATGTCTTAAATAATATGTATTAAAAAGTGTATTATATAACTTTATATTAAATTTATTTTTAATGAAAGTTATGTGAAGCACAGTTAATTATTCCGTTAGTATATTTAGATACACTTTAGATAATACTATTTTCTCACCCTGCAAAAGGTCTCTTCGCATGACATTGTATGTTTTCTTTGCTGCTGTTCCCTCCAAGGACGAAAAGTCGATATCGATATTGGTCTTCATGAAAGGTACCTTGCACGACTTCTTATTGTCTGTAAATGCCTCTTCGATTGCTGCATTTTCCTTCTTACCAAAGTCCTTCTTATCGGAAGGACTGTCTTTCTCGAAATAGGCCCACTGTATTGTTCGAGAGAGTAGGGTCGCCTTTTCTGTTTCGCTCTCCTCCTTCTCAATGTCACGTAGGTATTGAAAAACCTTTCCTGTGGCAAGCCCAACCTCACCTCTCAGTCCTGTCAGTTCTATAGCTCCTTTGTTTCTGTCGACTCTTAGCTCCACATCAAAGCGTTTATGCAAGGAGTCAATCTGGAAGTATATTTTCTGTGTCAGTAAATCGTCAGGATGCTCGGCATCCTAAGGGTATCTACTTCTAATCCAACAATTAGGGATTCGAAAGTATATTTATTATGATGCAAATAACAATTCCAAAGCATCTGAATATTTATCTAAGACTTTTCTTCGAATGAAATTGAAATTCACAACAAATTATAAAAGGGGGAAACAAAAGTGGATTGAAGAGGCTAGTAAATAATAACAAATATTTGAGAGGTTTTTTGTAGAAATACATTTGCAAACAAAAACGATAAAACCTTTTCAATAATAATAATTAATATGTAGCAGAGTCCGTTGTACGATTCCGACTATTTCATAAGCATGATATGCTTGTCGTGAGAGGCTCCAAACGGGATCGGCAGGGCAGGCTCGCTGACTTGGTTGATGCATGTCATCGTATCCCAATTGCTTGGAACGATGCTCATGATGTCAGTCACTGGCTTGTCTGGTCCAGACTCGATTATTTACAGATCGCCGTCATATAGCTGGAATATTGCTGAGTGCGGCGTTAAACAACAAATCATAAGCATGAGAGAGGTGGAGGAATAGCCTTGTGGTTAAAGCGTTCGCTCGTCACGCCGAAAGCGTTCGATTCCCCACATGGGTACAATGTGTGAAGCCCGATTCTGGTGTCCCTCGCCGTGGTATTGCTGGAATGTTGTTAAAAGCAGCGTAAAACACTCCTCACCTACTCACTAGTACTCACTCATAAGCATTTGTTTATGAATCACTACCAAATAGTGTTTGCGAAAAAGTGAGCGTATCCGGATCCTGCCCTCAACAATTGCAAATGCAGGTCAATTGTTCATTTGAAAAATAAATCACACGGGAATATGTGGTACAACATCATTTTGCTCATTGACGGACCAAATGTCTACCATAAAACTTATTTAAAGCTTCTTTAAGAACGTGGTTGTTGTAACGCTGATCAAACAGATTTTGTGCAAGATTCGTATGACGCTCTTTCAAATCTTCGTACAAAGAGCATCCTCGATTGTACCTCAAACGTTGTGAAATGAAGACACCAAGGCCTGGAACTTCTGGAATATTGCTGGACAGAAAGGGACGGATGAGGCGGGCTCACTGGTCTCCTATATTTCTAGTTCAGGTGGGTAAATCAGTGGAAGGAAGTTGGGTATTTTAATATTTTTTAACCATATCAGATAATCGATATTCCGGAAGCTTTAAGTTAAATGGCTTGGCCAAATGCCCGTGTTGCCAATCCAATGCGTGGTTTTGGCATATTTCTTCAGTTATTTGTGGCATTATTTGAGATGTCACTTATGGCAAGCTCTTTGATTAAGCATTGAATGCGTAGTGATCCTTATATACAATGGCAGAGTTATTTGAGGCAATGTCAGTGGGATCTACTATAAACTTTTCATAGAGGGCATCCAGTTTCATTTTGTTATTCCAATATTGTTTCCTAGTTTTATTTTCTTCATTTTTCTCATTCTACCAAAGACAACATCACATACTGACTTAAGCCACCCCGATAGACATTCAACAGGTTCATCTTCCCTTTTGGCCATTATTTTATTAATGATAAGAGGAGAAACCATAAAGTACTCTTCATACAAGAAAAAAGAGAGAAATATAAAAGAACAAGAACTACTGGAAACATTACAATGTAAAGAAATTAAATTGGACGAATGCGAAAAGGAAGATATGAAACAAACTTTATTGAACGAAATCAAGAAATTGCAACTAGAACTAGAAGATATTATAAGGGTAAAAACTCAAGAGCAAAAGCAAACTGGATAGAAAAATTTGAAAAACCAATCTCCTATTTTCTGAGTCTTAGAGTCGCGAAACTTTCAGAATAAATCATTCACTAAAATATAAGATTCAAATGGGCGTTTGTCGATAATCCTACTGATATTCAAAACGAAGTCAAACTTTTTTATAAAAAAATTATACTGTAAACATGATGTCTCTGAAGTTAATCTTTGGCAGATTCTTTGTGAATATGACGTTCCAAAACTAGACGAAAGCACTTCCAACTGTCTCGAAGGCAAATTAACAGAAACTGAAGTACTTACTGCTCTAAAATATCTTAAGAATGAAAAGAGTCCTGGCCCTGAAGGATTTACTGCGGAATTTATAAAATTCTTTTGGAAATACATTGGAAAATTCCTTGTAGGATCACTTAACTGTGGTTTTGAAAAAGGCAAACTTTCCATTTCTAAAAAATTAGGACTTATAACCTGTATTCCTAATTCCTCTCATAAGTAATTGTATCGATAAATTCTACAAATTTTGATCATCTTGTCATCTTTTGTTTCCCACACAATATTTCTGTTCTCAACTTTTGTTTACTGCGTATGTATTACATTGGATAGCCCATGTGTAAAAATGCAACAGAAATAAAAAGTTAAAAAAATAAATAAATAATTTTATGAAATGTTTTTACAGGATCCATAATGATTGTCAAGTTGTGATCCTAACTGGTATAAGGCTGTTCACAGGATTTAGGACCATATTTGACTAGTAACTGTTGAAGGCTGGTATTGTCTTCTTGAAAAACCTCTAATGGCACTACACATGTTCCAAACTCAAATAATGGGCATTTTTACAGAAAAGTGAATATCGTAACCTGATGGTCTGTTAGTTTTGTTATCACTTGGTCCTGTGATGTCTCTGTAATCCATTCCTCCTTGCATAGTGCTTCCAGGTTCCTTATACCATTGGCTATGTTGTCTGATTGGTCAGAGAAGAAGAAGAGATCAACCCTCCCTGTCGAAGTGGTGCCTGACGAAATGTACGAAGAACAAGATGGAACATGCCAATCCTTGGGAAGCGTAAAGGCAGTTATCGTATTGATAGATAAAACGACAAAACCCTTTCCATCCCGCCCATGAATGCAACGAGGTCATTCCATCATGGTTAATAATAATAAGTAAATTAGTTCAGCAAATTCTCAAACACAAAAGTAACTGTGATCAATTAATTTTATGGACAACTGAAAATAATGGCAATAATGACGACATGGCCTATATTCCAACTACTAATTGTTCAGACAAACTAGGGTAGCTAGATGACATTTTTGTGTCTGATGGGTCCAAAGAAAAAAATATTCTTTCTCCCTCTCTTGCCTATCTCTTATAGGAAATTAAAGTAGAATACATTTCACCATAATTTGTGTAAAACAAAACTAATATCAAGGCAGAATTTGGATGTGAAAGTTTGAAGTTGTTTAAAATATTATTTAATATTATTAAAGATAATTTTCCTATGGGGTATCTCTTTGCAATCGTTAACAGCACAAATACAACTCCTGCACCTTATTGGTAAATACTTACCTCTTGTAATGATAGATTGTGCCTGTTGTATTCCTCCTGTGTCTGCCGAGTGTTTCACCATTGCAGCAAATGGTTTTAACATTGCTTCCTGGAATACAACTACTCGAACATCGCTGATGTTAACAGCCTGAGGTCCGAACTCAGCAAATGCTTGTGACATACGCTTGGCAATATCCTCAGGCTGTATATTACCGATGCCTGTTCAGAAAATGTTGCTTGATACAATAGAAGCTGACATATAGATGCAAAATACAACTATGAGAGGAACATTCTGACTGCTGCACAGCTTTTCAGCTTCTTTTTATTATTATTAATATTATTTTTATTATTGTTGTTGTTGTTGTAGTTGTTCTTATCATTATTGACCACTTTTCTTTCTTTCAAATTCCGAAAACGACCACTTCATCTGTTATATTTTCCAATATTCTTCATTTGTTGATTGAGAACTACAACGAAACATATATTCTGATCCAAATATAGATAAAACATTACCAAAAATATGTAATATATTAACACACTCACAACGACTGCTACCAGTTCTAGCCACGTTACCTGTTCCCAGCAAAGGGAATGCTACTGACTGTGCATCACGCAGTTTTTCTGCCTCTTCCAGACAGCTGAGGACCACTTTCTTCCAGTCATTGCCGAAATGGTGCCCGGTCACATGGATGACGTATTTACACTTCAGACCTTTGGATGTCGTGCTGATAACGCCATGCTGTCTCATGTCATCAACTGTAACAGCCAACGAAATTCAAGCATTCTGGTCATGCTACCGATAAAGCAGTTAAGTAAAAGAAACAAGTTGTGCCAATCCAGACTTGAACATGTACTTGCGGCCTGACAATACTGGGTGTAACTATGCATTGGGATCGGATTCCCTTGAAATCTGGATACTCAAGTGCCAGAGCTAATTATTGCTTTGGGGATGTTTCCCATGGACTTGAAACTGAACTCAACTTCTCTCACTCACATTAACAAAACATTCTAGTGGATAAAACCCATTTTGATAGATACTCATAATGACGTGAGCTTCGTTTTCTACTAGTGTAACACCGACCACGAGCGATTACATAATTCACTTGAAATTCAGAATGCTAGATTACATCAATATTAATGTTACATTGATGTTACATTTCCACATAAAAGATCTGAAGTCTTCCTGAAATGTTATTTTATCTACAATGTACAACTCCAGGGTATAGCAAGTGTCTTACACAACTGCACAGAGAATCGATATGAATCTCACCTTTCTTTGCACACTGCGACTCCATATCTTTGCCACATACTTTCCTGATAGCACTTGAGACAGCACCTTAAGGAAATATACCATACTCAGCACACGTAAGGCATTCCTCTTTCAGTTTATCATGTAATACTACTTTGCTATTATCAAGACACGTCTGCCTTTACATTTCATTAAGTATCTATTGAGACAACTATCATGTAAATACAGGTGTTATCGTTGATTAAAAATAGTGTACAGTAAAACAAAATGTATATCTTTATCAGGATTATTGAAAGGAGCATATGTAAGTCCCTTGTGAATTTGTGCTAGTAAAACGTACCTATACTTTCCAATTCCTTTAATGATCTTAATGTGGAAGTAAAATATTCACTATTTCCCTGACATTCTTTAATACGTTCTTTACCTTATGGTACAGTACATCTCTATATTACTCATTTATTCTGCTAATGGTCTTTACATGGAAGTAAGTGGAATGGTCTTCACATGATACCATCCGGCTACTCTATAGTCCTGCTATCTTCTGATATAGATACAACTGTCTAATCTATTGCACTGCAAAGGTCTGGTATGGTATCAATTGGCTCCTCTCTTTTCCTCCTATTTACTGCTAATAGTCTCACTAACTGCTGCCCCACCTTTCTTCAGGTCCAGTTCCATGTTGGTGCTGTTCACGATACAGTCTGTGTCTTCTTCTGTTATGTCCCCTTGTTTCATTTGCACTGTAATATTTCCAAACTGTATGCTACCAGAGCCGGCGGAGGCGCTCCAGGGACCTTCTGAAACAATCCCACGAACCCCTGTAACTAAAACAAAGATGATGAGAGACCGAGCAAGATTAAATTAACGCTGCTTTGAACAGTATTCAGTTGTAGCAAGACGTGTCAGTTTGATGTGGGGAACACAGGTCTTTACGACCTTAAAACCAACGACACGCTGACAAATTAAGCGATACATAATCAGGAGGAAACTGGGACTGGGGTTGATGCCTTGCATAAGACAGCGAAAGTGCGACACCTTACACCGCTGGGCCACCCATTATATAAATATGATTGTATACGCATTTACACGTAACTGGATCATGAGCAGCACGTTTAACAGAATCACACATTTTAATGGCAGCAGGTACCCCTACAGGCCTCTACATCATGGAAGTATAATTTACTCTACACTAGATTTGATCAGGGAGAATCCGCTTGGCCACCCGTCCGTTAGACTTGGTTGTATACGCATATACACGTAACTGGATCAAGAGCAGAAAATCCTCATGAATGGCAGCAGTTAGCCCTACCAGCCACTAACATAGAGATATTATGTGCGCTTTACTCGTTTTTATGCCATTACCAAGAAGGTCAAGATCATCACATCATATTTCTCGTCACAATGGATTAACTTGGAAGTGATTTTGCCAACTTTCTTTGAATATATACTAGTAGTTGCTAAAGAAACCGAATGTACCTTTAATTTAAGCTAT
Source organism: Haliotis rufescens (assembly GCF_023055435.1). Lineage (NCBI taxonomy): Eukaryota > Metazoa > Mollusca > Gastropoda > Lepetellida > Haliotidae > Haliotis > Haliotis rufescens. The sequence continues at coordinate 285,102 of NW_025964391.1, read as the reverse complement.
TCAATATTTTGACGTTGATTGGAAGCCTTGATAATTATTTCATTATCACACGCGAACACATGTTGACCTTGTGACGCCTATGATTAGTTTGCCTGGAAACGTGAACTTAAAACAATCAGTATCTCATCATCTCATCATGACATTACCTCCAAGAAAACAAGAAACTAGAGATGTTTATCAACGATAAGAACAGGAACATAAGGTGCCACATTTTCTAATTGAGACTGGAGCAACCAGTAAACATTGCAATCATTTCAGTTTTGATTGTCTAGAGTATCTCTGAAGTGAAAATGAATTTCTGTTGATAGTATTGATATCGGATAGCCTAGACCCGGGTTCGATTCCAGACATGGGTACAATGTGTGAAGCCCATTTATGGTGTCCCCCGTCGTGATATTGCACGAATATTGCTAAAAGCGGCCTAAAACCATACTCACTCACTCCCCATCCTACGTTACAGGAAAGTTCAAAGGAATAAATCCTATATCAAATATTGACAAATAGTCCCGCTCTTATTTCTTACCTGTTTTAGGTGTTCGTATGGTGGATTGTTGATTCAATGATTTCACTGATTCCTTCATCTGAGACGAAACTGTGAGGAACATTGACTTCTGGAACACAACCACCCGTACATCTGTCAGGTTGGATGCTTGAGGCTCGAACTCGGCAAAGGCATGAACCATGATCTCGGATATTTCTTGAGGGTTGACGTGACCAGCACCTGATGGCATTAAGTGTCGGTATTGTTATCATAATTAGCATAAACTATTAAGGGTGGTGGTGGGGTAGGCTAGTGGTTAAAGTGTTCGACTCCACACATGGGTACAAAATGTAAAGCAGTTTTGTCTGGTGTCCCCGCCGTGATATTGCTGGAATACTGATTAAAGTGGCGTAAAATGACACTCACTTAATAAATCACTCAATCACTCATTCACTCACTATACAGTGACCTATAGTTGACTTGTAGTATATTTGGGAACGAAACATTAATATATATTAATAAATATAGGTATATTAGCACGGTACATATTCATTCATTGAACACCAAATTATCATTATTTCATTATTAACTTGAAAAAAATAACTTGAACCTACCTGTTCCAAGGACCGGAAGGGCAATCGAGCGCGCATCACCCAATTCGTCTGCCTCTCTCAAACATGTGAGGACAACTTTCTTCCAGTCATTGCCAAAATGGTCCCCCGCCACATGTAGGACGTAGCTACACTTCAGACCTTTCGCTGTCGTGCTGACAACACCGTTCTGCCTCATTTCGTACACTATATATAAAGTATGGTTCTGATCAGTCTTTGGAATTATCGAGTTTCCAAAAACATACGCACGTTTTTACCGGAGAAAGATGTTGCTGCGCAGGTATCTTTGTAAAACACACTATTTGTGCAAAGCCTAGAACACACACTGCATATATTTTTCATGGAGAACCGCAGCTGATCACACCTGTGTGTATGAACATGGCTGACTCACTACAGGAGCCGCAGCTGATCACATCTATATGTATGAACATGGCTGACTTACTACATGAGGCGCAGCTGATCACACCTGTGTGTATGAATATGGCTGACTCACTACAGGAGCCGCAGCTGATCACACCTGTGTGTATGAACATGGCTGACTTACTACAGGAGCTGCAGCTGATCACACCTGTGTGTATGAACATGGCTGACTTACTACAGGAGGCGCAGCTGATCACACCTGTATGTATGAACATGGCTGACTCACTACATTAGGCGCAGCTGATCACACCTGTGTGTATGAACATGGCTGACTTACTACAGGAGGCGCAGCTGATCACACCTGTGTGTATGAACATGGCTGACTTACTACAGGAGGCGCAGCTGATCACACCTGTGTGTATGAACATGGCTGACTCACTCCAGGAGGCGCAGCTGATCACACCTGTGTGTATGAACATGGCTGACTTACTACAGGAGGCGCAGCTGATCACACCTGTGTGTATGAACATGGCTGACTTACTACAGGAGGCGCAGCTGATCACATCTGTGTGTATGAACATGGCTGACTTACTACATGAGGCGCAGCTGATAACACCTGTGTGTATGAACATGGCTGACTTACTACAGGAGCCGCAGCTGATCACACCTGTATGTATGAAGATGGCTGACTTACTACAGGAGGCGCAGCTGATCACACCTGTGTGTATGAACATGGCTGACTTACTACAGGAGGCGCAGCTGATCACACCTGTGTGTATGAACATGGCTGACTTACTACATGAGCTGCAACTGATCACATCTGTATGTATGAACATGGCTGACTCACTACAGGAGGCGCAGCTGATCACACCTGTGTGTATGAACATGTCCGACTTACTACAGGAGCCGCAGCTTAGAGTTTCTCAATATACATTGCACTAAGAGTTTCTCAATATAAATAATACTATGAGTGATTTGTGTTTGTCAGTATAAATATTACTATGAGTTTCTCAATATAAATAGGTAATATGAGTTTCTCAGTATTCATAATGTATCTTACAAAATCCCAAAGTCGCCTTTTTTTGCTGACATCAACGCAATATTATACAAAAAGTTACTCTTGACGAGGTCACTGTGCGAAAACAAAGACCCTAGGACCCAACCCTTTTGGTGGCTAGACCGCTGAAGCGGTCGCTTCCGAGGGTCCTTATTTTCGCATATTCACCTCGTCAAAAAAATTATATCGTTTTGTTATACCGAAATTCACTTAAAAGTTGATGAAGTCTTTAAAACGTCCCGTATTTCATTACAGTAACTTAGCTGCGAACCGTGAATTGTTCGTTGTTTTCTAGCAGACGAGTCAATATTCATCACATGTGATCAAAATTGGTCATGTGACGAGTCAATATTCGAGGTCTGTGTCAGTCACATGATTTCGAGGGTCGACATTGAAATGTGTTGTTTCGTTACGTGGTCCAGAATAACCAATGGAATTTAGAGATTGTTAACAGGGGTATAATAGAGGTGCAAAAGATGAGTAAGAATTTATAGGTGGAACCTGAATGTGCATCGTAGTCCTGCACCATGACTGTGGAATAAATGTAGGTTATGAGACCGAAACCAATCTAGGTTAGAGTGAGTGAGTGAGTTGGGTTTAACGCAGCTTTTAACAGTATTCCAGTTATATCACGGCGTGTCAGCTTAATGAGGAAAGCCCGAAGTGATGCAGGTCTCAGATGTTTACCACTTCGGTGAAACCCACGAGCACGGGTATGGTGCTGACAGACCTAGAAACCTGGATTCGAACCCACAATCATAGGTTTCTGGCGTGCCCAAGGGACGCAACTCCGCACAGCGAATCGCGGCGCCTTAGACGACTAGGCCACCCGTGCCACCAATCTAGGTTAGAAAAAACGTCTAGCAAGTTAACAGGACAACTGTTATTTTAGAGGAGAGAAATGTTATATGTAATAAAAGATTTCACAGACTATTTGTTAGTTTATTTGAGTCCTTGTATTATGGTAGAGAACGTGTGGAACATCTGACCCAATTGTTGCGAACTGTCTTCCTATAACTCCAACAGCACTTCACATAACGCCAATAGCTGCTATAATCAACCGAGCCTTTTCAGAACTATTTATTGTATTGAAGAACATATTCAAGGTACAAAGAATACTTGTTTTTTTAATGTAAAACGATTCTCGTTGTTTTTCCAAACAAGCACTTGTTCCTTACCTTTCATTTTGCACTGTGACGTCATGTCTTTTCCGCATGCTGTGGCGATAGCTACGGACACAGCACCTGGAACAGAAAATCGTGGAAATATTCAATATGTCAACATGTGCAAATAGGCTCACTATTTATTGACTTTTCTTGTCTAACGATGCTCAATATACCAGATATATGACGGCGCTTCTGTAAGTAATAAAGTCTGGACCAGACAATCCAGTGATCGAAATAATGACCATTGTCCCACACTATCGCAATCAACCAAGTCATGGCTACCCGATCCCTTTTGTCGCCAATCCCTTTAGGTTGTTTGGGACCTAGTCTACCCCGCAATCCCTACTAGGGAGCAACAAGACAGTAAAGTATGTGCTGTTTCTAGGCCCAAATCTAAACAGGTTATAATAAAGTTATAAAATAATATCACGGTTATAGAGTTTTTAACATTCAAAATGAACAACATGCGTCGGAGCTTGTTAATTTGTTTTCAGTTCTATACCATAAACAGGTTATACCATGTTCCGACACGTCTTCAGATTCCAAGACGATCCAGTTTCATTGCAGTATATACTAAACGGTTTTCACAACTGAACACATCACAGCTGTATTATAAAGCGAGACATCCTTCTAACAGTTTAACGGTAACAAGCAATACAAACTACTACTGATCTACAGCGTCAACCCGCTCTTTTTTCACCTCTTTGTAGGTCCAGCTCAGGGTTTGTACTGTTGACGATGCAGTCAGCGTCCTCCTTGGTTATGTCCCCTTGTTTGATCTGAACGTTGAGCCGTCCAATCTGAAGTCCGTCCGATTCAGTCTCGGATACCCATGAATCTTCAATACATGTTAAAATGTATGTATTCAAATATAATTTAACAATTTAATGAACGAGATACTGTCCCTATTTCAACAAAAGAACAAGAAATGGTTTCCCTCAACACAGAAAACAAAACTCTCAGCATACCAGTGTTCAGTTGTTCAAAGAAAGAACGGCGATCCTTTATCCCAACTGCTGGCTCAGTTATCTCTCCTGTCTCCATTTGTCTTTTATACTGTTCAAAGGCCTTCGTGAAGGATTGAAAAAGAAAACACATACAAACTCTTTGAGTACAGAAATAACACAAAATAAAATATATTCCTTGTTTAAGATTAATTATCTCCATCGAGTGTCTTTTAATAACAGTATGAGTGTGAGATTCTATCAGGTCATCCCGCATGAATCTTCGACCTTTTTTATGGTAACTGGTGACGTCACAAACTCACAATGACACGCAAAGCGTTGTGATACAATGCAATTACAGCCTTATCTCCTTTGCAACTGTGTACATAGTCTGAACCATGAAATCAGTTGCAGAGCCCAAGTTCCGAGTGTCAAGGGCTAGTAACGCAATGGTTCGTCATTTGTCATAAGGTGTTGTTTTCTAACACATGGAAATATGTTTGATCACACCCATACTACATCTCACGCGAAAGTCAGTTTGGAATGATACATGTATTCAAGTTTCTTAGCAGTTAAGTCAAACTTGCAACCGTCAAAAAAATGTTTCCCTTTCTATGACCACCTAGAAGCTTCAGACGAATGTGTCCTTGACACACATAGCATGTTGCTCCATTGAAAAATCAATTTTAACATACACTATAATCATAATAATAATAATAATAATGCTGTAATTATGTGTTATCTCTTACCTGGATGACTTGTTTGTCTGATGGATAAATCACTACTCGAACTTCTTCCAGTGCGGTGCTTCTCTCTTGAAAGTTATTGACAACTGTGTACATAGTCTGAGCCACGAAGTCAGGTGCATAGCCCAGGTTCCCTGTACCTAGGGCTGGGAAGGCAATGGTTCGGCATCCGTCATCAGAAGCTGTTTGCAAACACTTCAGAATGATATTCTGAAGAACCTGTTCAGGGGAAAGGCAATGTGGAGAAAAAATACATATAATCTAAACAAATACCATCTTTCATGAATGTCCACAAATAGATTCTTGAAATGGTTGCTATGTCAGATAGGATTCGAGCCTCTTGAAAAAATTGGGGTGTAATCATTTTTAGGAACAGGAATGTGACATTTTAGCCCCATTGGGGTTGTGGTCACTGAGGAAATGATGTTTCAAGTGTGAAGCTTTATGAGCTTTACGAATTTACAGGCACGGTCAAAGTGTAAAAAATAGGATCAAAGTTTTGAATATCGTGAAAAAGGAACCTATGTGTGGAGCACCACCGCCAACTACACATATACCAAATTTCATGTTTGATATAATGGCCAAAAATAGCTCTGCCAATATGGCTAACGAGACGGCCATAGTGAAAATCAGATTAGCTCTTGAACAAATTGGGCTGTCATTGGTGGGAAGAAGCATGAAAGTTCAGTTTCACTGGAAGGGTTTCCAAGGAGAAGATGTTTACGACGGACGACGAATGATAGACACTGGTCAAACAGGACACGGCATAAGCTCACTTAACTTTTTCAGGCTAATAAACAAAAACGGCTGAATTGTTGGTTACAAAAGACGCTTCTGATTCAGAGATACAAAAATAACTGGGTTAACTTACATCAGAACTAGAGGCACTTGCAGTGGACAGACAGGCATGATACACACGACATCCCAAGTCTCCCCCAGAACTGACAGCAACATCTCCCGGCTTTATTCCTTGGGGATACTTCACTGACAGCTCATCCTGTATTGTGTTCCCTGCAGCTTTCAGGATCGACTTGGACACAGCTCCGTTGTTAAGATCAAGGTTGTTGGACGTTGAGTTTATGATAGCATCAGCCTATTGAAAATGCTTGCTGACTACAAAAACTGCGATAATATCAAATATAAATGAAAGTGCTCGGGCGTGTTTCTGTGTATATCTACAATTTCAATGATCAGATAACATCTTAGTTGACTTACAATAGCAACACAATAGTAAGACCGTTTATACCGATTGGGAAAGCTTAATGTAGATGCCAACATGAGTAACCTTATTACTGTTCCTTCGCTTCATCATCCATTTAAGACTTCTAATACATCACGCAAAGCATTGCAATTGAAAGACACGCACTACACAAGACAGAGCGATCATTATTACACAGATTAGCACTTAATATACCATACTTACTTTTTGTTTCGCAATTTCGCCTTTGACAATTGTCACTTTGCTGTGTGAAGATGCTTTTTGACCTTGTGAGAGAAAGAAACACAGCCACACTATTCAAGTAACGTGATGTCAGACAGGGAATTGTCTGTAAGCACCCTGAGTGCCACAAACACTGATTTGTGTGCACATTCTAAGTGAAGGTAACTCATAAAGACAACCTTGGGTTGCCAGAACCGTGACTATGCTCGTAGGTGTAATTATTAAACACTGAATAGCGTCAAAAGCAGCTTTAAAAAGCCCAAGTTACTCAATAGTTAAATAACTCATAGTCGAAAGAGAAAGAGGAGGTGTGGTAAAATGAGGTTTAGCCTTCTAGATTATTGCACTTATACAGCTATGGGCATGCATCTGTTCGTAGTTGCTGGTACTAGTCTGGACTAATGCCCATTTTATAGTGCTAGGCAACTGAGATAACATGCTGGCGTGTATCATGAAGACCCCATTCAGGCACAGTATACTGACTCCAGGCTGTGCAGTACTTGTTATAATCCATTAATGCTGAGCACCATGCAGGGTAACAACAAGTACCATCTTTTAACGTCTTTAGGTATGAAACACCAGGGGGTTGAACCACCGACAATACGCTCTCTGGAAAGACGCCGTACCCACTAAGCTACGGAGGCGGTCACCAGAAAAAGAGCTCTTATGTTATATTACATATCTTAAGCTTCAAACAACTCGTAAAAATATTTACGGACACCACCAGTGACTGGTTTGGGTTTTGTAGCTATTGGAGGGCGTAAATCAGTTGTATTGTTGCTCTGTGTCAGCGCCACTCTTCGATCACTAAACACGAACTGTAGAGCCTCGGCGAACAGCTGGGTGGTTTTCCCGTTCATGTCAATCAGGTACACATTCGTCACGCCGCTGTTTGGACTCTCCAGAGTGAAGAATTTCTTAATGGCCTCAACAATGTGCCTGAAAAGAGACATGAAACTAATCATCTAGTAATAAAGATATTGATACATCAGATATTGAATGTAGTTAGATGTTCCTGCAATAGAGTCCCGAAAACACACCATTCGTGTGCATATTTACTTATTATTTGTTATAAAAATAGCATTAGAATAGTATGTGCATATGAGTTAAAATGTGGTTTCTCATTTACGAGACTAACATACACTTGAGGATTTCAATGGGTTCAACGTTTCCAGTTGATGGCAAGGTTGATTTGACTTGGTTGATGAACGTAAGTATCATGTACGAATGACTTACACAACTTTATTGACATAAAGCATATCTCATTCACCTGAACGTTCCCAAGCCCATAAATGATATAACTGATATAACAAAGTGGCGTAAACCCACATCACTCAATCACTCACGCACTCACTCACTCCACAACATACATGTCAAACGTTTTGAACTATTCTCTATTTCAGTTAATTGAACTAACTAAAGGGCATTTCGTGACGTTGTTTTAGACATAATGCATTTGTGAGGTACACTTTGTAAAGACACAAGTCTAGACGACACCATTCAGTCTTGATCTAACCTTGTAGCAAGATTGCCTGGGTACCGAAATATTCCAACACTAAGGGCAGGTAACGCAATAGACTTGTATCCATGTCTGTCTGTTTTCTCCATGCTTAACATGATGGCATCTTTCAGGTCTCTTTCCTCTCCAGCATGACCACCTGACCAACACGGACCGACGGCATGGGCAACCATTTTACAGGGGAGACGTCCTGCACCAGTAGTTACAACATCCCCCGCTCTCAAAGCCTTGTTCTTAGTGTCTTCATCACTCTCCTGTTGAATTGTAGGTCCACCTGATAACATGATGTTTATTGTAAACTCGATGTGAAGATGTGGGAATCCTTGAAATTGCCAGGTATTGTTATCAGGTTGTGTATATTGACAGAATCACAACAAGTTGTTTGTATGTTTGAATTAATCATGTCCTTTTACAACACATATACATTATAAAGCATTAAATAAAAACAATATACATACCTTTATCTGCTATGGCTTTTGCCAATCCTCCAATGTGATCTAACCTGGTGTTAGCTGCATTGACGATGACGTCAACCTCCATAGCTGTGATGTCACCTTTGACAACATCAATCCTTCTTTTCGAGTCTATGTCACAGCTAGCGATAACTCTGGTCCCAGTTGGGTTTCTACCCTGTGGTGAAGACGAGACTGAGGCAGGTATTACGCCAATCGTTTCGACTCTCACTTTGACTGATTCATCAAATGACGTTTCTATGATACATCGACTCTCTTTCTCTGTTGAGAGAATGCCTCTCTTCCAAATATCTGAATTGATGAACCTTCCGATCCCAGCCTTCCTGAGGGTATGTTTCTTATTAATGACTTTCTCTGCAAGACTTGTCAAATCCTGCACAGCTTTGGTAAGGGCTTCCTGGCAGCCACGAACTGTTATCTGTTGTGGTGTCGATTTGTAGTCCAGTTTGCCACTGTGTTTCACCATGTCATGACTAATATCAATGAGCTCACCTTCTCTATACACACATAGGAATCTGTAGACTGGGCTGGGCATTTTCACTATCTGCCTATACACCGAGTTCTGTAGGATAAAGTTGCGAACCTCCTCTTTGATTTCATTAATTGTGTTGTCAAAGGTAACAATTACAACATGGGAGGCCTTCCGGTCAATGTTCAGACTAACAAAACTGCCATATCTCGCCACTGCTGCTTTTTGAAAGGCTGCCCACTTCTCAGTAGACAAAAGGGAGGTATTTTCTTCATCAATTGGCTCATGATGCTCTACGATCATCTCTTTGAGCGTTCGCCCTAGAGCAGCACCATTTTCTTCCGTCGTTGCCATGACAATTACAGTTTCATTTTTGCTTTCAATATCCCATACTCCAGTGATCTTCTTATCCTTCAGTTTGTTCATGACCATAGCCTTCACGTCCTTTTGATCTAGAAAGGAAACCAGTCCCTGGGAAAGTGTAAGTCTGTGTGAACTGTAACTTGTACATCTCTCATACATTAAAACTTTACACTCGTTGATTTCGTTCACTTGACCTTTGAAAATTATCTCGTTATGTTCGACATCGACAGTCACGTTCAAATATGTAGGATACCGCTTCTCAATATCTGCTACATAGCCATCCATCATAAGGAGCTGGAGCTGAAGTGGCTTCAAAGTTTTGATCGGCTCAGTAATCTCCTTCTGTTTTCTTCTGAATTCGTTCTCTACGCCTTCTACAGTTTCCTTCACTTTGGTACCGACTTGCTGTACCTCTCTGGCATGTCCGACTACTGTGACCTTATGTTCTGCATCAGACGTTTTCACGAGAACAGACTTTGACTTGGGGATATCGGTCAAATTCTTCTTCACATCCCCCCACATCTGTTCAAGGGTTGTAAATTCTTCAGTTTTAAATTGATCAATAAAACCTTTCAGAAAGTCCTCTGTGTCTTTTTTCCAAGATTTTGCTACCTTGACAGAATTTGGGGCATCCTCGTTGAGCGTGCATGTCATCGTTGCAGAAAAGTCAGAGAGCCACCTGATTTCGGCATGTCGCTCTTTCAGTCTCCGTTTCAGCTCCTTCTCATCGGTCTTTGAGGTTTGCAGAAACCTACATTTGGTTCCGTCAAGGTTTTGAACAGTAAATGGTTTTGGTTGTGTGTACCAAGATCCATCCGTATCCTCACTGCCTAGTCCAAGACATTCCATGTAAAGCGTCACAGTCAGTTTTGCACCATCAATCGTGTGTTGCTTTGGAAGGATTTTATCTATGGCTGAAACCAGAAAACACATTCATCTGGTTTCAGACTGATGTTAGATCAATAAATGAAATATATATGATTTTATTGATGATGCAGCAAAAGTTCAGTTGCATCGAAATTTGATGACACAGCAGGGTATCGGGTGGGGGTTGATGCTGATATATACGCGCCATGGCCAAAGTTGTTGGAAAGGTGTCAGAACATGCATATTTTATACACCTACCAATTCTACCTATACCATATGGGAGCACGGGTGTCGCAATCGTTTCAGGCACCGCAATTCGCTGCGCAGTTTTGCGTCCCTTTGGCACCTCTGAAACATGATTATGGGTTCGAATCCAGGTCGACCCGAGACCTACACCACGTCCGGCTTTGAGCTGACACGCCGTGATAGAGAGTTTATGAATAGTGTATTACTCCACAAGAATATCAGACATCGAGTCTCACGCCAAAGTTGGCCTTATATTGCAATGACATAAGCTCAGAGAATACAAGAAAGTAAACAATCAAGTTGCACTCAGCAATATGTCAATTACATGACGGCGGTCTGTAAATAAACGAATCTGGACCAGACAATCCAGTGATTGGCGAAATTGGGATACTATGACATGTATCAACCAAGTCAGCGAGCCTAACCACCCGGTCCCGTTAATCGTCTTTTACGACAAGCATAGTCGCCTATTACGGCAAGCATGGGTTGCTGAAGACCTATTCTTATCTGGATCTTCACACTTTGTAAACAGTCAAGATATGGATAGGACTGCAATCATTTATAACACTCAGAGGACTCCAAGCATTCGCTTCACTATCAACATTTCATATAATACATGGGGGGCACGGGTGGCCCAGTCGTCTAAGGCGCCGTGATTCGCTGTGCAGAGTTGCGTCCCTTAGGCACGCCAGAAACCTATGATTGTGGGTTCGAATCCCGGTTCGCCCCGATTATGTTTCTAGGTTTGTCAGCACCATACCCGTGCTCGTGGGTTTCACCGAAGTGGTAAACGTCTGAGACCTGCATCACTTCGGGCTTTCCTCCCACATTAAGCTGACACGCCGTGATATGACTGGAATACTGTTAAAAGCGGCGTTAAACCCAACTCACTCACTCACTCACTCATATAATACATGTACGAGATGTTTGAAAATCATAACACATAAATTCATAATTCATATATAATAAGCCAATCATATCACACCAGGGAAAGGGCCCTGGTTGGCACCGTCAGCTGAGGGCAATAATTAAATTGAGAAGTTCTCAATTAAGCTAGTCATCATTACGTGCTACATTGTACCCATGCCAGGCGGTATGGCACGCCGAATACCCAGGTTCGATTCCCGACATGGGTACAATGTGTGAAGCCCGTTTCATGTGTCCCCTGCCGTGAGTTGCAGGAATATTGCTAATAACGGCGTAAAACCATACTCACTCACTCACTCACGGTATGGCTGTACTGAAATATTGGTAGTGATGTCTCGATGTGTTTTCTAATTTTTTGGGCATGAGTGACCCAGTCGACAGCCTGATTATTTTTCCTCTATTCCTTCGAGGGTTTCACCAGTGGTTAATATCATATTAATAAGACATGCATCACTTCGGGCTTCCCCCACATAAAGCTGACACGCAGAGACATAATTAAATGCTTCCCAAAGTTACGTTAAACCATACGAATTCACACACTACATTGATGAAATTTAAATTACCTCTATAATCCTCAAACTTGACAATGCAATACCCATCACCATTGTGCAAGGAGGCTGTAGCTGGGATTCCATCGGTGTTGCCAGATCTTTTATTTTCAAAGTATAATTGCACAGTGTCTTCAGTACACTCTGCCTTCAGCCCCCTTACAACCACACTGTCACATACAGGTACTTTATGAACCACGATGTGTTGTCCTTCAAGCTTCCTTCTCCTGCACTCTTGTTGCACTCTTTCGAAGTCTGAAAAGTGAGATGATAAGGAAGCTATACTTGTTAATTACTATCAAACGATACTGACAGAATTTTGTTGACACCTGTAGATAGATTGACGTTCATTTAAACGTTTCATAATCTATACTCACACGCTAAAGAAACGCAAGTTGTTTTAAGCAAATAGGTAACAAACACGGAACAATAACTTGATACGAGTTTTATCATGTAGTGAAGCCTGATGGTGTTATCAATATTTTTGGTTGCATTTTGTAAGCCCCGAGTAAAAACGCAACATAAAAAACAAATCGCCAAAACGCGCCATTTCAATGAATATGTGGGTATCATGCACCCATTTCTCGCGAAATCGAAAATGCACGAACTGTCACGAACTGTAGTGGGTATAAAACTGTCGCCGATTCTTGAACCTATCACTACTTGGTCAACAATGCCACGCCTAACTCAAATTCAGAGGAACCAGGCTATTGGACGTTATGAAGCTGGAGAGTCTGTCCAAGATGTTGCCCGTCATATCAACGTTAACATAACCACAATTTACCGTCTCCTGCATTGATACAATGCAACACAGACCACAGATGACCTTCTTCGGAACGGTCGTCCTAGGGTCACCACACCTCGACGAGATCGGCAGATTACCCGTCAACACCAGCGACATCCGTTGCTTGAGAGACCATAGGAACACATAATCGACACATTAGCCGGGACACTGTGATCCGACGTCTCCGTTCCAACAACCTCAGATGTCGCCGACCAGCACGTCGTCCTGTTCTCCAACCACGGCATCGACAAGCACGGCTTCAGTGGGCACAGGGTCATCACAATTGGCGTCCTCGTGAGTGGAGGCGTGTCATCTTCTCTGATGAAAGTCGCTTTTGTGTCTCCCATGCAGACGGAATTTGGCGGCGTCGAGGTGATCGTTTCGCTGACAGAAACGTTGTGGAAAGGGATCCATGGGGTGGACCTAGCGTCATGATATGGGCAGGGATTGGACTTAAATGCGAGACTTGGACCCATGTGCTTTCTGAATGTTAGTCAAGGTCGGGGACACGGCGTCACTGCTCAGCGGTGATCAGACCCCTCGTTGTTCCATTTTTTGCACAACATCAACAACACATTTTCCAGCAGGACAACGCTCGTCCCCATGTTGCCAGAGCTACCATGGCCTTCAATAACACAACATCCTTGTTCTACCGTGGCCAGCCCTCAGCCCTGATCTGAACCCCATCGAACACTTGTGGGAAGAGGTTCAAAGGCGTCTGCACAATGTGCGCCCAGTCCCTACAACTGCTGAGGAGCTACGCACAACTGCTCTGGATGTGTGCTTGAGGATCCCTAGGGCCTTCACAAATCGTCTGATCCACTCAATGTACAGGAGATGTGTGGCAGTGATCAATGCTAATGGTGGTCACACCAGGTATTGACTGACACTTTGGGTATTGACCCGAAACTGTGTAAGCCCTTAACATTTGAAAAAAAACAACCAATTATGTCATCTGCATTTTAATCCATTAAACTGTCTTCAGTCTACTTTTTGTCAATCTTGCCCCATTAGTTATTCTTGTCTTTACTGTTGAAAATAAATAATATGTATACTGCATACTCGACTTGCGTTTTCTTTTGCGTGTGAGTATATCTATTTTCATCTTTAACCTGTCTCTTGGTCTCGTGGACAGTGTCTACCATCAAGGCGCATCATAACAAAAGATGGTGCTTGTTGTTACCCTGCCTGGTTAAATCAAGAACTGGTCGGCTCGAAGTTAGTATTTTGTTTCTGAGTAGGGTATCCATGTTAAACTGCGGCATGGTATATCAGTTGTCTAGCACTATAAAACTGACATCAACTCGTACAAACACACATACGCACGCACGCGCAAATGCACACACACGTGCATACATGTTGTTATAAGAATGTCATAATCGTGAACGCGACGTTAAACCCCCTCACAGATTTTCTTCTCAGGTACAGAAATTATTGTAACCCGTTACACTTATAACGATGTTAGAATAGTGTGGTAATAACGTAAAAGGGAAAACGTGAGCCTTCGTCTTAATTTGAACAAAACTAGGTGATCATCAGTTGTATGAATCACTTCAATGTTACAATGACATGGATAAATACAAGCGACAAATTCCATTCCACTAACACAAGAAATCAAATAAAGAAAACTACATAAAACCATTTCCTTAATCATAATAAATCTCACAAATTCATTCCCATATAATAACGAACCTTTGCTGCAAGCAGAGTCGATTGTACGATTTCGACTATCTTATAAGCATGTGCTTATGAATCACTTCCAAATAGTGATGATACCAGGTGTTCGCGAATATTGAGTGAGTAAGCTGGGTTTAACGCAGCTTTAAACAGTATTACTGTTATATCGCGGCGTGTCAGCTTAATGTGGGAGGAAAGCTAGAAGTGATGCAGGTCTCGGACGTTTACCACTTCGGTGAAAACCACGAGCATGAAACTGTGCTGACAAACCTAGAAAAATAATCGGGGTAAACCGGGATTCGAACCCACAATTATTGGTTTCTTGCGTGCCCAAAGACGCAATTCTGCACAGCGAATCGCGGCGCCTTAGACGACTGGGCCCCCCGTGACCCCTGTTCGCGAAAAGGGGGGCGTATAATGCCCTACCGGTGGCAACGGTGGAACAAAATATTGCAAAGGCAATATTCATTCATAGATTGTTCATCTAAAAAATAACCAAGGGAACATACGGTAAAGTAACCTTGCAAACGGTATCGAACATTATTCTTGTCCTCCATGTGTTTACTTTAAAACGTTTTGAAAACTTTATTGAATGTTGAAATCAAAGGACATTTAAGTAAGCGTTGTATGAAATCTTCATAGAAGGAGCATGCTTGATTGTACCTCAAAGTTTATGAAATGCAGACCCCAAGGGATGGAACTGCTATTTGACTATAGGAAAGTGGAAGTCATCCTTGTCATACAGTCTTGGATAGTTACTCCGAATCTTTAACCATAGATCTTGATATGAAACAGATGAGACGGTTTCAATTTCTTTGCTAATCCAGGCAGACTCACCACACGACTAACTACATGTAGTTCTTGTAGATTATGTATAGTGTTATCTCTTACCAGGGATATTGTGATCCTCAAAAGTTACCAATGCTTTCCCGGGCTCTTCCCCATACAGGACTTCAGTAACGATGCTTCCATGTGCCCATGCTTCCATAAAGAGCTGTAAGTTCTCCTTGTTAGTTGTGCTGCTCACGCCAGTCACAAGAAACCTGTTCTTGTAGCAAGGTATTGGGCGATGTAACTTCAGTGTCAGATTTGCTCCATCGACCTTGTGTTTCCTTTTCAGTACTTTTTGGACCACTCAACACAGAAATAATGAATTTGTAAAACAAGATGATATAATTGTTTTATTAGATAAGACCATTAGTATGTGACCTCTATTTAATCATGTTATAATAATTGAAAATAGTGCAATAATTGCATTGAACACTTTATTAAAGCTCATGCTTTACATTACAGACCCATAACAGACTCTGATTGGATAATATGCATGTGTCTGGGAATGACTTCAAATGAATCTCTGGTCTGTCCTCAGAGGTGTGTGGTTCGTTTCCCCGACGCATTACAACGAAAGATGGTACTTTTGTTACCCTGCCTAACGGGGCATTACGGGGATAGAACAAGGACTGGGACAAGGCTCGGAGTCAGCATATTGTGAGTGAGTGAGTGAGTATCCATGTTATTCTGAGCTATGGTATCTCATCTGGCTCTTACTATTTAAACCGGGCTAGTACAAGCAGGCACGCACACACGTACGCACAGACATACACACGTCGACATGGCGTTAAGGCCAAGGCACACGCAACACATATGACAAAACATACATGGACTGACGTTCACATTCACAAAACACACAATGTATACACATACACTCAAATACACACACACACACACACACACACACACACACACACACACACACACACACACACACACACACACACACACACACACACACACACGCGCGTACTATTAAACCACATTTCACCTCACCTTCAGTTTATTCTCTATAAACTAACATCGGAAATCATTTAACATCGTCAATTATGTATTACAAAGACATAGGAGTCAAGATTACCTTCTGGAGACTCAAACGTAATGAAGATGACATCATCCTTCCTTTCACTTCCTGTCACCGTTCCGCCTCCACTTCTATTAGTGTTTTCAAAGTAAAATTCCAGAGTTTCAGGGTTTGTATTAGGTTTAAATCCCCGGACTTCAATAGTTCTCTGTTCTTGTTTGTCATCATCTTCATCGTCTTCATCGTCTTCATCATCGTCATCATCATCATCATCAGCAGCAGCGGACGTATGGCAGGGGGGTTCCGTGTAAGCCAAAACCTCCACACGTTGTTTGTTAATCAGATGGGACTTTATTTTGAGGATACGTTCTGCAGCTAAAAAAACGATGGCCTCCGTTATTTCCATATTACAACTATAAAAATCTAAGGGACTAATTTGCCTGTCACTGTAGTATTGTTTTATATAGATGGGGTTCCGAGTGTTATTACTACCAAGAGTTTATGCGAACTTTTAAAAGTATACACAGAAACCTACTTTCAGGATCTTTGAAGAAGACCAGAGCCTTGTTCTTCCCCTTCTTCATATCCACCTTAACTACCTCTCCCTCTCCTCCACCACTTCTCCGCCTGTTTTCAAAATACAGCTTCACACTATCCTCAGTCGTAGAGGGCAGTATACCTTTCACTTCCAGGATGGTGGGACAGTCCTCTGGTGTGCCTATTAATGAAACGATTAACATATGCATGAATAATTTATTTGTAAATATTTCGAAAACCAAAATTTCAGATTGGTCACAGTAGCTGGAAAATACCATGTAAGCATGTGGCCAACTAATTTTTGTCAGGGGTTTACAATACTTAGTTGTAATGCTATGAAGGCCTCAAATCATATACCCGTTAAACCAAGGAAGGACTTCAATGTCAGTATACAACTCAGAACTCTTTAGACAACAAGCTACGACGAATTACTGATGATCTGTCTCGAGTAAATGAATGATGTTTATCCCGAGCCTTTCGTGAAGGACCTGCACCATCCATTCACCAGGGATAGATCATCAGTACTTCTGAGTTAAGGGTAGGTAGAGTCCTGTGTATTATTCATTGACATTTTATGAGAGAAAATGAAGAAAAATGAAGGCAGCCTTACGTAATGTAATCGATTTGTGACGTCATGAAAAATGGATGACGTCATATATATTTTTCAACAGTCTAGCACTGTGACGACATATGACTTTAATTGACCAATCAACATTGAGAATTGCTAAAATACATATGCGCATATATCGGAAAGTTATCATATCGATGATTATATTCTTATGTGTATTGTGCGTTCCTTGATCGAGATATATAAATTGTGGAAGATGCTGTTCATTTCATTCTGTGACATATATATCTTTTAACTTTTGTATCTGGTATAACATGAGCCAGATATACCATACCTCTACGCTTCAGTTCATCCTGTTTCTGTGAGTCCTGGATAGGTTTCGGACCTGGGTGTTCAGAGGCAGATCGTTGTTGACTGGGTATTGTTGAAGGATATGTCTGCTCTTTGAGATGTGCCCCAAACAATTGGTGGGGAGAAGGCGAACCCTGTGGATGCATTTGGCGTCCTTGTTGGTAGTTTTGAGCTCCTGGGTAGCTTCCTGGTGGATATTGTTCAGTTGGTGGATAGGGTTCTTGATAGTATGGTTGGAGCGGTGGATGATGGTATGCCTGGGGTTGATTTGGACGTTGGTATGGTTGACCTGGTGTTGGACTTTGGTATGGTTCACCTTGTATTGGAAATTGGTAGAGCTGACCCTGTGTTGAATGTGGTTGGTGTGGTGGATAGGTACCACATGGGTATGGGAAATAGTTATTTTGATCTGGTTGTGGAAATCTCCCAGGATTGCCATATTGAGGGGGTCCAGTTGCTTGAGCATTTTGCGTGTGTTGAAGGTGTTGTAGGTGTTGTGGGTGTTGTGGGTGTTGTGGGTGTTGTGGGTGTTGCGGGTTTTGCGGGAGATTCCAAGGGGCATTATAGTATTGCTGTACAGTGTCAGGGTATGGATATATCCCAGGAAAGCCTGTCTGGATGTTCTGTGAAGGACCTACTGGGTGCATCTGTCGAGCAGGTCCTTGATGCATGTTCTGTGTAAATTCGACTTGTTGCAGTCTTGGGCCTTGGGGAATTCTAGGTGTCTCTGGAGATACCTGAGAGGATTGGCCAGCAGTCGGATGATCTCTAGTTGGCAGATGCGTCAGATACCCACTACCAGGTGTCTGACATGGGGAATTTGATCCATGGCCTGGAGATACCTGGGAAGAGGTAGATTGGTCTTGATTGTTTGATAATTGGCTGTCCCCTTTGGATTGTTGCGACTTCGTAATTTGTTTTTGGGAAGTTAGGGGTGTTTGAGCATGTGATGGTACTAGAAAATCGGAAACTGGGCTTGAACTTATTTCCTGCTCAGTGACGCTCACGGTCTGGACATCAGTATGTTGGGGTTGTGCAGGGGCAACCGTGGCGTGCACAGGATCGTGTCTTGCTAGGGGCTTCTGTTCATCAGTTCTTATATCTTCTGAAGGTTGGGGGCTGTTTGAGTTACATGGTGGACCTTCTTCCTTGATATTAGGTGTCTGGTCCAGTTTAACATAAAAGCTTCATTACGATATCAACTTATTCACTACACATAATGGTTAATTAAACACATATATTTTTCAAACAAAGTTCCTAAATGTTGACTTTTTGTCCCAATGATCATGAAATATTGTTTTGTCCTAAAAATATCAGGGATATTGTTGTCATACGTACAAAACGTTACGACTGATATTGCTACACATTTAATCACTGATCTCACAGTATTTTTCATGAAAAAATGACAGTTCTATATTTTCAAATATAAGAGTTACCAATACCGTGTTGTAACGTGGAGGATCTTCCAGCCAAGGTTCGGGTATGAGCTCGTCGGGACACCTCACCGCCGATATTGTCGACACGCCTCCCTCGTACCTACACTCTGCCATCAGGTGCTCGGCCAGTATCTTGCGTGCATCTGTGCGATGGGACAACGAGAACAGGTCACTTTTCGTCCAATCAGTGATTCAACGTTGATACACTTGTAACAAGATGTTACAGAAAGACTTGTACCATGTACAGTGTCAGTTAACATGAAACAAGCTAGGTTTGATTTGTTTTGATGACACGGGTACGTTGGTCGAGATACCTTTAGATTTGTCTCTAAGCACATATCGATTGGGGTCGCCCCTACTCTACCTAATGCTACTTTTCTGAACATGAGGCTGGTGTAGAAAAAGTGTCATGCCTCTCTTTGGATCAAATTTATATTTCACTTTGTATTCACACCCAGTATGTCCAGTGATATTATATTTAACATAGTGTCATGGCACGTCCAAGTGACATCGGACACACACACACACACACACACACACACACACACACACACACACACACACACACACACACACACACACACACACACACACACACACACACACACACACACAGACAGACAGACAGACAAACAGACACACACAGACAGACAGACACACACACACACACACACACACACACACACACACACACACACACACACACACACACACACACTATACTATTTTAATTTTAATATTACCACGAAAATGTTTGTGTATTCGGCAAGCATTTGGGATTGTCAGGACAAAGGATATTGACTTGAAGGATCCGTTTAATAAAATAATGACCATAGAAATGGGTACTTTGATAAAAATGAAAAATTTCCATAAAAATGTATGGCGTCATTTCGACAGTAGTAGCATAGGTAATGGTGTTTCTGCCACAACCCCCACTGGAGCCAGATTTATATACCTATACTGCTACTACAGATGGAATTTTTTATGTGTAAACGCTGATGCGATTCAACGATCGTCATGATTCGTATTAAAAGAAATATCAATATTAATTAATCATGGATAAAATTTACTATAGCCCACGAGGATATTGGAAAGGTATAGGAGCAATACAAAAATTAGCTACTATGGCTAAGGTATCTAAAGATGTGGCCAAGGATTGGTTAAAGAAACAAGCGATGTGGCAAATATACTTACCGGCACAGCGTTATATCCCGAGGAAGAAGTTTGATATTTTTACAATGAATGAAGTTCATCAGGCTGACCTCTTGTTTCTTCCCTTTGATAAGGTAAGAAGCAAAATGTCTAAATACGCTTTAACCGTAGTGGATGTGGCTAGTCGACACAAAGAGGCTGAGCCATTCACCTCGAAAGATTCAACAGAAGTAGCTAATGCACTGAGCCGCATATATAAACGGCCTAAGTTATTTCAAGTAGATCCTGGTCGCCAGTTTATGGGATCAGTAACTAAACTGTTAACAAAGCACGATGTTGAAATCAGGCATGGTGAAAAAGAGGCCCACCGTAGTCAATCTATCATTGAAAGATTTAACCGAACATTAGCTGAACGTTTGTTTGGCTATCAGTATGGGATCGAAATGAAATCGGAACAATTAAGATCAACCGAATGGGTGACACGTTTATCAGCTGTTGTATCAGCACTGAATAATGAAGTAACGAGATTATTCGTGAAGAAACCATCCGATGCGATTAAAATGAAATCTGTGACTTCCAAATCTTCAGCACCGAGGAGAGGCAAAGAACAAAAACTTCCGGATAGAGTAAGCGTAAGATATTTATACCAGCCCGGTGAACTCGAAGGAGGCCAACGTCGCGCAACAGATCCGATTTGGTCCCTTAAGATATATAACATTAGTCAGCTGGTTATGAAAGACAGAGAGCCTATTCTTTATTATCTTAAAGATGGACCGGGCAGGGCATTTGTACGAGAAGAGTTGCTCATAGTTCCCAATGATACAGTATTTGCACCATAACCATAAGTATAGGTAGTTACACCATCCTTATCAATCCATCTCTTTGTATCTAAGGGGGATAATGATGTCTTGTTCATTCTTAATCCATATATCCTGTGATTGTCACTTCTGAAAGTGTTCATCTCGTGTTTGAATGTTCTACCATTGAATAATGCTTCTTTATACTGTTCGTGTTTGATATGCTTTTTTACCTCATACTTCTTAACACCCTTAGCTTTTCTGATCTCCCCATTATCGGACTTCTTTATAGAATACATCTTAGGTCTTAATCCGATATACTCTGCAATAGGGGTCCCAGCACATTCATCCTTCATCTTACCTAACACCTTTTTATTTACTATGCTGTGCAGTGGATTATCTTTTGGGTAATCGCTTGTGTCGTACATATCTATTTTTTCTGCCATATCTTTATAGATATCCTTGGTTTGTATTTCCATCAACAAAGAATCTGTGTCGGTATGTAACACCTCACACCTATCGCCATATTGCTTCTTAAGTTCAATGTAATACAAGTCATACATTAAGTGTTTTGACAAGTCAAGAATACTCATTCCAACGTACACTTGTCTGTTGAATTTTATATTACTTTTCCGCATACGTAATATCTTGGCTTCTGTTAAAAGCCGGACTGGCTACAAGTTTCCTGAGTCTTTCTTCCTCATTAGATCTGACCAATTTAACATCAACACGCTTCCTTAGATTCTCCATAGTTTTACCAAATACTGAGTTATTCATGAGCTTATATAGGTTCTTTTCGAAATCGCTGGTAGCCATCTTTCTTAAATCTGTGTTCAGCCTGATATAGGGCTCCATCCAAGGTCAAACTTTAGAACTCTGTATTTTCTTTAGTTTCATACCTTACGATAGATATAACTGGAGATTTCTGTCGTGAACTATATATTTTGTCTTATCCATCAAATTTGGTACGAGTTTTTCTACATAAGCTAACCTAGTATTACCCATCAAGGAGTGTTGATATTTAAGGTGTGATTCAAGGGATGGTAATTTAGTTTCGTTGAATCTTGACCAATCATCCATATATTCGTATGGATATACACCCTTTCTAAGCAACTAATGCTGTGTTAACCAATCAGTATATTGATTTGTTATTGCAAAGTCATGGGGATTGTTCGCATTAGCTAAATTGTCCAGGGACGATAACAAAAACTGTATGGAGTCTATGAATCTAAGTCCATTTCTTTGCTTTATTCTGGCTTTCCCATCCTTGTCTGTATAATGTATAGTTTTAGTCAGCGAGAATGATATGTATTTTTCCATATTATAAGGAATGCATGTTAAGCCGCCGTCGGTCTTTGAGATAGCTTGCATGATGAGATGTGAATCATATCCAAGTTTTTTACCGTAAACAAGTAAAGTTTGAATTGAATGCCCCTCTTTACACAGTTCATCATTAATAAAATCTAATCTCTCCATTCTGCGCCTGGCCCATTGTGACTGGGCTTTTTCGAGTTGTTCTAATGCTTTATTATGTCGTTTACGCTGCTCTTCAACTCCTTTAGCATTTGATTCCCTCAGAATAGAAAATAAATAATTACTCCCCGAAAAATCTAGAGCATTAACAATAGCTCCACCGACCATCATTGCAATTATTGCCATATTTATATGTTTTATATGAATATAAAATATTCAAATGTTGAAAAATATAAAATATTCAAATGTTTAATTACTTCATTATGTCTTCTGGGATAAGCCCTTGTTTGATTAGCATGTCTATTGTTGCCATTGCCATTCCAATCAAGAACCACCATTCCAATATCATAACCATTAAAATCTAGCTTGGGTGGTGTTGCTTTAGTAATCATTTTAGCTATACCATCATATCCAATGGCCAAGCCGCTGACCACCGCTGAATGATAGGTTGCGTTTACCAACATTTTACCGTCTGTAACTGGATTAGTCATGCCTTTATAACATCATATGAGGGCTTAACTCCAATTGAACTTGTGATTGTGCAATCGGAGGTGACGTTCTCACTTCTCCGGTCTTATAAAACAACCATACCGCCGCTATAGCAACAACCCCTAGTGTATAGGGAGCCCAAGTTTTAATCGGACGACTATGTTCAATATTTGAATTGTGTATTAGTTTTGACCTCCTCGCTAGTGCACCCTTCCTACCAGCTGTGACTTTTTGATGATTCTTAGTCACTCTGGCTTGTGATTTCGCAATCGCTGGTATTTCCTCGTTCACTTGTTGTGATTGTGCAATCGGGGTTATTTCCTCGTTCACTTGTGGTACAATCGCTTGTGATACAATCAGGGTTATTTCCTCGTTCACTTGTTGTGATTGTGTTTCCACAATGTGTTGTGGTGTCACTTGAGTTTCCATTATTAGTAAGTGGGCACTTATGTTTAAGTTGACAATACCTAGCCGTTATTAAAGCGTGGTCACCAGTGCTAAGAACTCTCTGTATCTATGATAATACTTGTACGTACTAGCTACGACTGTGTATAGTTGTAACATAGTCAAACCTATTGTTTTAGTCATGGTAGCTCCCAGTCTAGACTTGTAACACATGCACAGTTTTTTTATAATTTCTTCATCGGTCATCAATTTCTTCAATGGTATAATTTTCCCCCAAATATTGGGAACATTTTCCACCAGCTACCAAAGCAGCGAGTCTTTCTCTATGTTTATCTAGAGATTTATCTACATGTTGATCTGCATGTTGATCAGGTTCTTTGAGCATTTGTTCGATAAGTTCATCTAATTCAATATTTTAATATATTTAAGATATTTAAGTTTAACATGATAAAATATAACATATCCAATACAGCCTGAAATAATAAACTGTTGCGCAAGAATGAAGATTTCAAGCCACATTATTACATAATAACCGCTAATGTTCAATTTATCGTAGTTTTGCTATTTTTGCTATATTTTGTCTATTTTTGCTATATTGTTGCTTAGCAGTTGCTATATTTTTGCTAAGCAGTTGCTATAATTTTGGTCAGCAGTTGCTACATTTGCTATATTTTTGCTATATTTTTGCTATTTTTGCTATTTTTGCTATAGTTTTTGATAAGGAGTTGCTATATTTTTGCTTGGTAGTTGCTACATTTGCTATATTTTTGCCATATTTGTGCTATTTTTTGCTATATTTTTGCTAAGCATTTGCTATATTTGCTATATTTTTGCTATTTTTGCTAAGCAATTTCATAAGCAGCTGGTTGGTCGGTTTTTAACATGAGTTTACAATGCTTCGTTTCTGCTAACAGTTTTCTGACTTTATCTCGTTCGAGCGTGGTATAAATAACATCATTTTCGCGTAGACATTGCTCAAATGAATCTCGGTCTTTGCAATGAAACAAGGCTACCCATTTCGCCTGCTCTCTGAGATCTTTCAGGACAGAGTTGTATTTTTGAGTAAGTACCCAAACGCTATGCTGAGTATGTCTTCCGGAGAATGCTAAATATGAAAGCAAATCTTTCTTTTTGGTAAGTTCTTTACTCACACTGCATTCGTCTGTTATGAAAAGGGTTGATTCTCTTTTGTATTTTTCGAGACATACTCGTAAACAGTCTTGTAAACGATCGCCCGGATCAACTTTGTACACCTTGGGATCATTCATTACCCAATCTCTTGATAGGTATGTTTTATTAACGCTTATAGTCGGACATAGAATAATAATATGGTCGAAAACATTCCGATAATGACTTTGTAAAGTATCTAGAATAAGAGCTGTTTTTCCACAACCCGTTTGCCCACAGATAATAGCACAGTGCAGTTCTTGAGATAAAAAAATATTAATACATAGCTTGCACGAATCTTCCATTCTGTATATCTGTATATTAAGTTGGTCGTCCATTATCACGTACAAATATATTTTAAATTTACCAACCGCTTCCTGGTGTTTCGTTATCTGTATAGTAACACCCTCGCTAGCATTTTCTATTCACCTCTCACTACCGTGTAGTTGGTCATCGTCTGTTGTTCACATGTCGAGCCATAGCGCATACTTCGTGGTAAGGAATTCAGCCATCGATACATCCCCGAGAGACAGATCTTTCACAACCGCGTAAACTTCTCGGCTTCGTTTTATAGAAGGGAGTTTTTTAATCTCATCCCACTGTTGATATGCTAGCATGCCTTGACTATATAGTTGATTTGGCACACCCTCGATAGTCAATTCTTCTTTTGTAGTCTTGGGGTTGTAGAACTTGCAAATGCTTCAGAAGGGTTCCCGAACAACATTAAAATACCCTTCAACGATCTAGCTGGGACGTTTAAATTGATATTCCACGTCGTATCTTTTTTGTTCCTGGTGATCTTTCGGTGTCAAGCACGCGATCGTACAAAATGGCAAAACTTCCGGTATACTGTTTACGAATTTGTCTTGCTAATCATATCGTACTCCAGTGAGATATTGCCAATAGAATAGCTAGTAGGATCTTCAGTAGCTTTGATTACTCTGCTGTAGTCATTGAAAGTGAGTTCATACTCTAACCTATCGCCTAGGGATGCTTGGTAGAAGGGCATGTGACTATCTAGTAATTCAAAGTCTAGCGGAAGATAGAATTGGTTAACTATTGCAGCAGCAACAGCCTTATCCCCTACGATGGTATTATCACCTCTATCAGCACCTACACGCAGTCTCAATGTGTTCTGATTACAAATACCTTGGTATTGTAAGTTTTCCCATTCTCTAGCCGTTCTCCAGAGATCCATGTAACAGAAATAAACAATACTCAAAACTTCATTACCGCTAATTTTAATCGCGATTTTCTTAACAATCGCACGACCTATGTTCTGAACGAGCTCTCTGCTAGCATCGGTAGAATTCAAACTAATTGTAAATGATAGTCGTGCAGTTCATGGAACTAACACATCGTGTGCGCCGAAATTAGGAAAGCGAACCAGAAGTGTTTGATTCTGATCAATGGTACTCGGGTTATTAGTTATAGTTACAGACTGACGAATTGCTTTGACCACTAATGGATTCCAAAGTCTACGTTGTGCGTTTAACTTGCGTCCGTATTGCGAGGACATTGTTATATTGAAATTATGTAACCTTATGTTTAATATAAAAATGGATGATTTTAATCTAGATAACTTTGATAATCCGAGTACAATCGAAGAGGGTACTGATGAAACCAGCTTTACTAATCTTAACGATGAACTTTTGCAATCAACCGTTAATCATTATTACGATGCCTTAAAAGAAAGCCCAATAGGTCGTGACTATTCAAAGTTTATGATAGATAGTAAAGGAATATTGCGACTGCGTGGCTCTCCGGATGTTGATCTTATGATTCTGCATGCTGAACTCAGTACCAGAGATATAGATAATTTGGAAGAAAGGTCGAAGCTGGCCTCGGACGGACTTGGATACCTACTACGTTAAATCCACGTTACAGGTATCACAATACTTGGAGTTCAGTATTAGGGAATTACTAGGTCTTGACAAGGCTATGCAAACAATGTGGGGAGAACTCATCAATAATATAGCCAAGCTATCTGAACTCGACAAGCATATAGCTTATGAGAAAACAAAACTTGAACAGGTGGGTGATGAATTCAGTAGACGTTGCGTTGCAGTAAGATTGTATAACTTAGAAGACAAAAGATCGGTCCGCCTCGAAGCGGCTTCGAGTAATAGAAAGGCACTTCGTTCACAAATCAGTCGAATTCGAGAAACTATCGATCAAGTCCTGAACGCTGATACCACACTGGTCGATAAAATTAAAACATTGTTCAGAGAACAGGGGATAACCATTGCTAGTATTTTAACCGCATTGGGATTTATTATATCGACTTTGATTCTTGCGTTAAACAGTGGTGGTGGTACAGGCGCTGGCACACCACCTAGTGATAATGGTGTAAAAGAGTGGATAAAAAAGCATTTAAAAGCATGAGGAGAAGCACTGTGAAAGATCGCTGGGAACGCCGCGTCTGCACTTCCAGGTATAATAGGGAGTATAGTTTCCTGGCTCTTATTTATTAGCAAAGACCACCCCTTGGCTTAGTCAAAACTTCTGGGCACCGATCGTAGCAATTGCAAGGCTGTTGTACCTATCCACTGAAGACTATTTATCCAAATCAGTTAATTGGGAACTATTTATCCAAATCATGAGTAAACCAGCCGCGACTCCACCTACTATAAGCACTGTTTTTTCATTGATATGATGTTTATTTTTAATGTCAATATGTGGTTGTGCGTCAGTAGATGTGTCAGTAGATGGTTGTTATGGTGTCTGTGGCTTGACTATTCCCGTTTCGCCTGTTTTTGTTTGTGTTATTAATTCGGTATTAATATCTGAATTTTTACCTGGTTTTTGTTGATCGGAAGCAATAACAATTTTATTATTATAACCGATCACTTGACCGATCTTAAGTTCCATATCACTCGGAGACATGTATAGTCCTGGAGCATAAACGTAGTCTACTTTGGATTGAGCGTACTGTAATACATCTTGAAAACGCTTTATAGAAGATGGTATGTCAACTGGTTACTTAATAGCATCCTCTTCGTTTGCGACAAACTGTTTTTGTGCATCGAGCGCCGTCCCAGAACCGATTATTCCCGTTCGTGTTTGCGATTGTGCACCAAGAATTGCCCATACATAAGTTCTTATTAATTCATTAACTCTTACAACTCCTGGGTTAGTAAAATAATTTTCTGTCTTATCCTTAAGAAATTCATTTCAAGCGTTTGTGGTATCGTTTAGTTGCACAAATTTTGTAACAATATAAATTAAACCACCCCCTAAAACTCATAATATCACCTCTCCAATCATTATTCGAAAGTTCTTATGTAAAGTTTACTCGTATGCAACAACTTAAACGCATTAAATGGACCTTTGTTAACTTCTTTAAATAAATCATCACTTTCTTCTTTGACGGTTATTTTCCTTGTGTAAGGAACACCTAAACCATGGTTAACTCCTTTAATGCGCCAATCTTTACTAGTAGAAACAATAAATTCATTACAAATACATTGGAAGGCCTTCCTATTGTATGGATTTTTTGTGGAGTTCCATGCTCGATCCTGCGGTAATGGGGCACTAATTTCCTTAAGTATACGTCTAATCTGATAGTACACGTGAAATGATAAAACAGACTTATTTAGTTCAAATCCTGGGGCAAAAAGAGATACACCACATCCTGTTGTTGCACACCATATGGCAAAGTTTAACTGGTTTTGCCAAAATTGCATCGGATTGTGGAACCAATAATGCACCATTTTATCCCTAGTTGCCGTGACCCTGTATTTTTCAAAGATATCAGGGAATTTAACAAAAACATTAGCACCAGAGGCACTTACTAAAATCGACTGATTAGTAATGTAAGTTGATTTAATATTCAAGTTATGATATAGTATCTTTGTATATTTAATATGAGTGTTACACTCCAAGGAATAACAAATGGTCATTCTGTTCAACTGCTTCATACTATCGATAACTCGGCTGGTCAACTTGAAGTCGCTATCTGCGATATAACGTATTACCCGCGGTGGATCAAATATAGGTGCTGCTAGAAGAAAATAATCAGATAGTACAAAGTAAATTAGATGATAATAACATTTACATTATATCTTATGGGTATTACAGCATATGCTCCCTCAGTGATGATTTTTTAAGCCTTTGGGAGTTAGTCTCACTCAAAATGAGTCGAATGGGATGTTGAAAATTGAACCCTGGCAAATATTTCTTGCCCCGAACATAGCAGATACATTTGGACTTGGAGGCTCAGGGACAGTAATACCACCAAACGAAACATAGCAGGGAGTTAAATTACCCGATTTATTTCCCTATAAAGAGTTGTCAATCCATCTTGATCAGATCAGTACAACAGATAATATTCAAATCGAAAGTCTTTCAACTCTGCTGAGAGCTATTCCAGTCAAAGAAGAAAAATATAATAACGGTAGAGCGAAATCTTTCTCAACATAACAATATAAAAAATTAAAACGGGATATTATTTCAGACCTCAAAATTTTCTAAATTAGATTTAAAACATCAACCTGTACATATAGGATACTTGAGTGTAACACTCCATATTATAAATAATGGTTGATTTCATATTTAAGTTATGATATAGTATCTTTGTATATATAATATGTATGTTACACACCAGGGAATAACAAATGGTCAGTCTATTCAACTGCTTCATACTATTGATAACTCGGCTGGTCAACTTGTAGTCGCTCTATGCGATGTAACGTATTACCCGCGGTGGACCAATATAGGTGCTGCGAGAAATAATACCAAGTTAATGCTAGAAGATATCCTTAGTTCAAACAGACAAAATGGGTATTACAGCGTATGCTCACTAAATGATGAAATGTTTAAGCCTTTGGGAGTTAGTCTCACACAAAAAGAGTAGAATGGGATGCTGATTTTAGTCAGTGGAGAAGATATTATAATTCTTACCTCGGGCATAGCAGAAACACTTGGACTTGAAGAAGAAAGAACCCAACCAAGCATGGTATGGAATTAATTTGCCCGATTTAGTTCCCTATAAAGAGTTGTGCATCCATCTTGATCAGATCAGTACGACGGATAATATTCAACTCGAAAGTCCTTCTACTCTGAAGAGAGCTATTCCAGTCAAAATTGAAAAATACAATAGTGGTAGAACGGAATCCTTCTCATCATTACAATAAAAAAATTAAATCGGGGTATTATTTCAGATCTAAAAAATTCTGTATTAGATTTAAAACATCAACCTGTACATATAGGATACTTGAGTGTAACACTCCATAATGGTTGATTCATTAGGCCCTGGATAGCATAACCTTAGACAATGTAATGCAATTGCGCTTTCCGATCTCGGAGACACAGAGTGATTCGGTAAACCAATGGCAAGTTATACGCTTTACGTTTACAAGATAATGTATACAAGCGGAAAGAAGTTACATTCACAGGTAATCTAGGAGATTTAAGTGATGTCGTTTAGTAGACTCCATAAAAACACTTCATACTATCTTACTCACAACAATGATAATAAATGTGCTATGGTCGAAGAAAAAATCGTCTGCCTATTGAATATAATCATTACCCCACTATATGTGATGATGGGTAAGGCACATAATTTAACTAAGATAATAAATAGTGGGATCGTACTCGGGGCTATCCCCTCAAAACGAAAAAGTGTGTTAGTCGCTCCCCTGCCAGAAAACCCAGGTCATATGTTTTTGAGTCATCGGGCAGTAAAAAATGTTAGTTTAAATTTGGTTACTGAATTCAATGATATAAAACAGAACTTGAGTGCAATACATAATATCCTTCTATGCTTATTATTGAAGTCTTGTTTGGGGATGCCTTCAAGATATTACCAGGTCGATCGATTAAATGGCTCAAGCAACACAAGCGTCGACGTTGTAGTATTATTTATGTAGGAGCATCGCCCGTTGCAACCCTTGAGGGGATCCAAATTATTAAAGGTGATTACATTTCTCCTACTAAGATATTTATGCCGTATAATATACATTTACTAAGGTTGATGTATACTCTCAAAACATTGAAGCAAGACCAATTAAAGACTATTATATGATATAATATTATACACTATGGGTTTATATCCGGTGCTGGATGAGGCATCTGAAAAGATGGATACTGTTGATGGATTTCGATTAAATCAAATAAGCAACATAAAACAGCGAATAGAGAAGGAGAGGGAGTTGAGACTTGGATTGTATAAAAAATACCACAGAGCTGTGAATGTTCTTGACAGAGTTGACACTGCACTTGTAACGGCTGGCATGGGACTCGGTGTTGGTTTATTATCAACTATAATTGCCGCGCCTTTCCTAATTGGCATGGAAATAGCCGCCGAAGTCTCAGGACTTGCAGGAATAGCCATAAAATTGATATCTCGTAAGTTGCAAAAGAAAGCATTAAAACATGATAATATTCGGATACTCCCCGAAGCATAGCTGAACAGCATTGAGGATCATATTTCAACAGCACTGGCTGATTGTAAGCTATCTGAGGAGGAGTTTCGTTTAGTGTCGTCAGAACTCACCAAATACAACGCAATGAAGCAGGAGATTTGATCAAATTCTCGTAAGACCAGTGGCATTAGCGAAGATGAGAGAAAAAAGTTCATAGAACAGAGGAGGCAGCAAGCGCATCAATTATTCTGTGCCAAAACCAAAGAACTGGTTGAAGATTAAAAATAGATTGCTTCCTATCATTGCATCACATTTAAACAAATGCTTACATAAGTATATAATAATGTCAACAACATTTATGTTCCAGGACAAAATTATCAAATGGCGAGAATTACCACAGGGTATATATTATATCAGTCATGTCAAATCGACCAAATACGGTCATCAATTGTTTCTTTCCAATTTAGAAAAAGAGTATATAGTCTGGTCTGCTAGTAAAATGAACGAAGAAATTAGTAAAAATGTTGAATATCACTTTGTTCAAAATAATGGTATGCGTATGAGTAAAAATAATGGAGAATATTTTCATTACAATTTAGTTTAATATCATGACGATCTTTGAATCACATCATCGTTTACACATAAAAAATTCCATCTGTAGAAGCGGTATAGGTATATAAATCTGGCTCCAGTGGGGTTTGCGGCAGAATCACCATTACCTATACTACTACAGTTACAAGGCCATGCAGGGCGAGAGAATGAAATCCACTCACGTGCGCTTGCTTACATTTAGTTTACGGCTCAATTGACAGCAAGTTGCTTTTCCATGGAGATTTATGTTCGACGATCTGTTTGGCTTTCCAAACTTAATTCAGTTTAATTTGTTTTTAAAACAGCAATAGGGGAATGCTACTGGACTAAAACAGAAATGGAGTTATCGTTCTTGTCTGAAGTAGTTCTGATGTTCATTCGCCAAAATTAAATCCTTCCAGACGGGTCACAATTGAACGAGAATTACACATGTCAGTCAGAAATGGAGCCGTTCATAGATTACCCCGTGTATGAAGCAAAGCCTGACATCGAGTGATATAACGCTTCCCGCTCACCAACATCCGGGCTTCACTGTGTCCCATTTAAGTGGTGTCGCTACCGGAGATAGTATATCCTATGAATTAAGCGACCGGGTCGTAAATACATAACATCCGCACTGACAAACATGCAGCAGATATTTAATAGATGTTAAAAAAAACCTCCTTGTACATTAATTTATCAAATGTTCCAACGGCTTGACACTCATGTGTGTGTGCGTGTACGTGTGCGTGTGTGTATTTGTGGATGGGGTTTGGATGGAGCGGTGGTGGGCTTGTGTGTATGTAAGTAGGTATTAGAGAGGGAAGGACATGGTCTATAGGCGATGACGTCATATAACAGTATCTGCATGCCCATTCGGCTTTAGTATAGAGTAATATAAACAGTACATACTGGACACTTCATCATCAATGTAATACTTAATCAATATGTTTTGAGAAAACAATTTCATCACTCTGAAACATTTGTTGAAATAACCCTTTGGTGCAACGGGAAAATAATTATGAAATATGTTATGACCATATAAAATTATCACTGCCTCAGTGAATTACAAAAATGCAAGAGCTGAGGTGAGGTGAGATGAGGTGAAATTTGGTTTAACGTCGCGTCCAAGATTATTGCACTTATATATATGTGTGTGTGTGTGTGTGTGTGTGTGTGTGTGTGTGTGTGTGTGTGTGTGTGTGTGTGTGTGTGTGTGTGTGTGTGTGTGTGTGTGTGTGTGTGTGTGTGTGTGTGTGTGATGTCACTTGGACGTGCCATGACACTATGTTAGCGAATTAAACATTAAACATTGTGTGGCTATATGTCTCAATTTATCTTATTCTGATCTATGACGTTATAACATCATTTTATATTTAGTGTCTCTTAGGTCATACCTGGTGGGATGTTTCATTGTATTGTTTATGTACGTGTTTTAGTATACACACGTGATGCACGGGATGCTGCGTGGTTGTCGATAGGGTGTTTCAAAAGATATTTACTATAAGAGGTATACTGGTTCGGTATTCGTCATTTTCATCATAAGAAGAATTCTATATATTTATGAACAAAGTAAATACATATGACTGTGTCATTGTGGTTTCATTGGCGATGCCATTACTCTGCTTAAGGAAGACAGACATATCCTCCTTTCGCTTTCTATATCGTGGAATATATTTGTTTTGGATTCTTGTAATATGGTGAACTCGAAGTTCCTCTTGGTTGTGAAACGAAAGTTAAATCACTGTAATTACTACTATGGAATAAATGTTACACATGTTAACTTAATCTTGTCATGAATATTTATTAATGAGAAGAAAATTACGTGATCAGATAAATATATGAATGGCTGCACACTGTTAATCGAATAACAGCTGAGTCATACTGTGTTATGAGGAGTTGGTAATGGCGAGTCGCTAGAGGCTTGTTAAATGACTCCTGTTATCGGCAGTATTGAGTTTATCATACACACAACATACACAGTGATACAACAACTACGGCAACATAGAACTTCCCTGTCACAGTCTACTCACCGATCTTTGATTTAAGTAACACAACATATCCGCGCTTGCCCTGGCTCTCTTCGGGTTCACCGACATAGTCCACAGTTTCAGCTGACGTTTGGATACCAATCTGAGATAAGTAAGCATTCACAAACTCCCAGACATTAACATTGCCCGGGAGGCCTGTGATTAAAACAGATCGCGTTGTGAGTTCCTCTCGGCTCGACATTGTCACAAGACAAGCGCCATTTTTAAATGACATGTCGTGATTTATCAAAACGAAAGTAGGATTCCTTAATTACTTCCTCTTTTGTTTTGTTGCATTGTTGCGGCTACGCAAATAGATACCTAGAATCAGACGAGTGGGGGCGAATGTCACCATAAAGAAAACCGGTCTGTTTTATTCTGTATAGTTTCCTTTCTATCACATAAGTATGTGTACCTAAAATGGGTGGTAGTAATTAGAGGTATGAGAGTAAGGGACTGGTTATTATTTATGTTAGGTTTGAGGATTGGGATGGGAAGGGGTGAGGTGAGATGAAAACATAACACAGCGCAAGAGGGGGACGCCAACATTTATCACAACTGTATGAGAGGGGAGGGTGGCTGTGGATGATGTGGCTAATGGAGGCCACACAGCGTAATGTTGCCACTTTGATAGCATCATTTTCGAATATTTGTCTCGTTATTTCAATAATTGTATATTATTTTCGAAATTATTTTCATGTTTTTTCAATTTTCCTTTCGAAATTTCGAGTTTTTTCTCGTTATTTGGAATTTCTAAAGAAATAACGAAATATCGTAATGTGTATTATTTACTCGTCATTTCGAAATTTATCAAATTTTATTTTCAATCATATTCTCGTTATTTCAATCATTTCTTAATCATTTCTCGTAATTTCGAGTTCTGTTCTTGTTACTTCCATCATTTGTTTCCTAATTTCGAGCTTTGTTCTCTATAATGCTTGAAATAAGGAGAAAATAATCGATATAACGAGAAAAAATAATCGACTTTTGAAATGCACTGGAAATGAGGAGGGAATAATCGAAATTACGAAAGTATAAAATTTGTGGAAATTTAAAATGGAAATTTAAAAAAGCAAAAAAATAAGCAAATATTTGAAATGACGGGAAATTGCGATTTAAAAAATATATAATTATGCCACCAAAGTGGCATTGTTACGACGTAAATTGTAATAAAAAGGTAAATTGTAATACTTGCAGAAAATTGTAATAATTTTGATGTAAATTGTAATAGCAACGTAAATTTTAATAAAATTTGACGTAAATTGTAATACGCAAATTGTAATAAAAATTGGTGTAAATTGTAATAATCTCTACTTGCAGTAAAATGTAATAACATGATTAAGCTAACACCCTAGATGTTCAGATCGGCGTGAAAGGACATCACAATTAATCAATCTATTCCTGACCCAACTGACTAAATGAGCTGGAGGTGATATACACACAATATATACAATATTGTCAAGTCCTGATGGAACGACCATCTGATATTTGGGATTAAGGTGGGGTGCCTGAGATTTTGCATGAAGACTGGACATTTTTTCAGTTACAGGTGCTAAACCAGACATTTTTTTATTAAAGCTATGAGTCTAAACATTATATAAAAGCCATCTTTTAACGATGTATTTTTTGTGGCAGACAATCTGCCAAATAGGGAGTTTGTTTTATTTGTTTGTTTGTTGTTTAACGCCGCACTCAGCAATATTCCAGCTATTTGACGGCGGTCTATACATAATTCAGACAATCCTGTTATTGATATCATAAGCATCGATCAACGCAATTGGGGTACGATGACATGCATCAGCCAAGTCAGCGAGAGTGGCCACCCGATCCCTTTAGTCAAGTCTTACGACAGGTAACGTCGCGTTTTACGGCAAACAGGGGCTGCTGAAGACCTTTTCTAACCCGGATCTCCACGGGTGACATAAAGAGAGAATGTGTTCATGTAAACGTCCAGCTGCAAAGTGCCAGCTTAATGCAGGAGGATCACAACGATGGAATATGTCTTAGACGTTGACGTGTGAAACAGAGGTATGGTTTTGACGGACCGAGGAGCCTGCATCAAAAGGAATGAGTGAGTGAGTATGGTTTTACGCCGCTTTTAGCAATATTCCTGCAATATCACGGCGGGGGACACCAGAAAAGGGCTTCACACATTGTACGCATGTCGGTAATCATGCACTTAAAACACTAGGCTACCCGACCGAAAGGACACAAGGAACAAGAACACGGAACAAGAACAGCGATAAGAACACACGGAACAAGAACAGCGATAAGAACACACGGAACAAGAACACGGAATATACCCATGCTTGCCGTGAAGTTTACCATGCTTGTCGTAACTAACGGGATCGGGTGGTCACGCTCGCTGACCTGGTTGATCCATGTCATCGTATCCCAATTGAGTGGATCGATGCTCATGATGTCAATCACTAGATTGTCTGGTCCAGACTCGATTCTATACAGACCGCCGTCATGTAGCTTGTATATTGCTGGGGACAGGGTTTAACAAACTTGTCTCTCCGTGGGGATTCCATGTAATACTGTAGGTCTCAAGCAACCAATACTTTACTCCGTGGGGAATACAGGTAGGAATATATTTGTAGCAACCTAAACATGTCTCCTTTGTGGGATTCTAGGTAAGAGTTTAGGTCTCCCACAACCTATACGTGTCTCCTTTGGGGGATTCTAGGTAAGAATACAGGCTTCCGGAACCTATACGTGTCTCCTTTGGGGGATTCTAAGTAAGAATATAGGCCTCCCGCAACCTATACTTGTCTCCCTGTGGGGATTCTAGGTAAGAGTATACGTCGCCCTCAATCTATGCTTGTCTCCCTGTGGGGATTCCAGGTTAGAGTATAGGTCTCCCGCAACCTATGCTTGTCTCCTTTTGAGGATTCTAGATAAGAGTAGAGGTCTCCTGCAACCTATACTTGTCTCCCTGTGGGGATTTCATGTAAGAGTATAGGTCTCCCGCAACCAATACTTGTCTCCCTATGGGGATTCCATGTAAGAATATACATGTAGGTCTCCCGCAACCTATACTTGACTACCTGTGGGCGATTCTAGGTAAGAATATAGGTCTCCCGGAACCTATGCTTGTCTCCCTGTGGGGATTCCATGTAAGAGTATAGGTCTCCCGCAACCTATATTTGACTCCCTGTGGGGATTCCATTTAAGAGTATAGGTCTCCCAGAACCTATACTTGACTCCCTGTGGGGATTCCATGTAAGAGTATAGGTCTCCCGCAACCAATGCTTGTCTCCCTATGGGGATTCCATGTAAGAGTATAGGTCTCCCTCAACCTATACTTGACTACCTGTGGGCGATTCTAGGTAAGAATATAGGTCTCCCGCAACCTATGCTTGTCTCCCTGTGGGGATTCCGTGTAAGAGTATACGTCTCCCGCAACCTATACTTGACTCCCTGTGGGAATCCATGTAAGAGTATAGGTCTCCCGGAACCTATACTTGTCTCCCTGTGGGGATTCCTTGTAAGAGTATAGGTCTCCCGGAACCTATACTTGACTCCCTGTGGGGATTCCATGTAAGAGTATAGGTCTCCCGGAACCTATACTTGTCTCCTTTGGGGGATTCCATGTAAGAATATAGGTCTCCCGCAACCTATACTTGACTCCCTGTGGGGATTCCATGTAAGAGTATAGGCCTTCTCAACCTACACTTGTCTCCTTTTGGGTAAAAATGTGGGTCTCCAATAAGCTATATTTGTCGTGAGAGGCGACCAAATGGATCGGATGGTCACGCCCGGCGACTAGTTAATGTAAATGCATTCACAAATGTCTAGAATTGTGTCACTGTCGTTCTTGATGGTGTTGGAAGCTGTCAGAAAGCTGTCGGTGTTTGCAACTTTTAAAATCTGCACCGGGCAAGTAGATACACCACAAGTCACGTTGAAAGGGCTTCGGATCGCCCTGTTATTGCCCCCATATAGATACAGCCAGCCTTCTAGAAACTGTTCAATCCCGAAACCTCTTGAATATTCAAGCCTGCCATGTTCATGTTTACACAAGAGCGGATATCCCCACATTATTCGCTGCCGCCGATCTGTTAAAATCTAGCCACAACAGTATTTAAAATTTTACTGCCACTTCAACCATTTGCAACCATTGCGTACGTGAGTGAATGAGTGTGGTTTTACGCCGCTTTTAGCAATATTCCAGCATTATCACGGGGGACACCAGAAATGGATTTCACACATTACACCAAAGTGCACACTCTGTTCGGACAACATGGCATACAGTGACGATATTGAATTGTATATTTTGAGAGAGTATTCTTGTTCAATACAACTAATTTGAACAACACTGATCGTCTGTGTTTATTGTACATTATTTTTAAACAGAGTCTGCATAATATAAACGTACTAAAGTTATGTGGTTGGCAGAGTGGTTAAAAACCATAATCATTAACATATAAGGTGTATTTTTTTCAGAACAACACATCTGGTAAGGCCGGTGCCCCACACGTGAGTACAGAAGCGAGTTTAAAAGATTGTAAAGATGAAAAAGGTTAACTTGATCAAATCGTTAACTTTCTACCGAAGTACTTCCTATTGATACTGGAGGTGTGACGTGTCTACAGGCGATGACGTCATAAAACAGTGATCTGCATGCCCATTCGGCTTTAGTATAGAGTAATATAAACAGTACATACTGGACACTTCATCATCAATGTAATACTTAATCAATATGTTTTGAGAAAACTATTTCATCACTCTGAAACATTTGTTGAAATAACCCTTTGGTGCAATGGGAAAATAATTATGAAATATGTTATGACCATATAAAATTATATGTGTGTGTGTGTGTGTGATTGTATGATTGTTGAGTAAACAGCGTCCAGTCCAGAAGCAACACATCTTCGTCTCATGGAATGGACCAGGCGTCGCACAAAGTCCTGTGTGATATCTGTCCATATCTGCTGGAGCATGTTTCGAAGTTCCTGGATTGTCTGTGGAGCACGTGGATGACGTCGAAGGCGCCGATCCATCTCATCCCACATGTGCTCGATTGGTGAGAGATCAGGGGAGCGAGCCGGCCAGGGCATGACATTCACGTGTTTTGATGAAGAGATTCCTGAACAAGTCGAGCAATATGAGGCCGGGCGTTGTCATGTTGAAAGGTAATGCCTGGGCCATGACGACGCAAAACGGTAGAACAACAGGGCCGATGATCTCGTCGCGGTAGCGCTGTTCATTGAGATTTCCCTCTACCACTATCAAACGGGTCCTCTGTCTTGCTGTAATCCCAACCATATCATAACGCTTCCGCCCCCGAACCGGTCTTCTTCCATGACACAATGATTGACGTAACGTTCACCTCGACGTCGGTACACTCGAATCCGTCCATCGCTGTGGCTGAGATGAAAACGACAATCCCTGCACATCTGAGGCGACAACGTACGGTTTGTGAAGATATTCGTCGAAGGCCAGGGATGCTTCTTGCAGTCACTGTTGCTGGCTGGAATCGATTTCGTAGGTGTGTTGTCCGAATCCAGTTGTCTTGTCGATTAATGGTTACGCGTGGCCTGCCGCTCCGGGGATGGTCTCTGACTGCATTCGTCTGTTGCCAACGTTGCCATTAACACCAAATGGTGTTTCTGTGGACATTAAATTGTCTTGCAACATCTCGTTGACACGATCTTGCTTCAAGCATACCAATGGCTCGCAGACGCTCATTTTCGGAGAGGCGTGGCATTTCGTAATGTTGAATAATTGCGTAATTTTGCTGTTTTTCTGAGTGGTTGTTGTCAGCACGATGCTAAATAATGCATATGGAATCCCGTTAACGCTTAATGTTTTTATACCCATTCTTGGGTAGTGAAATGCATGGGGCTTGCATAAAGGTCAACTTTTGCATGGAATGCATGCTTTTCTGTAGCAGTTGCGTTTTTTGATTTGATTCCATACATGTACTACAATATTGAAAACCAAACTTTACTTGTTTGAAAAATACACTAAAATATTGTTGTAACAGGAACTTTTGTTGTTGAGTATTTTGTTTCAAGGGACTGCAGCCTCCTTGAAGGTGTCAGTGTCAGTGTTGGCTACTGCTCATGTCTTCCTTCACCTTACCCGCCAACGGTGATCTTGCCAGACTGTTGTGACACAAACCCGCAGAGAATGAGGCTTTTCATGTAGAAATCTGCGAAAAACGTGTATTTATGCTTGATGTATCAAACTTGTATTTTTCTTGTTTGTCTATATATGTATATGTGTACTGCATAACTTAGAATGAAACTGAGCTATGTCAGCTTAATGCTGTACCATGCAAAACATTTCTGTAGTGTGCAGTTTACTGACGTTTTGTGCAGAGTAATAAAGTGCCGTGCAGATTATTACTGTAGCAAACAGCTTAATGCTGTAGCGAGCAGATTAATATTGTAGCATACAGACAAATGCATTAACTAAATTATCTATAGACTAGAATTCACGTTTCCGGCTCTAACAATTTCTCGTGGCGGCTGAGAAGTACACCATCGACCAAGCAAGCTGTATATATCGAGGCTAGCCATAAGTACAAAAGGTCGCCTTCGTTTGGGTTAGCTCACTGAAAACATCCGCAACGTTAAGATTAACCGGAGCTTTCTTTGACACTCATTCTCAGTCTATTGTGTCTTTGCCCAAGGACCATGTTCATAAGCATACACGTCAATATACAATTATCACAAGTAAATTGTTTAACAGATTAAAGGCTGGCTTCTTCTTGACATCGCATTCACTATCAGTCAATCGATCATGGTTATTACCATGGTTATGACGGGGGACCAGTCTCAATCAATCAATCTTCATGTTCTCAATACTGAAAGGCCACAGGCCCATAGTACTTGTATTACAATGTGTAAGCGGAGATGCTGTACACACAAATTACTTTCTGATTGGCATGGCATGATAAGTATACTTTGATGTTCAGCCCTTTCTCAGTCTCACATCCATTAAACAGCTTTCAGTATACTCAGTTCATTAGTCATCCACTGGCTTCCAATTATCTTAATCACCTCTCTGTGTCCATCACTAGTCACTGTATAAACTTACATGTCAATAAGTATATATATACCTATGTTGTTTAGCCCTATCCATCACTTGCTTGATAAAGGTGTAAGGATCTACACCGAAACGTCGCACTAATTGTAATAAAGAAGTTGTTCATCCATAGAACTCGTCTTACTTCATCACACCAACTTATAAGTGCCACTCAAAGAAGTTTTCTGTAGATAATAACTAATAGTAGATACATTTACTTGATAAATCAACAATAGAAGTCCGCTGTTGGGTGGACATATCACCAATAATTGCCATTCACCACAATGATTGTTCCATAATAACCGTAACCACATTTATAGAGTAAGTTCATCACATAATAAGCCCAGTTCTTAGATCCATGTGTTTCATACAACAACATCACATTGTAACATTTTCGTGGTTATTGGTTACATGACATTTAAGCTATTTCAAGTAGTATTTTATGACTAATATATTGTGAAACATAACGGTAAACACCCATATTCTCCTTACACTATTACATTGGACGTACCTTGTTTCGTACCTAGAAATCTTTTACAGGCATTAATATGAATAGCTTAATCGATTGAGATTCACAAAGCCACATACTGCAGAGCCAAATAACAGAATTGGAGAAATCATGTTATCAAACCATTTAAAGAATGTCTCACTTACATTTTGTAACTTATGTAACAGACCGAACAGTGCCTTCTTCCATTGAATCGCTGCATTACAAGTATGTTGTTTCCACGATAACTTATTTGTAATGTAACATTGTAATATTTATAGAAAGTAACTTTTTTTAATGTTTTGCCTTTGAAATACCATATTGCCTTCTTCTCTTACTTCTAATTGACTTATTAACCGTTTTTAGGTCTACTACAGTAGTTGAGATCATAACTATATCATCAGCAAAGAGTAACATAAATATTTTCATAGTTTCTTGGTGTATTTGAATACCCCCATTCAATTACGTTTTATCTGTTAGGCAAGTTCATTACTAATGAGTAGAGAAAAGGGCTTAACACACAAACTTATCGCACTCCAGTCTCAAAGTTAAGAATATCTGAATATATACCATTTTTTCCAACACACGATTTTATATCTGGATAGATATTACATATTAATATTCCCATTTGGTTACTTATCTTTTGAGAAAGAAATATAACCATAATTCACATCTACCTATTGAATCGAATGCAGAGAAGTCCACAATAATTGCATACAATTTTCCATGTTAGCCCTGTAAAATAAATATGTTATCCGTAGTGGAATACCCACGTCTAAATCCCGCTTGTTCTTCGCCCATCTTCTCGGAATTCGAACCTACGATCATAGGATTCTGGCCTGCCCAAGGGACGCAACTTTGCACAACGAATTGCGGAGCCTTAGACGACTGGACCACCCGTGACCCTTAGTGTGAAACGAGCATTGTAACATGTGTGTCGATTTTGTGTGAGACATCAATGATGCCATGGAAGGATACGCTGTCATGTATTCTACAGGACGACAACATCTACTTTTCACCACTATTTTGCCTTCAGTCGAGGATGATTATTTCCTCGCGTTGACGTTTTATACTTATGACATGGAATGCCCCCAGACCCATTGTATTTGTTAATCAATTTCGTTTCAAAAACAACAACACAAACGTTGTCTTGCACTCCTTCGTGGTGCCAGGAGGGGCGGTCGGGTAGCCTAGTGGTTAAAGCGTTCGCTCGACACGCCGATGACCAGGGTTCGATTCCCGACATGGTTACAATGTGTG
Source organism: Haliotis rufescens (assembly GCF_023055435.1). NCBI lineage: Eukaryota > Metazoa > Mollusca > Gastropoda > Lepetellida > Haliotidae > Haliotis > Haliotis rufescens. The sequence goes on along the minus strand of NW_025964391.1, from coordinate 242,443 downwards.
AAGCCCATTTCTGGTGTCCCCCGTCGTGATATTGCTGGAATATTGCTAAAAGCGGCGTAAGATCATACTCACTCACTCACTCACTCGTGGTGCCAGGATTCATTGAACGCGCGTTCGAAATACCAGAATATTCCTAAGTTTGTCCATACATGTGGTGGTGGGTTTCACCCAATCGCCTGCTCCTTTGTGCTTTCCACAACAACTGAAACGCTTAAAAAGCGGCGTTGAACACAAGTCTATCATAATATCATTTGACCAGAATTCTACCTTTTCCAGGCACCTGCAATTATGAGATGGTCCCTGACAGTCGTGGCGTAGACGGCTCCCCCTACGAAGCAGGTGCTCGCCTGTGAGTGAGTGCCAAGGTCTGTGTGACGCGGCCGTGGAGGGTACCAAGGGATACCTCATCACCAACTAAGTGTGATCTACACTTCGCCTCAGACTCAACGCATTTTGACATTGCGACGAATGTAGCCAACTCTAACGGCGAAAAGCTGTATAAAAAGAAGTGTTTTGCAAGTGAGTTGTACAACATCACAACATCGCCAATTGTTTAAAATTCTTTCATCTAATTGGTGGTCACTATATGTAAAGACAAAGAGCTTCAAAGTGCCTCTGTTTTCTTCGAACTGAAGCCAAGTCGACACAATGTCACACAGTGTTCATAATGATACGCAAGGAAACATAAACAAAAGTAGTGAGATTGTCAGGACAAGAGACGCTTTCACAGATTACCGTTATAACCCGGCTGATATCTGCGTGTTACGTTTTACATGTGGTCAATGGGACCAACTTTCAACCTCATCTCGGCAAAACCTTTCACTCCATGTCCTGGATCAGTGGGTTCTGAGAGTACATCAGGTGAGGTGAGGTGATGTGAGGTGATGTGGTGTGATGTGATGTGATGTGATGTGATGTGATGTGAGGTGAGGTGAGGTGAGGTGAGGTGAGGTGAGGTGGGATGAGATGAGATGAGATGAGGTGAGGTGAGGTGAGGTGAGGTGAGGTGAGGTGAGGTAAGGTGAGGTGAAATAGGGTTTAACGTCGCGTCCAAGATTATTGCTCTTATATAGCGACGTGCATACACATGTGTGTGTGTGTGTGTCTGCTTGTACTAGTCCGGACGGATGCCGATTTATAGTGCTAGCTCACTGAGATACCATGCCGCAGTTAAACATGAATACTCAGACACAGTATACTGACTCCGAGCCGACCACTCCTCGTTTTAGCCCCTTAATGCCGGGCGCCAGACAGAGTAGCAACAAGTACCATCTTTCATCTTTTGGTATGACGCGGCCGGGGATCGAACCCCGGACCTTCCGCTCTCCCGGCGGACGCTCTACGACTAGACCACGGAGGCGGTCACATCAGGGGAGTAAATGAGGGCGTTTAGCATCAGTTGAGTGAGTGAGTGAGAGTGTTAAGACTCAAGTGAGAGAGTGTTTAGTATCAGATGAGTGAATGGGGGATGGGGTGGGGGTGTCGTTAGTATCAGGTGAGTGAGTGAGGGAGGGTGTTTAGACTCAAGTGAATGAGTGCGTTAAGTATCAGATTAGTGACTGAGGGGGCTTAGTATCAGATGAGTGAGTGAGAGAGGTGAGCATCGGGTGAGTGAGTGAGGAAGTCGATCACTGGTCTTCTGCGTGACAATAAAAAGCTATGACCACCAGACCATCCACTGCGCCGAATATGTTTTGGATTCGGCAATATGTGCTTTCTCTCTTTGATGGCGAGATGTCCGTAATTCGTCTTGAAAGTAAGATCCCATCTCACACCCATCCATCTACATCCCTCATCCCGAAACAGTTTTGACTACACTTTATCTTACTGGAATGTGGAAGAAGTCATTTACTCTGATCCTGGGAAACAGTCTTTCGAACTAGTATGTCAACCAGTGTCGATCGAGGGGCATTCATGTATCTGCCCTCTGTGACCTTCACATTAAAATCACAATTTTTTTTATTAATTGATTTGAAAAAATACAAAAAGCCAATCATGCCATTATTATCCCTACCTGCTCCCTTTGATGTATTGTCAGCCATTACAGACAATATTCGCAAATCGTTTCTTTCGTTCGGACAAACTACAAGAATAAATGATAACGCTTCCCTTCGAAAACAATGACGCAAATCTATCAAAACCTCTTTCGTTTCAGTGTATACCTTCTTTTCTACAAACGTTACGTGGTTTGAAGCAATGGCCATCTGTACCAGCAACAGTCAGCAGCTCGTTGTCCTCTCTACAACAGATGATGCCCTTAAGCTCCACAAGTTATTCGGGTCTTATGGGTCTGTATCTCAAAAAGCAGGCTTTTGTTCATGATTTGTGTCATAAACAAATATATGTCCCAAATATGTATTGCGTTTAATCGGTGTATTAAAACAGTCACAAAAACAAGGCACCAGACAGCTCTTAATGTTTAAAAGGCCAATAGTTTAGTCGAATAATAGAGACAAAATCTTTCCATAATCATAAGAAATCTCTTCTAAAAGCAGAGTCTATTATAAACAAAGAGTAGGGAAAAAATCTTGGAACCCCAACAGTATGTTCTCAGATAATGAATTGTTCATGACGGTTTAGAACAGTAACTATATGATGCGTATATGAACCAGGAGAAGAAACAGCTATTTAAATCTATAAGAAATTTGCCCCAAAACAAAACTCCTTCAGGGCAACAAAGTGTAATTTGGTTTGTGCCAACAGCTACACTTGTTAATTATAGATACATTTTTCTCCAGCATATCCTTCTGGATGGGTGTAAGTGGAGCGTCACCGAGCGGGTATACTTGGGTCGACGATACAGCAATGACCTGGAATCACTTTCACCCCGGGTTTCCAAGCGTGGGCACAGAGACTCTGTGTGTAGCAGCTGTCCCTAACAACAGTAACAACACTTGGATCACTGCCAACTGCCAACACAAGCGACCCTTTGTGTGTCAGAAGCCGGAAGGTCTGTATCTAGCCATTGTATAACAACGATAGTCCCCGACATTACACACACGGCTAGCACCAGCGATGCTTTGTGTGTCAGAAGCCGGAAATTGTATCTAGGCCAACAGGCACTGTAACATGTATGCATTATTGTTAACATATATCATACTTACTTTTATGATACTATCACTAATATACTATGAAATGCAACACTTTGTGCGGAATATCTTCACTTGTATACATCGGATGTATTTTGAAAATCAACACATCGTTTTAAGTAACTAAATCAGTACATGAGCTATTGTGTCACTGGATTGCCTGGTCAAGACTCGATGGTTCACAGGCTACCGTCATGTGGCAGGAATATTGCTGTGTGGCGTTTGGCATCCAACACTCACTTAGAAAATGTGAGTGGTATGTGCTACCGGTAGAGAGGACATGATTACCCTTTTCGCGAACACCTGGTGTCATCATTGATTATCAGTGAAAGAATTCATATATTAAGTAAATAAGGATAAGAATTTATGGATGAACAACTTCTTTATTACTATTAAGAGCGACATTTCGGTGTGGGTTCAAAGTTGTTCATCCATAAATTCTTTTCCTTCCTTTTTACTCCAAGTTCTAAATGCCTCTCAAAGAAGACATTCATATATTGTATAATGAATCTTTTTCGGCAGATAAACGGAACTGATTATTTTCTGACGTGGGCGTTTTATATTTTCTCATTCCAGTCAAGTGTGCCTACCTTATACTGGACAGGGCTAAAGGCGTGACTTACACCGATAAGGGTAGCTTAGATCAGGCGGAATGTGAAGGCGAATGCCAAGCCCTCAGTGACTGCGTGGGTTACTCTCATTATAAGGGACTGGGTAAGAAGTGCTACCTACACCAAAGTCCAGATCCACAACATCTGTATGACCCAAGTAACTACAAAACTGGAGAATACTTCTGGAAGCTGTACCGATGGTCATGTGACTTTGGTGAGTCTAGCTTGTGTTTGGGAACTACATTTTATCAGTGTAAAGATGTTGGTACCATTTAGTTCAGAAGTTTATCACGCACTGAGCTATCCGCTCAATTGTAACTTCAAGATATATATTTACTTGCGTTTTAAATTCCTTAATTGCAAACTGAATTATTGACATATCATTACCTGAGATTACTGACATCACTGGTAATAATTCTTAAGTTAAGATTTTTGGATTTGTTACTCTTTTCTGTCATGTTTCTGTTGTTTGAAGAATTCTACAGCGCAAATGTTTAATCTTCAAGAATATCGAACAAAACAAGTCTGGGCTGTACAGTAAAATTACCCATCCTACAGCCCAGACTACCCCAGTAACTATTTCCTGAAACAATTTCGGTTTGAAACAGATAAAAGACTCCTGTAAGTGTTCAAATGGTTTAATTTGCCATACTGACTTCAGAAAATGCGTGATTGCATAAAAAACCTTGAACATGCCAAAATGTCAATTTACAAATCAATAGCGTGTGTGACCACCTCTGGTTGCGATGCAAGCAACACATCTTCGTCTCATGGAATGGACCAGGCGTCGCACAAAGTCCTGTGTGATATCTGTCCATATCTGCTGGAGTATGTTTCGAAGTTACTGGAGTGTGTGTGGAACACGTGGTTGACGTCGAAGGCGCCGATCCATCTCATCACACATGTGCTCGATTGGCGAGAGATCAGGGGAGCGAGCCGGCTAGGGGATGATATCACGTTGTTTTGTTGAAGAGATTCCTGAACAAGTCGAGCAATATGAGGCCGGGCGTTGTCATGTTGAAAGGTTATGCCTAGGCCACGACGACGCAAAAACGGTAGAACAACAGGGCCGATTATCTCGTCGCGGTAGCGCTGTCCATTGAGATTTCACTCTACCACTATCAAACGGGTCCTCTATCTTGCTGTAATCCCACCCCATACAATAACGATGCCGCCCCCGAACCGATCTTCTCCCATGACACAATGATTGACGTAACGTTCACCTCGACGTCTGTACACTCGAATCCGTCCATCGCTGTGACTGAGGTGAAAACCAGACTCGTCAGTGAGTAGAACTTGTCCCCACGGCATGGCCGTCCAGCGTAGACGCTGTCTGCACATCTGTAGACGTGCTAGACGTGCTTGACGGTGGTTTCCTGTCAAAATGGGACGTCTGGCGAGTCTTCTGGCGACAATTCCTGCACATCTGAGGCGACGACGTACGATTTGTGAAGATATTCGTCGAAGGCCAGGGATGCTTCTTGTAGTCACTGTTGCTGGCTGGAATCGGTTTCGTAGGTGTGTTGTTCGAATCCAGTTGTCTTGTCGATTATTGGTTACGCGTGGCCTGCCTCTCCGAAGATGGTCTCTGACTGCATTCGTCTGTTGCCAACGTTGCCATTAACACCAAATGGTGTATCTGTGGACGTTAAATTGTCTTGCAACATCTCGTTGACTGGATCCTGCTTCAAGCATACAAATGGCTCGCAGACGCTCATTTTCGGACAGGCGTGGCATTTCGTAATGTTGAATAATTGCGTAATTTTGTTGTTTTCCTGAGTGGTTGTTGTCAGCACGATGCTAAACAATGCACATGGAATCCCGTTAACGCTTAATGTTTTTATACCCATTCTTGGGTACTGAAATGCATGGTGCTTGCATAAAAGTCAACTTTTGCATGGAATGCATGCTTTTCTGTTGCAGTTGCGTTTTTGTGACTTGATTCCATACATGTACAACACCATTGATAACCAAACTTTACTTGCTTGAAAAATACACTAAAATATTGGTGTCACAGGAACTTTTGTTGTTGAGTATATTATAGATATTTAGGTCTAATCTCTTCTGGTTTTCAAATAAGTTTTCAAAAACATATTATACTTTGACAAAGAAGGCAGAAAAGGCCCCCACTATGGTACTTTGAGATACTTTTTTACGATATATCTATGCAGGCGGCCTTTAAAATCTTTGATTGCAAAACTCAGCCAATACTTTTATATGGCTCGTAAATTTGAGGTGGCGCAACTTGGAAACAATTGAAATCATTAACACTAAATTCTGTAAATTCTGACTAAACATTGGATAGAAAGCCTCGAACTACGCAGCCCTTTGAGAATTTGGTCGATACCCTATATATATATACATATATAACCGGATTATAAAGTATTTGATTAGGTTAACGAGATTGCCACGGAATAGGTATGATAAGAACTGTTACATTATGTTGCAAACTTCTGACAATGAAGAGGATATATTCTAGGCGTAAGTTTTCAGAAAAGCTTGTTTTTGTATGGATTTGTATTTGTATGGATGGCACAAAAAGTTTCTGATGTTATATTTACTCGGAGATTGCAAGATAATTTTGAACAAGAAGGGACATCCCGGATCAATAATAGTTCTAGTAATACACACAATGTACCCTAGGCTTCATGGGGTCTTATACGAATAATGTTTGTCACTTACTGTTCAAAATCAGTGTCGACGAATAATGATCTATTGTACTTTATATAGTTTAGGTGGAATACATGAGTAAATGCGTAGATATTTAACTATGATTTCGGATATACTGCTTCCCCTTGAGACTCTTACATATTTGTAAAAGTAGGCGGCTAAATTTATTATGCTGATGAGGTTCTAATTTCACTTGAAAAATACGGTCAAGAATGCGTGAAATCCTATCAAACTCAACTTCGTAATCGCAAAAAGTAATATGACTTCAAAAGTCGCATCGAGCTCTGGCGTTTAACATGGATATCCCACCCAGACGCAGTGTACCGACTCCCTGATGACCGGTCCTTGTTATATCCCTTTAATGCCGAGCCCCAGGCAGGGTAACAACAAGCATTATCTTTTAACGTCTTTTGGTATCACGCGGACGGGGATCGAACCATAGACCTTCCGCTCTCCCACAACGATGCAATTCATTAGGTGATAAAAACTTAAACTAAAAAGACTTTTTCTTGAATTTGCTGGTTATACTACAAACCTGTTCCTCCTTGTTGTTATCATATTTTAAAGTATCGCGCTCTGTGAACACAATGTCAGAAGCAGCTGGCCGAGCGTTGTGCTATCGCCGGCAAATCAATTATTTCTTTTAATGTAAGATAAGTAAATAACACAACAAGAAATGAAAGTCGACTATGTTGTGACAACCATTTGACATTGGGTTTGATTTCCCAAATAATTAAGCTGTCTCCATGTTTAGTTCGCAATAGTGTCAGGTATGCATGCAGGAAGTGATGCGGCTCCATGTTTCCCTTTTACCAAAGTTGTACTCCTACGCACGTTGTTTGTTTTCCCTTTATTGAGCCAGTTTTCCATATTGGATACCTTTTGACACTCACCAAAACGGTGTATTTCACTTTATAAAGGTAGAATATGATGTAATATTTGATATTGAAACCATTGAAATGTACATGACTTTGTACACCTGAACAGCATAAGATAGTTGTGTTTACGATCTGCTTCGTAGATTTCACTTCTAAGCAGGCATTCCCATTTTTAAAAGTGTTGATTCCTGGTAATTTGTTTGTCAATAAATATTTTATAGAAATATGGAGAACCTTTTCAGGTTGTTAACAAATGAAATAGATTAAAATTAAAGGTTAATTTGGGTAACTAAGTTTCTTCAGCTTCTGAGTGTCCTGTAACTGACAGTTTTAGAATGAATCAGACTTAAATAGGTAAGATATTTAATTTCAATGTTGTATTTCTACGTGAATTGTACATGTGGGAGAATGTGTCCTTTTATGAATCATTAATAAATCTGTTGCCCTTTGTAGACCATTATTGGTAGACAACCGTTTCCCCTAGTGGTTTTTATCATTTAACAAGACATTTTGCAAAAAAAATCCCAACGGCAGGAATACAAATGTTTTTTATTAAATCCCACCAAGACATCAGTAAATCTTCATAAAACTTATTGTATACTCTGGAAATAATATATATGGCTTATGCTTCAGGTTATTGATCTCATACACATTGGCCATTCATTATAGGGGTATTTATGCATAAAGAGTGACAAAACACTCTCCACGTGCACAAGACTGTATGACAAGAGAGATGACTTAAACTTTCCAAAAATCAACTTTCCATTTATGTTGAGCAATATTCCAGCAGCTCCAGCCTTTGTTGTTTACATTTTTCAACTTTTGAGATACAATCGAGCATGCACTTTCTACCAAGATTTCAAAACGCGTCATACAACTCTTTGCTCAGAAGTTGCTTGACCAAGGTAACAAACATTCAAAGCCGCAGTAAAGGTTTCAGAAAGTTTTATGGTAGACATGTGGAAGATATTTCCAAATTTGACGCATCAGTGCCAAAAATGATGTCCGATGCAATTCCCTATTTTGCCTTGTACAAATTTTTTCGGGTGAACAATTTACACGCCTCTGCATGTGTTTGTGACGGATGCCACAGTTGGGGCAGGATACGCTCACCATTTCGCGAACACCTGGTATCATCACTATTTCTTAGTGATTCATAAACACAGGCTCATGATATAGTCGGAATCGTACAATCGACTCTGCTTTTTGTAGAGATTTCTATTGGAAATGGAAAGGGTTTTGTCGCTTTATTTATTATTTTAGCATCATTATTATGATGTACCGAGAACAATGGGGAGTCGGACAACTTGGTACCTGGGATGCAAGCGTGACATTAAAAATTAAAAAGGCCAAATCTAATACGGCGCCAGGACCTGGTGGTATTCGAAACCGTTTCCTTGTGTCAAAAACACCATTACTTCACTGTTCTAATTCTCTTGTGGATACAGTGGATGTTACGCCTTGGTTGTGCAAGGGTCGAACAATACTTATCTGAATACACAATACAAAGTATTTACAGGATGTCTTACAGAGATCGTGTCATCATACTGCGCATCTAATGACATTATTTACATGGAGCAGAAAGGAGCCAGAAAAGGGATGTTGGGGTTGTAAGGATCAACTACTAGTTCAGAAAATGATCCTTGAAAAGGCTACAACTTACCACCGTAACCTCTCAATGTGTTGGATAGACTACAGAAAAGCTTACGATTCTGTACCTCACGAATGGATTTTGAGGTCACCACGGAATGTGAGCGGCTACTTGTTTTACTCAAGTCTTTAATGAATTGCTGGTCAACTCAACTTGAGATGTATTCGCAGGGGCAGGTGGTGACTTCGGAACCCATTTCTATCAGAAGAGGAATATTTCAGGGCGATTCTTTTAGCCCTTTGCTTTTCTGTTTGTCACTAAATCGTTTAAGCTTTTTGCTCAGCAAAGAGGAAGGTTATCACCCGGGATCTCCTCAGCACAGATCCCCAACACCCCTTATGCACCTCCTTTACATGGATGACCTTCAACTTATTGCCAATGGAGGATCTACAGTAAAAAAAACCAACCAGATTCTGCTTGTCGGATCCTTTTCTAATGATATCGGCATATCCTTTGGACAAATGCAACATTCTTCATTTGAAACGTGGCAAGGTAGAGGGGGGAGGATCAGTCAGTTTACTTGGAGGAGAAGTTATTGACCATCTTGTGGAAGGTCAGGCCTATACGTACTTAGGGATGCAGATTAGGGACAAACTCCAGAATGCCCATATCAAGAAGAAACTTCGGGCAGAGTGCAAATGTAGACTAAAGAAAATTAGAGAAAATCCAAAGCAAATTTTAATCCATGCGATATAGCTGTGGAGACAACCGTATAGAAAACCAATAATAATGATAATGGACGCCAAGTTTATAGGGATTGTTTTGGTTTATTATCTTTAGGTACATATAAACTTAAAATGACATGGGTAGGTCGTTTGATGACCCATAATTCAAAAATACGTTACCAACAATATTTCCTGTCAGACAAGAGCCTCCCTTTAAATCTGTTTCTTCATGTCCATTAGTAAAAATAACCCGATTCGAATCCCTTAATAGCGGTAACGTTTGGCCAGGTTTAGTTGAACATATGCCCTATACGTTTCAGGTATATACTTTGGCGAAGCCAATCATGTCCAACCAATTCAAGGTAAGATCAAATCGTCATTTGGCAATATATCCTTATTTACATAATGTATTTGTCACAATAACATTTTTCCAATATAGTATTAAAGTTTGTTACAGTTTCAGTAATGCAGTTCCCCCTTGACATTTGGAGACAATTAGATATTTAACACTGAATTAAGCAATATCAATGACAGTTTCATCGATGTATAATATAGGGACAATACACTTTTGTCAATAATAGGGGAGGGAATTTGGTTTTACGCCGCTTTTAGCAATATTCCAGCAATATCACGGCGGGGGACACCACAAATCGGCTTCACACATTGTCCTCATGTCGGGAATCGAACTCGGATCTTCGGCGTGACGAGCGAACGCTTTAACCGCCAGGGCACCCGGCCGCCCTATTGTCAATAGAAAACAGGACAGGAATTCAATTATTCATATGTCGCACTTTCCATGGGCGCAGTGGTTCAAGCTTCCGTTCGTCACACTGAAAGCCCGGCTTTGATTCCCAACCTTCTTGTGTTCCCCGTTATTGATAGGGGCGGTCGGGTAGGCTAGTGGGTAAAGCGTTCGCTCTTCACGCCGAAGACCCGGGTTCGATTCCCGACATGGGTACAACGTGTGAAGCCCATTTCTGCGATATTGCTGGAATATTGCTGAAAGCGGCGTAAAACCATACTCACTCACTATGATATTGATAGATTATTAACATGACACCATACTCACTCACTATGATATTGATAGATTATTAACATGACACCATATTCACTCATCTTCATTATCTTGATTCATTCATTCTTATCTTATAGGTTTGAATGTATCGGATCTGCAGAGCACTTCCAGTATGTCTGTGGAGAGTACGTCGGCAGCCCCTGCGGTATCTCTCAGTTATGTGTTATAACAGTCAGTTTTGAACAGTCCGTAATAGAGGACACTACCGTTGTCTCAGTGTTTGGTACAGTGGAAAGTTCGCTTGAGATAACAGAATCTGTGTTTGTGACAGAGGAACCTTCACTTGTACCAACTGAATCTTGGTTTGGTACAGATGAACCTTAGATTGTACCAACTGAATCTTTGTTTGATACAGAGGAACCTTTGGTTGTACCAACTGAATCTTTGTTTGGTACAGAGGAACCTTCGGTTGTACCAACTGAATCTGTCTTTCTTACAGACGAATCTTCAGTTGCACCAACGGTTCCGTATGTCACAGACGAGCCAATATCAGCAAAATCTTCTTCACTAACACAAGGCACTCCCAGCAGTCCAGGTATTTTCTCTTCCTCGCCTGGTTTTGACGAATCGTCCTTTATTGGAACTGTCGGCGTATCTCTATCAGCAACCCATACGTCACATCCTATGTCAACTGATGAGGAACTCCTGGAAACATCAAGTCGAAGTGGGACATACAACACTTATCCAGGCACAGACATGTTGGGTAGTTTACCCTCACCCCTGACTTCTCATCCTATCGCCCCCTTCACAATGGAGTCCACACAAGACGTAGCAACGCCAGACCCTTCTCTTGAGAACTCTTTACAAAGTAGTCCCACGTCAGGTTATCTTTTACTACCTTCCGAAACCGTGACGTTGTCATCTTCAACGTCTCCTACAACTTCTCCTCAGCAGGCAACTACGGCGACTACAGTGAAGCTCTGCCCATTTAAGTGCAATATACACGTGGAGGAGAAAGAGAGAAACAAGATTATCCAAGAGATCAAAGAAAAACTCTTAATTGAGACAGATCAGCTTGCACAACAGGTTCGCAAAAGGACGAGTGTTCCGGATGAACGAGCTAGTTCTAAAAGCATTGGCTTTGTGGCCATTACATTTATGTCTTTTGTGGGCATACATGTATTAATGGTTCTCGCTGATTTGGCTACCTTAGGATTACACATACAAATGCTGATAGCTAATTTGTGCAAGAAATGAAAACAGAACCAGGGATGGTCTGATTTGATGTAACCAGCTCTGATGGTATTATTCGTGTATGTACTCCCGATGAGTGTCACCAGTACATGTAACATCGTAGCGTTGGAATGAATTAATAGGGTCCATTGGGGATCGGTCATTTGATATTTGGGGGAGGAGGGAGTTTGTATCTAGATATATTTTCAGCTACAGCTACAATACTATGAGCCTGATTTTTAAAAGAAAAACACCTGTCAACAAGGTCATTTTGTGGCAGGCAATTGTTTTTAGAGTCTGAAGCATTATTTTTTTTTTCAAGAATTATCGGGGACAATATATTTTTTTGATAAAAGCCTTGCCCTTCCCCCAGAATTTCAAATGGTCGGTCTTTGAGACTTAATTATATAAGGAGCTTCACTGTGAAATTGAATCACTATGCTACAATGTTTAGATATAAACAGAAAGGTTTTCTAGAATGGATGTCACCAACGCTATCGTATTTATTCTTACAAATGTTATGACACCTGGTGCTGAGATACTTAGCCCAAAGCTTCCTCTCCATCATGAGCATGCCTTACATTATTGACTAATACTTTTTATTGAAGTTTCTCGCTACTGTTATGGGACGTACCAACCACTATCATGTGATATAAAAATATATAATTTATGAAACATTAAAAAGAGTTCCAAAGTGTGATATCAAATTATTGATGTAACATTTTTTATATATTAATACATGTAATGTGTACAGAACAATTTTGTAGAAACATGTTTATAACTAGCTTACACATATAACGTGTTTTAAAATACGTTGCATGAAATGTCCATATAACGGATTTATTGCCTTCAAGTGTAACGTGAATATAGCGTCTAACGTCTTTTTAGATAAAACTTGTATTTTTACATTGTTAGATCAAAACATGTATATAACATTTTATTGCTTTTAAATGTTCACTACGCTGTGATATCAAAACATCTATAAAACGTATTATAGCTTAGAAATGTGCACCAAGCTAGTGTGATATCAAAACCTGTACATAACGTTTTATAGCTTACAAATGTTCACTACGCTGTGATATCAAAACCTGTACATAACGTTTTATAGCTTACAAATGTTCACTACGCTGTGATATTAAAACATCTATGAAACGTTTTATAGCTTACAAATATGCACTAAGTTAGTTTGATATGAAACCTGTACATAACGTTTTATAGCTTACAAATGTTCACTACGCTGTGATATCAAAACATCTATGAAACGTTTTATAGCTTACAAATATGCACTAAGTAAGTTTGATATGAAACCTGTACATAACGTTTTATAGCTTACAAATGTTCACTACACTGTGATATCAAAACCTGTACATAACGTTTTATAGCTTACAAATGTTCACTACGCTGTGATATCAAAACTTCTATGAAACGTTTTATAGCTTACAAATATGCACTAAGTTAGTTTGATATGAAACCTGTACATAACGTTTTATAGCTTACAAATGTTCACTACACTGTGATATCAAAACCTGTACATAACGTTTTATAGCTTACAAATGTTCACTACGCTGTGATATCAAAACCTGTACATAACGTTTTATAGCTTACAAATGTTCACTACACTGTGATATCAAAACCTGTACATAACGTTTTATAGCTTACAAATGTTCACTACGCTGTGATATCAAAACCTGTACATAACGTTTTATAGCTTACAAATGTTCACTACGCTGTGATATCAAAACCTGTACATAACGTTTTATAGCTTACAAATGTTCACTACGCTGTGATATCAAAACCTGTACATAACGTTTTATAGCTTACAAATGTTCACTTCACTGTGATATCAAAACCTGTACATAACGTTTTATAGCTTACAAATGTTCACTATGCTGTGATATCAAAACCTGTACATAACGTTTTATAGCTTACAAATGTGCACGAAACTAGTTTGTTATAAACACCTGTACATAACGATTTATAGCTTACAACTGTACACTACGCTAGTGTGACATCAAAACAAGTGTATAAAGTTTTATTGCTAAAAAATGTGATCTCTGCTAGTGCGATATCAAGACATATATATACAATATTATATAACTTACAAATGTACACCACGTGCGTTATAAAGGCAATGAGTTTGCATTGACATTATATAGTGTGTAGGTACTGACATATAGATCATCATGTAAATTGTCTCTCTTACATGTTCAGCATGTTTATTATTGAAGTCAACAGCCAACAACATGGTAGGCTAGTAGCCGCTACAGATGGACATTATTATATTGCTGGTAGTTAATGATCACCTGATAGTTGTTCATCTTTAACGATAGCTGCCTCTGGAATTGGCACACACTGGAGAATGTCATCAAAGATTTTATCCACAGTCAGTAAGTACATCATCTCCAAATGCAGGCTGTTCTAAATTAGGATGTCGCAGGACATCAGGGCATGTCTTGTCGCTGATTGTAGCGGACATTCTCTATTTAGCTTCTTCATCAGTAAAACCTGTGTATGTTTTCAGGGTTGATGGTGTGTCGAGATGGGACCTGTGCACTGTCAAGAACGTGTACTGTGGTCGCACACAGGGAGTGGTTTGTGTACTTAATAGAGAGACCAGCCTTCATACTGAGAGTTTACCGTCCTGGTTCCAGTCGATTATGCCTAAGAGCAACGGCGTTTTAAGTACACCCCATGCTCGGCCTTGGCGTTTGGCTGTTGAAAAAGCTCCACACAATCCTGGTTCAAGCGGCGCACATATTTAAACATAAAGGGTTGTGTGTTAAACATAAAACAATAGGACATAAACAAAGATTTGAACTCCATGCGAGTACAAAAGTGTTATTTATGTCACACTATCTTGTTAAGTTTAGAGCCAGTTAGGAAAGGCACAACAACCAAAACACTTCCAGTATCAGACATCAGTTTTACTTCAGCAAGGATAATATCAAAGATAGTTTCCGGAAGAGGCCGTTGCCAAGTACCCATAAGGTTTTCCTCAAACTCATCCAAAGGGATAATAGCGTAACGTCCATTGACCCAAATTGGCGAAAAGATATACATCGACGTCCAATCAGTGAACTAAGTCTGTATCTTACCTAGGGATGTATCGTTTTTTCTAGGAACATAATAACAATAAGGGGGTCTCTTTCAACTTGATAAGGTCGTTTTGATACTAACTTTTTTTATTTTTGTGCGTTCATCCGTTGTGATAACTGTATCAGAAACCTTCAGTCCCGCGAGGTTTTCCCTACCTCTCCTCCCGAAGTACAGCAACATATCGACGAATACCAGCATTAGACAAAATGTATTGAAATTTAAATCTTTTGGAAATTGACTTCGTAATGATTTTCATTGTGCTCTAAAATAAATGTATTCACATGAACACATTTTATTCACAGCTCAAAAAGCTAAAACTCCTCACGATATTGGACAAAAGAAAATGATTTTGAAATTGACCTCATCATATTGAAATCCTATTATAGATATACCTTGTGTTGCAGAAGTACTGGATTGTCGAAGCTGCATACGTAGTCACATAGTTTCGTCATGTCGCCATCGGCTATAGTGGGGAAGTGCTTGATCTCGGCAAACCCGATTCGCTTCAGTTCTTTTCCCCTGCTTTGAAATATTTCGACGATTCACTGAATCAGCTTTCTTTGGTAATATCTATATCTTGTCTTGAATGTTCAAGAAGTCATTGAATACTGAGTCGAAAGGTCATAAGAGTGGCATTCCTGTATTGGTCGCTTTTCTCGGTTCTCGCTTCAAGATAGAATTTCGCCAGCTTTCTGTCCAGTTCTTGCATAAACAATGAAGTTTCCTTTCTGAGCTAATTACTCCCGAAATACCTTCAGCGCTGTCGAAGTAGATCGTTCTGTATTTTTCAAATGTATATTGTCCAATATGACGCCATGACAGTGAGATCAGCGACACGGTTAGGTTTACCATCGGACGCGGGCGCCATGTTTACGTTGTTAGGATCGTCCCGTGCTGGGGTCTCCGCGAAGGGAGACACCTAGCTGCCTGAAAATCAAGGGATACACTAGGCCTGTATTTTTCCTTTGACTCAAGTCAATATCGTTGGGTTGGAGGCGATATGCATTTCAAAAGACTGTCATGTGATCAAATCTCGGCCAAAGAGAATTCTCGATTATTTAAAAATATATGATATGATAGCAAAACGAGAAAATATACACTGTGTGACCTTAATAGAGTTGAAGATAAGTATCATGTTCTACATGTGTTCACGTTCTGTTCTCAGTTTAGAATTAAGTATATAACATATACATTAATTGTACATCCAAATATGTACATCAATTTAATTTTTTGTTAAAAAATGTGTTTGTACCACCCACAACTGTGCAGAACAAAGTGTACAGTCGAACCCCGTTATCTCGAACCTAGCGGGACCGTGTTGTAACTTCGAGATATCCGGACATTCGAGATAACGAGGTATACACATTACATAGTAAGGCAGTCGGGACCAGAGAATACGTTCGAGATATCGATACAAACGAGATAACGGGGTTCGAGATAACTAGGTTCGACAGAATGCAACATTAGTCAACATTGTGTACACATTGTATCCTAAGTACGGAAATAAAACATTTGAATTAAAATAATTGAATACTTTTTACAAGAGAAAAGTTCTCAACCTTATCCTGAATACTGGAGGTGTTGTTTTGAATAGATGAAAGATGACAAAGCACATTAAGTTACCTCCATTGTCTGCATTAATCTCCGTTTTCAGTTTAAACGCGTTCCTACGTATCAGTTATTCGTTTTACCCGTGTATTTACATTTTCATTCAAATCTAAGTGTTTTGTCTCACATACAAACGGGCGAAAAAGTATGATCAGTGATAAATTACGTAAACAACTTTCTAAAAGTATCTCCTCACTGCTATGCGCTCGCATCTCTTTCAGCAATGCTCTGGTACACAGACGAGAGGAGAGACCTGTGTTATGACACCGGTGACTATGAAGGTACGAAAATGGTTCTAACTGTGTGTAGTTACCATAGGAAAGTGCAACCTGCGCCATATAATCATAAGTTATAACATCCTTAGGCCTAGGATACTTGTATTTCAACTTCCAACAGTCTGTTTCATTCACGATAATCTGCAGTTACATTTATGATTTGGTCACCTGTGTCGACAATCAGGTGCTTCGGTATTCATAAAAATAAAAAGCGACAAAAACATTTTCATAATCATATGGAATTACTACGAAAACCAGGGTCCATCGTTCGATTCCGACTATATCATAAGCATTTGTTTATGGATCACTATCAAAAAGTGATGATGCCAGATGTTCGCAAAAAAGTGAGCGTGTCCTGACCCACCGGTGGCTCCCGTCACAAACACATGAAAAGGCAAGTCAAGTGTTTGCCCGAACAAACACGGGAACATAATGTACTAGTTAGGATAATTACATCAAACATCATCTAGGTCAACCGATGCATCAGTTTTGGGTTAACTGAAAAACACACCAATAATCCATGGACCAATACATCATCAGGTACACTGATATATGTCCACTTGAAATGTCCACTGGGAATATCCACTAGGAATAAATCCATACTGGTTAGGTACATTCTTCATTATCATTTGGTTCAATCTGGCTAAAGTTTGTGTGTACTTTACCGCCACACTCAACAATGCTGTATGACGTCGGTCTGTAAATAATCGAGTATGGACCAGACAATCCAGTGATTGATACTTGTGAGCAATAATCCAAGACTTTGGAGCACCAATTTGAACATTGTTATGAGGAAAACATGACCTTATTTGAAATGAAAAACACCCTAAAATGTAGACAAAACGTTTATTTATTGGTTAAATATAAGAAGGTATACACTTGAAAATCCACACTTCTCTCAGCTTGTTAATGTGTACTGTGAAACTGCGACCACCATGTCCATTGCGATGTCATGTGCATGTCATTTGTTGTGAGATACTCATTGATATGACCTTCTTAATCTTGCTTTTGATACCCGTATCAAACACATCCCCATCAAATAACCATTGTTTGTTTCATTTTAGACCCCATTCAACATTCTTTTGCCCTGCGGTTAATCTCGTAGTAAGTCAATTTTACATGCATATGACATTGGGATATAAACATATCATAACTCATGAAGGACAGGTTTTAGATTGAAGCATAATTTCTCATACTGTTGACATAAGTATTATCAAATATATTATCAACACAATTGCATTATATATTTTTACTATTTATCATTTGTTGATTATGTTGGAAAGCAGATAACATAACTACTTATGTTAATATTTAAACCCCAAACCCCAAATTATCAAAATTGTGTATACAAATATTGCGAAAAGGATAATTTTCTATATTCTGCAGTAATGATTTACAAGAAATACAAATAGTATAAACCTATGAGATTACATTCAAAGACATGTTTATATAAGTATATTAAAAGAATTTTGCAAAATGGAGTATTCATACATAACATATCGCACATTTATGGGCCGACCATCGAATTCTTGTAGTTTTTAAAACAATAAAAATAAGTACATAACTGCAAGTAGCCTTGTTGGGCTCCGAGTGAATCTTCCAGATATTTGATAACCTAGTCTGATATATACACATGCACAAAAGCGCCACCATATTCATAGTCTCTTGATTTCACGTGTGGGAATCCGAAATACAAAATATGATGATGTATGACTGAATTAGGCTTCCATAGTTTCATGAACCCAAATTTGTCCAGATACCACAAGGAAAGCGTGCTTTACGTGTTGCTGCAGTTCCCCTACCCTATAAATAGTGAAATTCAAGTTTCAGACACGTGGTTGCATTTTGCTCCTGTGTGAGATTCCCCTTCCAATAGAGGTTGAAAATCAGCCATGGTGAGGAGAAAGTTAACGAACGCTGAAAGATGGCAAGTGATAGGCATGAAAAATGCTGGCATGTCATGCAGGGCCATTGCAATTCAAATGGGTCGTCATCACAGTGTTATCACTCGTTTGATTGTCAAACATGGTCAAACCAATGATGTCAATGACAGGCATAGGTCTGGTAGGCCAAGAAAGACCTCTAACAGAGAGGATAGACGTCTTTTCAGGATAGTCAGACGAAATCCATTTGCCACTTCAACAGATTTAAGACTGCAGTGGATGACCCATCAGAGACTCTCGACGATGACCGTAAGGCGTCGCCTCAGAGCGGCTGGTTATAACGCCAGAAGACCAGTAAAACGTCCTCAACTGACTGAGAGGCACATGCGGAATCGTCTGATATGGTGTCGTGCCCGTAGTCGATGGAACTTGGCCAACTGGAGAAGGATCCATTGGTCTGACGAGTGTCAAATGCTGCTACGAACTGGTCGAATTGTGTGTGTTTGGAGGCAACGTAACACTCGTTTTGCACCAAGGAACATCCAGAAGACCTTAGCATGTGGAGGTTTGTCTGTCATGATATGGGGTTGTGTTTCCTTCGGCTGCAAACTTCCGCTGGTGACAATTCGTGGAAACCTGAATGGCCAACAATACCAAGATGCCGTTCTACGTCCAGTGGTAGTCCCTCATTTCGACAATGCTAGAACACACAGATCTCGGGCAGTTTTGGCTTATTTGCGTCAAGAAGCTATTGCCACTCTTCCTTGGCCGGCCTGTAGTCCGGATCTTAATCCGATTGAGCATCTCTGGGACATTCTTGGCCGGAAAATCAGACATCGTGATCCCCCAGTTCAAAATCTCGCTGGACGTGAAGCCGCACTTCATGAAGAATGGATCCGTTTGCCTCAGAGAAGCATTCAACGACTTGTAATGAGTATGAGGCGTACGGTTGAAGCTGTGGTCAATGTCCGTGGATCATACACACGTTACTGACGTTTCTTTCTTGCAATAGACTCTGCACTCTCTAGGGTTGGTTGGTTGGTTGGTCTGTTGTTTAACGCCGCACTCAGCAATATTCCAGCTATATGACGGGGGTCTGTAAATAATCGAGTCTGGACCAGACAATCCACTGATTGACATCATGAGCATCGATCCACGCAATTGGGCACTCCATAGGGTGTCTATGTGACACCTGATATGGTCTGCTGATATCATGACAGTTACATGACAAAAAAAGTTTTTCAATGTTTTCTAATCCTTCAATTTCTGGTCTTCGGTAAAATTCCTTTCTGCTCTTATTCTTTTGGAACACAAGATTAACTTGCTTTGGGACAACTTTTGCATCACATGAGGTTTACATATACAGCTTACAACAATCGTACATCTCGTTATAACAGTCATCATTAAGTGCCAAAAGTAACAGCTCACAAATATGGTGGTTTTGTGCATGTGTATAAATGTATATCAACGTGGCCTTTTTTAGATTTTAAAACTTAGAAAAGAAATGTTTTCAGACACAACACACTATATATATTACTTTAAATACATATACCATATCATTATTATACCAACATTTTTTTCATCTTATAAATTGGAACAATGAAGTCATACTAATTTTTAATCTCTATAATGATGATTGTATTAACCTTGCAGTTTTTACATCCAGTTTGGTTTGACAATCAGATGATTGTAATACAGATAGAGTTCATTCTTAATTTCAAAAGGCCTTGCTTTTCATGTTTCCTTATTCGAAACTGATGTTTCCCAAATTCCCACATAAACAAATTATTGATGTTATTCTTTTTTCTTTTTACACCAACATATATCTGCATTGCACAATGACTGTTATTATTTTATTTTATATCTTGATATACTTGTGCATGTATACTAGTATTAGATTACACATGCATGACTTTTTAGCAGTCATTATCAGTTACTGAACTGCATGTTATGTCAATCAAGATAAGTAACATAAAAATGACTCTAGTATACTTTCATGTTTGACGAACCAATCAATTCACTGTGGGAACATAATTCATTACTTACATAAGTTACTTAGATCTTCTTAAGATCAAAATAGATCCAAATTAAAATGAGATTAAGGAGTCATTTCAGTAATATGTATACTGACTGAAGATGTAAGACAATATATACATTGCCTGAGTGAGTCAAAATACATATGCCTGATTAAAGACACTGGCTGTAACATTTATAAGTATAATCTGTTATATGCAAAAACAAATAACATTATTAAATGCATCTACATGGAATGATTGTGGGGTTAAATTTGAATTTATGTCATCATCAGAATATTTGATTATAAACTCTCTAAAATCATATTTGCTATATCATAATAATATCTAATAAATAGACTTAATACTACAGGTGTCTTGAAATACTGTGGAATGACAATCAGGATACATAGCTACAGCAGGATAGTGGATGGGTTGTAAGGGAAATAACTTGTCAACATAATGATAAATATACTGTGCCATTAAGTGCCAAAAGTAACAGCTCACAAATATGGTGGGTGTCGCTTAACTTTTGTGCATGTGTATACATGGAGGTTCATTTGAACGGCCTGTCATTGGGGCTATACAGGAAACATAAGCACTCAACGTATATCATAGCTTTAGTTCACCTAGCATTCAGACAAGCATAGCATTAAATTATTAGCATTGGTATACACCTGTGGAATGGACAAAAAGTAACTCGTCAAAAAGAATAAAAGTAGTTGTTATCCATAAAAAGATACTAATTTTATCAAGTTTCGGTTTGGGAAAACACAATCTTTCTTTTTGGTCAAATGGTTCAAGGAGGTTATTGGTACTTATTGGTATTGGTATCCTAACGTAAAGCCGCATGATACTAGCTCAGTTAATTAACATTGTTGTTACTACCTCCAGTTGTCATGTGAAGGCAGTGGATGGGGCTTATCATCGTATTATAATAACGCTTCTTTCAATATCCTTTCGCTGTATCTTACATGTGTAAGTAAAGGAGAATGTCCGAAATCTCGCGATTATTTTCGCACGTGAAGCTTGTTCGAGGCCGTTAGGGACTTTGAGGACTTTCTCCTACTTAAAACAAAGTTCGATCAAGTTAATGCCTCAAACTAATCTTCAAGTGATATTCACTACACTATGCTATACTATGGGAGGGTGACCACTCTTGTTTAACTATAGGAGGGGACCTTTCAATGAAAATTATGGGACGTTTTAGTACCCATACTCAAACTATTGGAGTGTTAGCAAAATGATTGTGTCTATCCAACTGTCATTAAAGTTCACGTAACTTTGTTTTAACAAAACCTAAAACCCCAACTATGGTCGTCCAGCCATGTTACTTTTGACATGCACTCAAAAAAGATGCAACAAACGATGTTGATACATAATGCCAACTTTCACTGTATTCTATGCAAACCAATGACATATGATCAATAACGAACGTAAATATACATAAAAAGGTCAAACATCAGAAGCAGCAGAAACATAAAGTTTGTGCGAGTGAGTGAATATGGTTTTACGCCGCTTTGTCGGTGGGAGGCACCAAAAATGGGCTTCACACATTGTAACCATATTGGGAATCGAACCCGACACTTCGGCGTGACGAGCGAACGCTTTAACCACAAGGTTACCCGACCGCCCCTAAAATAGTTTGATAGTATTTGGACAATCGGTTGCAGAGCAATAGGGCAACATATGTCTTTAAACATGAATTACGGTATTGTAAAATTCCCTCTGCTCGTGGTTTCAGGTTGTACTGAAGAAATATTTGTTCTGAAAACAAATGTTGTAAAACATACATTGTCCGGTTTCCCCTTTCACAGAACACCTACTGTTTGACGCAGTGAACCTTTAAATATCTACGAGCTTTGAGCTATTACAGCTTATCCATACCGAGTGAAATAATGGCGAACCTCCTGAGAATTGGCGAGGGACATTCAACATTTCGAGGTATATCCCTCACTTTGGATTTCTTGTCATGTAGGCAAGCTTTAAAAAAAGTAACTACTGGTAATATAGTGTGTTCATTTCACAAAATCTCAACCTTAGTAAGCAGCCAAACAATTATGTAGAGTTTTAGAAATGTTGTATGTTTTTGCAACATTATCTTTGTCTACCAAAGTTAAATGATTATTGGATATCTTATAACCATCATCGAGCTTCAACTATAGAAGCCTTGTGCTTGTATATTTAGTTCTTGAGTCAAACGTACGGGCCATACAGCAAGTTTGATTCCACATTTTATACACTCTCCTACCCAGAGTTCCATGCGGCCGACAGCCAGCCAGCATAGTATCTCTGCCACAGGCCTGCGCCATATGACGATTCGTCACATCTTTCACAGTCCATTCAAGATATTGAATATGCTTTTCATCCGTTTCATGTTTGACAAGTCTACACATGTTCATAAACAAATGTCAAAGAATGGTTACGGTTCATTAAGAAAGTATCCTAATACGTGAAAATCTACTCTTCTTTGCGTAGTTATCCTTTATTTACATTGAAGCCCAAAGGAGAGCTATAGCGATATATCACTTTGATGTATAAATATATATACTGTCATGCAACTCACTGTCGCA
Source organism: Haliotis rufescens (assembly GCF_023055435.1). Classification (NCBI taxonomy): domain Eukaryota; kingdom Metazoa; phylum Mollusca; class Gastropoda; order Lepetellida; family Haliotidae; genus Haliotis; species Haliotis rufescens. The sequence continues at coordinate 219,184 of NW_025964391.1, read as the reverse complement.
GTTGTAGTAGCATATCTATATAATTATGCAAAACAATATGTAAAGCGCCCCCAAATACTTGCATTAGTCCGTTCTATACTGATTTCTGAAAAAGCGCGTTTGTTTACAAACAAGAGAAAAGTCCGGTCACGTGAAATGCAAATTAGCCTGTGGCAGTGGTGTTATGCTGAATCACCACTGCGCCGGAGTGTGCATTTTATACTGAACACATTACTCATTTTGTGAAATTTGTTGTGATTGAGTCTTCAACACGGCGCCTGTATTTAGCATAGGTACGTGATGTATATGATTTCAAAATATACAAAATACTACTATCACTACAACTACACTTTGAAATAAGAAAATATTTGCAGCGAGATAAATGTGATACTATTTCAATAAACACATAAAACCATACTGACTCACAACAATACATGTACAGTTTCGAGCGCTGCTGCTCACGGAATTACTAATGTATGTGAGATATTCAAAAATTGCAAATAAAATATTGATTCTTCTAACTGAAAGGTTACATACAACTTCAACACAAGTGGTTTCTAACAAATACAAACTTGTCAACACATTTACACCACTTCAAGGTTGGAATGTGACCAGATAATCTGGGTATGCCTGTGTATCATTGAACACAACGTACATGACAGGATTGTTAATATCGTTCACGACCGAGTCATACAGCTCCGTGCCAGTGCTTCCTTTCTTGGACGGTGCAACTCTCATCTCAGGTTTCCCCAAAGTATATACGCCAGTCAAGACTCGAACCAGGTACAAATATTTCTGCCCTTGTGCGTCCGGTCTTGAGTATGTATCTTGGGCAGAATAGTTGGCATTAACAGCGAAATACACTCCTTGGCCGTAGTAGGTGGCTGAAATTGGAAGCGGTTATCTGTAGACACATTGGAATATGAAGAGCCAGTAGCCATTCCTTGAATGCTACGAACAGTGATATCTAAAGGTGTCATGTACTTTTCACAAGTAATATATGTGTAACGTGAATCGTATCAGAAAAAAACATATGCACATTTACTGTTCTTAAAAAAATCGCTCTTCTTTTGAGATAATTTCCATTGAGGAATTCAAATACATATATAAAAATATGCAATCTCAAGCTTCCGGCCTCACAGCCTTTCATATTCCCTGTCTTTCTCACAGGCTCTGGACCATATTATTTTCCATTCCTACCAGGCCTTTCTGTGATACACAAGCCCTAAATGAAGCAAGTCTCCCATCTCACTGGGGCTCCATTTCAATTTACATGGAGTTATATTTTTCTATCAAAATCATAATATTTTCAGAGACTAAGTGTTAGTCTGGGCCTTCACCATGTACACTCGTTTGGCACCACATTGAATACTAGAGAAGCTTGTTCAACCATTGCTGTGACTGATACAGGAGGGGAAGTTTAGTGAGGCAATTGATAAACTTTATATCAAACTTTCTATTGCACACAGATTATAAAGCTGCAAGTGAAGTTGTTTGAACAGAATGTGGTCGCTTCTAGCTGTTCATAAATGCTCACTGTAGAGTTCTGTCTTGTTGGATACGGTTTACCAGACAACCATTAACAGATACTCCAGACAATGTTATGATTTACACATTAGAAAAGATGATGCAGGGGACGAAAACCGTGTTTTTTTCTGACGAATACCATTATTTAAAAATAGTTTTGGGCATGTCTGGCTTGCACAAGATGTAGGTGACAGAAAGGTATTTCTTAATATTTTGAAACAAAGATGTAAAGATATTTATCAACATGAGTAATTCATGAGTCAAATTATTTTAATATTCTTCCGAAATCCAAAGTTCAATTGCATCATTATCTTATGTAATGAGAAACAATCTCCGTCGAATGTTAACCAAATTTAGCTGCAATGTACGTAATGTTAACATTAGAGCAGCTAGATTTTCCAAAAACACGGCAATTGACTATGCACCCTGTCCATACTCTAACCACCCTAATGAAGAGTGAGGGCGTATGGTTTGACGCCGCTTTTAGCAATCTTCCAGCAATATCACGGCGGGGGACCCCCAATGAAGATGAATATCACGTACTATCAATATGTCCAGAATATGCAAGTCCAAGAAATGATTACATGCAACCGTATTTAAACAAAACGGACCATCTCGGTAAAATTTGTATGATATACTTCAAATCGAAAGTGTGAATATGTTACTTACGTTATCCGTGTTATTGTACGTGTACGTGTTATTTTATTTCACATGAGAGCGAAGAAGCCTGTTAGGAAGTGCATTTCTGTAGACCCGTTCTATATTCTACGAAACTATAATGTCAAGATTGCGCAGCAAGTATTAACCATACCATTGTATACAAGATGTATTATTGGCCTTTTGGACATATATGCCTGTCTGTCTAAAGCAATACCTACCATTTTTCCCACAATAGCTTCTGTTGAACCCATGTGCATTGATGCTGCCTATAGCATCTGTGCTGGTACCGTGCCACAGCCATGCCTCATTCTGGGTACCCTGGGGGTTCTGCTTCTCAAGTTGCTTCTTTTTGGCCGCATATTGCTGATACAGAGATCTGTTCTGAATGCGAGTCACCTATGACAAATACGCAATGTATGATGGTACTTTTCAGTAACAGGGAAGGTGTTAGTCAACGTCGCAGGTTACAAACCACTGCAAAGGTTATAATGGTACACTTCAAGTCACGTCCTGGCAGAATATAATGTTCAAGTTGAAATGCGTTGAGTTGCTAAGGGAGCGGCCATTTGATATTATTAAAATTATTCTAGCTCATGGCTTTGATTAAAATATCTGGTTTTACCACTGCAGCTGAAAAGTATCTAGTCTCCATACAAAATTCCAATTAGTTTTATGATAAGGTCTTCATAGGTAAGAAATTTATTTTAATGGGAGGACTCTACATACAGCACATATGTAATACACAACGGAGATGGTGTTCTATCCGACATTCAGATGACGATCAAGAGGAATCTACTATTTCTTTTACAAATGTAAAAAGTTCTTTCCACAGATACATGCACATATTTTATGCAAACATGTCCGTACCTAATATGCCATGTTATCATTGGTTTTGTGTTATAAATATTGAGGTTAATGATGCACTGTTCCGAAAATAGAATCACCTCCGCGTGTGAACCATACATCAGATAGCATTGAGTGTGTTAGGTTTAAAAACATCCATATATCTTTATGCTATTGTATCGTAAAGAGTGTCAGATCATGTCCGTGTTACATCGTATCGTCACCATTGGATGGTAATTCATAAATACATGCATATGATAAAGTTATTCGTTATTTTGATATTATGTTCTTATGTATAATTTCCCGTTGCCACTACGATTTTGTCAAAGACTTTATAATTTCAATGACTATCTTCACCCGGAGGATATCATTTAGATCGGGAAAGAGGTCCATATGACGTTTGACCTAATATATTTTAACCGATTTGCCAACAGACGTTTCCTGATTTACGTGGATCTATGTTATATCTCGCATCTAGAACAAGTCTCAGTAAAGGTTTAGTAAATGTCATCAGATCTTAGTTAATATTGACTTACGAACTTTAACAGCTTTTCAAGAACCTACTTAAAAGGGAAATCTCCTCAGCTTACGCGTATATTTGTATTTTGAGAGGCAGAGGCAAGGAAAAACTATTATGGTATTTCAAGTTCATCGACTGTACGTTTTATAGAGATTGTGGTATCGTACCTGAAGAACCTTGGCTTTGCTGTTGTTGATAGTTGACATGAACGTTTGTTCAACCATCTTAAACTCTTCACCGCCAGCTGCGACTTGAAAACACTCAATATTAACATCATCCGCCATTTTCTGCCAGCTCGGAGGTAGGTCAAATATTGATTGTTTGGCCTCTGAAAAACAACACGTAGGATATAAATACATTTAATTAAGTATGACACCTACACGAATGTCACAATGTATATATTCTCTTCACGTAAGGATGGTGTGTAGTGAAGAAGTGTGGTTCGTATGTATTTGCTTAAACAGACTACTCCTTGACCTCATCGTTGAGAAAAATATAAATGGCTGTATCTGCTAATACTGTATGCCGAATTAGGGTTGACAGTTTGTTGTCCACCGTGTTCTAATCACAAATAAATAAATAATCTCTGTTGTCCTATTCATCGTGGCATTGAAATTGAATATATTTGTCTCCAAACACGTCGCCTTAGTTGTCAGATGGCGTTTTACGAGTGTCTATATATACTATCGGAAAAGATTAACTGTGCTTCACATAAAGTGGTGTAAACGTTATGTTATTGAAAATAACAACATAATATTTGATCACTCTTCTGATCAATGTTTTATCACAACGAATTCGTTGACATAACCGATACATGGTAACAGGAGACAGAGCCACACGCCCTCACAGAGTGGTGGTGTAACACCTCAATTAACAATGCCACAATCGGATGTGACTACCATATGCGTTGATACAGAGCGGTGGTGCATTGAAGACACGAGAGACATTGAAGCCCTGGCATTGCACAAGCGTTTGTTACGGTTAAACAAAAACGTTTTTATGGGCACGATAGTTCTACAATTATTGTGTGCTGTTCACATGACAAATACCACGAGTGTAATTATCATGCTCCCAACGAACACGCAAAGATACTAATCGTGCGCGTGTAAATTGTGAATCTCGACCTTATAGTCGAGGAGATGTCTTGAATAATATGTAGTAAAAAGTGCATTACATAACTTTATAGTAAATTTATTTTTAATGAAAGTTATGTGAAGCACAGTTAATTATTCCGTTAGTATATTTAGATACACCTTAGATAATACTATTTTCTCACCCTGCAAAAGGTCTCGTCGCATGACATTGTATGTTTTCTTTGCTGCTGTTCCCTCCAAGGACGAAAAGTCGATTTCGATCTTGGTCTTCATGAAAGGTACCTTGAACGACTTCTTATTGTCTGTAAATGCCTTTTCTATTGCTGCATTTTCCTTCTTACCAAAGTCCTTCTTATCGGAAGGACTGTCTTTCTCGAAATAGGCCCACTGTATTGTTCGAGAGAGTAGGGTCGCCTTTTCTGTTTCGCTCTCCTCCTTCTCAATGTCACGTAGGTATTGAATAACCTCTCCTGTGGCAAGCCCAACCTCACCTCTCAGTCCTGTCAGTTCTATAGCTCCTTTGTTTCTGTCGACTCTTAGCTCCACATCAAAGTGTTTATGCAAGGAGTCAATCTGGAAGTATATTTTCTGTGTCAGTAAATCGTCAGGATGCTCGATATCCTAAGGGTATCTACTTCTAATCCAACAATTAGGGATTCGAAAGAATATTTATTATGCTGCAAATAACAATTCCAAAGCATCTGAATATTTATCTAAGACTTTTTTTCAAATGAAATTGAAATTCACAACAAATTATAAAAGGGGGAAACAAAAGTGGATTGAAGAGGCTAGTAAATAATAACATATATTTGAGAGGTCTTTTTGTAGAAATACATTTGCAAACAAAAACGATAAAACCTTTTCAATAATAATAATTAATATGTAGCAGAGTCCGTCGTACGATTCCGACTATTTCATAAGCATGATATGCTTGTCGTAAGAGGCTCCTAACGGGATCGGCAGATCAGGCTCGCTGACTTGGTTGATGCATGTCATCGTATCCCAATTGCTTGGAACGATGCTCATGATGTCAATCACTGGCTTGTCTGGTCCAGACTCGATTATTTACAGATCGCCGTCATATAGCTGGAATATTGCTGAGTGCGGCGTTAAACAACAAATCATAAGCATGAGAGGGGTGGAGGAATAGCCTTGTGGTTAAAGCGTTCGCTCGTCACGCCGAAAGCGTTCGATTCCCCACATGGGTACAATGTGTGAAGCCCGATTCTGGTGTCCCTCGCCGTGATATTGATGGAATATTGATAAAAGCGGCGTAAAACACTCCTCACTTACTCACTAGTATTCACTCATAAGCATTTGTTTATGAATCACTACAAAAATAGTGTTTGCGAAAAAGTGAGCGTATCCTGCCCTCAACAATTGCAAATGCAGGTCAATTGTTCATTTGAAAAATAAATCACACGGGAATATATGGTACAACATCATTTTGCTCATTGACGGACCAAATGTCTACCATAAAACTTATTTAATGCTTCTTTAAGAACGTGGTTGTTGTAACGCTGATCAAACAGCCTTTGTGCAAGATTCGTATGACGCTCTTTCAAATCTTCGTACAAAGAGCATCCTCGATTGTACCTCAAACGTTGTGAAATGTAGACACCAAGGCCTGGACATTCTGGAATATTGCTGGACAGAAAGGGACGGATGTGGCGGACTCACTGGTCTCCTATATTTCTAGTTCAGGTGGGTAAATCAGTGGAAGGAAATTGGGTATTTTAATTTTTTTTAACAATATCAGATAATCGAAATTCCGGAAGCTTTAAGTTAAATGGCTTGGCCAAATGCCCGTGTTGCCAATCCAATGCGTGGTTTTTGGCATATTTCTTCAGTTATTTGTGGCATTATTTGAGATGTCACTTATGGCAAGCTCTTTGATTAAGCATTGAATGCGTAGTGATCCTTCTATACAATGGCAGAGTTATTTGAGGCAATGTCAGTTGGATCTACTATAAACTTTTCATCAAGGGCATCCAGTTTCATTTTGTTATTCCAATATTGTTTCCAAGTTTTATTTTCTTCATTTTTCTCATTCTACGAAAGACAGCATCACATACTGACTTAAGCCACCCCGAAAGACATTCAACAGGTTCAGCTTCTCTTTTGGCCATTATTTTATCAAATGTTTTGACAGGATCCATAATGATTGTAAAGTTGTGATCCTAACTGGTATAAGGCTGTTCACGGGATTTAGGACCATATTTGACTAGTAACTGTTGAAGGCTGGTATTGTCTTCTTGCAAAACCTCTAATGGCAATACACATGTTCCAAACTCAAATAATGGGCATTGTTACTGTAAAGTGAATATCGTAACCTGATGGTCTGTTAGTTTTGTTATCACTTGGTCCTGTGATGTCTGTGTAATCCATTCCTCCTTGCATAGTGCTTCCAGGTTCCTTATACCATTGGCTATGTTGTATGATTGGTCAGAGAAGAAGAAGAGATCAACCCACCCTGTCGAAGTGGTGCCTGACGAAATGTACGAAGAACAAGATGGAACATACCAATCCTTTGGAAGCGTAAAGGCAGTTATCTTATTGATAGATAAAACGACAAAACCCTTTCCAGCCCGCCTATGAATGCAACGAGGTCATTCCATCACGGTTAATAATAATAAGGAAATTAGTTCAGCAAATACACAAACACAAAAATAACTGTAATCAATTAAATTTATGGATAACTGAAAATAATGGCAATAATGACGACATGGCCTATATTCCAACTACTAATTGTTCAGACAAACTAGGGTAGCTTGATGAGATTTTTGTGTCTGATGGGTCCAAAGAAAAAAATATTCTTTCTCCCTCTCTTGCACATTTCTTATAGGAAATTAAAGTAGAATTCATTTAACCATAATTTGTGTAAAACAAAACTAATATCAAGGCAGAATTGGGATGTGAAAGTTTGAAGTTGTTTGAAATATTATTTAATATTATTAAAGATCATTTTCCTATGGGGTATCTCTTTGCAATCGTTAACAGCACAAATACAACCCCTGCACCTTATTGGTAAATACTTACCTCTTGTAATGATAGATTGTTCCTGTGGTATTCCTCCTGTGCCTGCCGAGTGTTTCACCATTGCAGCAAATGGTTTTAACATTGCTTCCTGGAATACAACTACTCGAACATCGCTGATGTTAACAGCCTGAGGTCCGAACTCAGCAAATGCTTGTGACATAAGCTTGGCAATATCCTCAGGCTGTATATTACCGATGCCTGTACAGAAAATGTTGCTTGATACAATAGAAGCTGACATATAGATGCAAAGTACAACTATGAAAGGAACATTCTGACTGCTGCACATCTCTTCAGCTTCTTTTTATTATTATTAATATTATTTTTATTATTATTGTTGTTGTTGTAGTTGTTCTTATCATTATTGACCACTGCTGTTTCTTTCAAGTTCCGAAAAACGACCACTACATCTGTTATATTTTCCAATAATCTTCATTTGTTGATTGAGAACTACAACGAAACATATATTCTGATCCAAACATGGATGAAACATTACCAATAATAATATGTAATATATTAACACACTCACAACGACTGCTACCAGTTCTAGCCACGTTACCTGTTCCCAGCAAAGGGAATGCTACTGACTGTGCACCACGCAGTTTTTCTGCCTCTTCCAGACAGCTGAGGACTACTTTCTTCCAGTCATTGCCGAAATGGTGCCCGGCCACATGGAGGACGTATTTACACTTCAGACCTTTGGATGTCGTGCTGATAACGCCATGCTGTCTCATGTCATCAACTGTAACAGCAAATGTAAATTCAAGCATTCTGGTCTTGCTACCGATAAAGCAGTTAAGTCAAAGAAACAAGTCGTGCCAATCCAGACTTGAACATGTGCTTGCGGCCTGACAATACTGGGTGTAACTATTCCCTTGAAATCTGGATACTCAAGTGCCAGAGCTAATGATTGCTTTGGGGATGTTTCCCATGGACTTAAGACTGAACCCAACTTCTCTCACTCATATCAACAAAACATTCTAGTGGATAAACCCTTTTTAAAAGATACTCACATTGACGTGAGCTTCGTTTTCTACTTGTGTAACACCGACCACGAGCGATTACATAATTCACATGACATTCAGAATGCTAGATTACATTAATATTAATGTTACATTGATGTTACATTTCCACATAAAAGATCTGAAGTCTTCCTGAAATGTTATTTTATCTACAATGTACAACTCCAGGGTATAGCAAGTGTCTTACACAACTGCACAGAGAATCGATATGAATCTCACCTTTCTTTGCACACTGCGACTCCATATCTTTGCCACATGCTTTCCTGATAGCACTTGAGACAGCACCTTAAGGAAATATACCATACTCAGCACACGTAAGGCATTCCTCTTTCAGTTTATCATGTAATACCACTTTGCTAATATCAAGACACGTCTGCCTTTACATTTCATTAAGTATCTATTGAGACAACTTCTGGCATATCATGTGAATACAGGTGTTATTTTTGATTAAAATAGTGTACAGTAAAACAAAATGTATATCTCTTTATCAGGTTTATTGAAAGGAGCATATGTAAGTCCCTTGTGAATTTGTGCTAGTAAAACGTACCTATACTTTCCAATTCCTTTAATGATCTTAATGTGGAAGTAAAATATTCACTATTTCCCTGACATTTTTTAATACGTTCTTTACCTTATGGTACAGTACATCTCTATATTACTCATTTATTCTGCTAATGGTCTTTACATGGAAGTAAGTGGAATGGTCTTCACATGATACCATCCGACTACTCTCTAGTCCTGCTATCTTCTGATATAGATTCAACTGTCTAATCTATTGCACTGCAAAGGTCTGGTATGGTATCAATTGGCTCCTCTCTTTTCCTCCTTTTTTCTGCTAAGAGTCTCACTAACTGCTGCCCCACCTTTCTTCAGGTCCAGTTCCATGTTGGTGCTGTTCACGATACAGTCTGTGTCTTCTTCTGTTATGTCCCCTTGTTTCATTTGCACTGTAATATTTCCAAACTGTATGCTACCAGAGCCGGCGGAGGCGCTCCAGGGACCTTCTGAAACAATCCCACGAACCCCTGTAACAAAAACAAAGATGATGAGAGACCGAGCAAGATTAAATTAACGCTGCTTTGAACAGTATTCAGTTGTAGCAAGACGTGTCAGTTTGATGTGGGGAACACAGGTCTTTACGACCTTAAAACCAACGACACACTGACAAATTAAGCGATATATAATCAGAAGGTTGATGCCTTGCATAAGACATCGAAAGTGCGACACCTTAGACCGCTGGGCCACCCGTTATATAATATGATTGTATACGCATTTATACGTAACTGGATCATGAGCAGAACGTTTAACAGAATCACACATTTTAATGGCAGCAGGTACCCCTACAGGCCACCACCTCATGGAGGTATAATTTACTCTACACTAGATTTGATCAGGGAGAATCCGCTTGGCCACCCGTCCGTTAGACTTGGTTGTATACGCATATACACGTAACTGGATCAAGAGCAGAAAATCCTCATGAATGGCAGCAGTTAGCCCTACCAGCCACTAACATAGAGATATTATGTGCGCTATACTCGTTTTCATGCCATTACCAAGAAGGTCAAGATCATCACATCATATTTCTCGTCGCAATGGATTAACTTGGAAGTGATTTTGCCAACTTTCTTTGAATATATACTAGTAGTTGCTAAAGAAACCGAATGTACCTTTAATTTAACGTTTTATTTATTTAATTCAATATTTTGACGTTGATTGGAAGCCTTGATAATTAGCCTAGTGGTTAAAACGTTCGCTCGTCACGCCGAAGACCCGGGTTCGATTCCAGACATGGGTACAATGTGTGAAGCCAATTTCTGGTGTCCCCCGTCGTGATATTGCTGGAATATTGCTAAAAGCGGCGTAAAACCATACTCACTCACTCCCCATCCTACGTTACAGGAAATCAAAGGAATAAATCCTATATCAATATTGACAAATAGTCCCGCTCTTTTTTCTTACCTGATTTAGGTGTTCGTATGGTGGATTGTTGATTCAATGATTTCACTGATTCCTTCATCTGAGACGAAACTGCGAGAAACATTGACTTCTGGAACACAACCACCCGTACATCTGTCAGGTTGGATACTTGAGGCTCGAACTCGGCAAAGGCATGAACCATGATCTCGGATATTTCTTGAGGGTTGACGTGACCAGCACCTGATGGCATGTGTCGGTATTGTTATCATAATTAGCATAAACTATTAAGGGTGGTGGTGAGGTAGGCTAGTGGTTAAAGTGTTCGACTCCCTACATGGGTACCAAATGTAAAGCAGTTTTGTCTGGTGTCCCCGCCGTGATATTGCTAGAATACTGATTAAAGTGGCGTAAAATGACACTCACTTAATAAATCACTCAATCCCTCATTGACTATGACCTATAGTTGACTTGTAGTATATCTGGGAACGAAACATTAATATATATAAATAAATACAGGTATATTAGCACGGTACATATCCATTCATTGAACACCATATTATCATTATTTCATTATTAACTTGAAAGAAATAACTTGAACCTACCTGTTCCAAGGACCGGAAGGGCAATTGAGCGCGCATCACCCAATTCGTCTGCCTCCCTCAAACATGTGAGGACCACTTTCTTCCAGTCATTGCCAAAATGGTCCCCCGCCACATGTAGGACGTAGCTACACTTCAGACCTTTCGCTGTCGTGCTGACAACTCCGTTCTGCCTCATTTTGTCCACTTTATATAAAGTATGGTTCTGATCAGTCTTTGGAATTATCGAGTTTCCATAACACACGCACGTTTTTACCGGAGAAAGATGTTGCTGCGCAGTTATCTTTGTATAACACGCTATGAGCACAGCCTAGAACACACACTGCATATATTTTTCATGGAGAACCGCAGCTATTTATACCTGTATGTATGAACATGGCTGACTCACTACAGGAGCCGCAGCCGATCACACCTGTGTGTATGAACATGGCTGACTTACTGCAGGAGCCGCAGCTGATCACATCTGTATGTATGAACATGGCTGACTTACTACAGGAGCCGCAGCTGATCACATCTGTATGTATGAACATGGCTGACTAACTACAGGAGGCGCAGCCGATCACACCTGTGTGTATGAACACGGCTGACTTACTACAGGAGCCGCAGCTGATCACACCTGTATGTATGAACATGGCTGACTTACTACAGGAGCCGCAGCTGATCACACCTGTGTGTATGAACATGGCTGACTTACTGCAGGAGCCGCAGCTGATTTATTGTATTGAACCACACATTCAAGGTACAAATGATACTTGTTTTTGAATGTAAAACGATTCTCATTGTTTTTCCAAACAAGCACTTGTTCCTTACCTTTCATTTTGCACTGTGAGGTCATGTCTTTTCCGCATGCTGTGGCGATAGCTACGGACACAGCACCTGGAACAGAAAATCGTGTAAATATTCAATATGTCAACATGTGCAAATAGGCTCACCATTTATTGACTTTTCTTGTCTAACGAAGCTCAAAATACCAGATATATGACGGCGCTTCTGTAAGTAATAAAGTCTGGACCAGACAATCCAGTGATCGAAATTATGACCATTGTCCCACTCTATCGCAATCAACCAAGTCATGACTACCCGATCCCTTTTGTCGCCAATCCCTTTAGGTTGTTTGGGACCTAGTCTACCCCGCAATCCCTACTAGGGAGCAACAAGACAGTAAAGAATGTGCTGTTACTAGGCCCAAATCTAAACAGGTTATAATAAAGTTATAAAATAATATCACGGTTATATATTTTTTTAACATTCAAAATGAGCAACATGCGTCGGAGCTTGTTAATACTCAAAGATTTGAGTATTGAAATACTTAAGCACAAAGAATTATTTGAATATTTGATGTTCAACAATAGCATGCACCAATTTCAAATATCTTCTACATAAGTTTTTTTTAAATAAGTGTATAATTTTCATCCCATCCGCAAAGACAGAAGTTGGAATATAGAAATAGCGCCAAGGCACAGTTGCAAACAGGTATATTTGGGAACACACATGAACTTTTTGTAAATTAAGTATATAATCTGCATTCCATCCCCTAAGATGGGTATTGAATAGAAGATGCACAAACAATTCCATAATCACAATTGACATCTCTACGTAAAGCCACTGTACAGTGCTTAACTGCCGGGCAAAAGAGAGTATACAAGCAAGTTTTATTGTTGATAAAAGGTGTTGACGAATAGGTGAGCGCATCTTACCCCGCAGGTGGCACCAATCACAAACACATGCAAACATCTCAAAAACACATGCAAACATCTCACAAACATATCCCGGTCACGAGCCGAATGCAATCTGCAATCTGACTCCAACTATAGTTGTACATTTTATATCAGTGTTTCAGATTCCTGAGAAGACGATTACGAAATTGAATGTTTAATTTGTTTTCAGTTCTATACCATAAACAAGTTATACCATGGCCCGACACGTCTTCAGATTCCAAGACGTTTCAGTTTCATTGCAGTATTACTAAACGGTTTTCACAACTGAACACATCACAGCTGTATTATAAAGCGAGACATCCTTCTAACAGTTTAACGGTAACAAGCAATACAAACTACTACTGATCTACAGCGTCAACCCGCTCTTTTTTCACCTCTTTGTAGGTCCAGCTCAGGGTTTGTACTGTTGACGATGCAGTCAGCGTCCTCCTTGGTTATGTCCCCTTGTTTGATCTGAACGTTGAGCCGTCCAATCTGAAGTCCGTCCGATTCAGTCTCGGATACCCATGAATCTTCAATACAAGTTAAAATGTATGTATTCAAATATAACTGAACAATTTAATGAACGAGATACTGTCCCTATTTCAACAAAAGAACAAGAAATGGTTTCCCTCAACACAGAAAACAAAACTCTCAGCATACCTTCAGTGTTCACTTGTTCAAAGAAAGAACGGCGATCCTTTACCACAACTGCTGGCTCAGTTATCTCTCCTGTCTCCATTTGTCTTTTATACTTTTCAAAGGCCTTCGTGAAGGATTGAAAAAGAAAACACATACATACTCTTTGAGTACAGAAATAACACAAAATAAAATATTTTCCTTGTTTAAGATTAATTATCTCCATCGAGTGTCTTTTGATAACAGTATGAGTGTGAGATTCTATCAGGACATCCCGCATGAATCTTCGACCTTTTTTATGGTAACTGGTGACGTCACAAACTCACAACGACATACAAAGCGTTACAATGACACGCAAAGCGTTGTGATACAATGCAATTACAGCCTTATCTCCTTTGCAACTGTAATGCAATGGTTCGTCATTTGTCATCAGGTGTTGTTTTCTAACACATGGAAATATGTTTGATCACACCCATACTACATCTCACGCAAAAGTCAGTTTGGAATGATACATACATGTATTCAAGTTTCTGAGCAGTTAAGTCAAACTTGCAACCGTCAAAAAAATGTTTCCCTTTCTATGACCATCTAGAAGCTTCAGACGAATGTGTCCTTGACACACATTGCATATTGCTCCATCGAAAAATCAATTTTAACATACACTATAATAAAAAAAATAAAAATAAAAATAAAAATAATAATAATAATAATAATAATAATAATAATAACGCTGTGTAATTATGTGTTATCTCTTACCTGGATGACTTGTTTGTCTGATGGATAAATCACTACTCGAACTTCTTCCAGTGCGGTGCTTCTCTCTTGAAAGTTATTGACAACTGTGTACATAGTCTGAGCCACGAAGTCAGGTGCATAGCCAAGGTTCCCTGTGCCTAGTGCTGGGAAGGCAATGGTTCGGCATCCGTCATCAGAAGCTGTTTGCAAACACTTCAGAATGATATTCTGAAGTACCTGTTCAGGGGAAAGGCAATATGGAGAAAAATACATACCATCTAAACAAATACCATCTTTCATGAATGTCCACAAATAGATTCTTGATATGGTTGCTGTGTCAGATAGGATTCGAGCCTCTTGAAAAAATTGGGGTGTCATCATTTTTAGGAACAGGTATGTGACATTTTAGCCCCATTGGGGTTGTGGTCACTGAGGAGATGATGTTTCAAGTGTGAAGCTTTACGAGCTTTACGAATTTACAGGCACGGTCAAAGTGTAAAAAATAGGATCAAAGTTTTGAATGTGTGGAGCACCACCGATAACTACACATGTACCAAATTTCATTTTATTATGAAAGAACATGTCTGAATAATGGCCAAAAATAGCTCTGCCAATATGGCTAACGAGACGGCCATAGTGAAAATCAGATTAGGTCTTGAACAAATTGGGCTGTCATTGGTGGGAAGAAGCATGAAAGTTCAGTTTCACTGGAAGGGTTTCCAAGGAGAAGATGTTTACGACGGACGACGAATGATAGACACTGGTCAAACAGGACACGGCATAAGCTCACTTAACTTGTTCAGGCTAATAAACCAAAACGGCTGAATTGTTGGTTACAAAAGACGCTTCTGATTCAGAGATACAAAAATAACTGGGTTAACTTACATCAGAACTAGAGGCACTTGCAGTGGACAGACAGGCATGATACACACGACATCCCAAGTTTCCTCCAGAACTGACAGCAACATCTCCCGGCTTTATTCCTTGGGGATACTTCACTGACAGCTCATCCTGTATTGTGTTCCCTGCAGCTTTCAGGATCGACTTGGACACAGCTCCGTTGTTAAGATCAAGGTTGTTGGACGTTGAGTTTATGATAGCATCAGCCTATTGAAAATGCTTGCTGATTACAAAAACTTTGAGACTGCGATAATATGAAATAAAAAAGAAGGTGCTCGGGCGTGTTTCTGTGTATATCTACAATTTCAATGATCAGATAACATCTTGGTTGACCTTCAATAGCAACACAATAGTATAACCGTTTATACTGATTAGGAAAGCTTAATGTAGTTCCAACATGAGTACTCGTATTACTGTTCCTTCACTTCATCATCCATTTAAGACTCTAATACATTTCGAAAAGCATTGCAATTGAAAGACACGCACTACACAAGACAGAGAGATCATCATATTACACAGCTTAGCACTTAATATACCATACTTACTTTTTGTTTCGCAATTTCGCCTTTGACAATTGTCACTTTGCTGTGTGAAGATGCTTTTTGTCCTTGAGTTGGAAGGACACCTTGTGAGAGAAAGAAACACAGCCACCATGTACTAATCAAATCAATATTCAAGTAACATGATGTCAGACAGGGAATTGTCTGTAAGCACCCTGAGTGCCACAAACACTGACTTGTGTGCACATTCTAAGTGAAGGTAACTCATAAAGACAACCTTGGGTTGCCAGAACCGTGACTATGCTCGTAGGTGTAATTATTAAACACTGAATACCGTCAAAAACAGCTTTAAAAAGCCCAAGTAACTCAACAGTTAAATAACTCATGGTTGAGAGAGAAAGAGGGGGTGTGGTGAAATGAGGTTTAGTCTTCTAGATTATTGCGCTTATACAGCTATGGGTATGCATCTGTTCGTAGCTGCCGGTACTAGTCTGGACTAATGCCCATTTTATAGTGCTAGGCAACTGAGATAACACAGACTTTAAAAGATATGTACATTCAAAAATGGCATTGTTCTTTGTCCAGTTCTAGAAAAGCAAACCACTACATTTAAGACTACTATTATACTAGAACCTTATCTATTAAGTGTAAATTTACATAAGTTTAGAACAGCTCTTTCTCGATTCCGTTGTGGCTCACATGATCTATTTATTGAAACAGGCAGATATGAAGGTATTGCAAGAGAACACAGACTTTGTAGGATTTGTAAAACTGATTGTACTGAAGATGAATATCACTTTTTATGTGTATGTCCAGTGTATGAAGATTTAAGAGCAAAATATCTAAATAACTATTTCTACCGCAACCCAAACGGTAACAAATTTTGTAAAGTAATGACTTGTGATTGTACAGAAACTATTAGAAATCTATCAATGTTCATTTATCATGCCATGACACTAAGAAAATGTATGAATGTGGAACACGCCCCACACATTGTACTATAGGCCTTTGGCCACATAAGTACCATGAATAAAGATTGATTGATTGATTGAGATAACATGCTGGCGTGTATCATGAAGACCCCACTCAGGCACAGTATACTGACTCCAGGCTGAACAGTCCTTGTTTTATTCCCAAAATGCTGAGCACCATGCATGGTAACAACAAGTACCATCTTTTAACGTCTTTAGGTATGAAACACCAGGGGATTGAACCACCGACCATACGCACTCTGGAAAGACGCTGTATCAACTAGACCCCTAGAAAAAGAGCTCTCATGTTATATTACATATC
The DNA here is from genome assembly GCF_023055435.1 of Haliotis rufescens. NCBI lineage: Eukaryota > Metazoa > Mollusca > Gastropoda > Lepetellida > Haliotidae > Haliotis > Haliotis rufescens. The sequence continues at coordinate 202,223 of NW_025964391.1, read as the reverse complement.
TTAAGCTTCGAACAACTCCAAAAAATATTTACCGACACCACCAGTGACTGGTTTGGGTTTTGAAGCTATTGGAAGGCGTGAATCAGTTGTATTGTTGCTCTGTGTCAGCGCCACTCTTCGATCACTAAACACGAACTGTAGAGCCTCGGCAAACAGCTGGGTGGTTTTCCCGCTCATGTCAATCAGGTACACATTCGTCACGCTGCTGTTTGGACTCTCCAGAGTGAAGAATTTCTTAATGGCCTCAACAATGTGCCTGAAAAGAGACATAAAACTAATCATCTAGAAATAAGAATATTGATACATCAGATATTGACTGTAGTTAGATGTTCCTGCAAAAGAGTCCCGAAAACACACCATTCGTGTGCATATTTACTTATTATTTGTTATAAAAATAGCATTAGAATAGTATGTGCATATGAGTTAAAATGTGGTTTCTCATTTACGAGACTAACATACACTTGAGGATTTCAATGAGTTCAACGTTTCCAGTTGATGGCAAGGTTGATTTGACTTGGTTGATGAACGTTAGTATCATATACGAATGACATACACGACTTTATTGACATGAATGCATATCTCATTCACCTGAACGTTCCTAAGCACATAAATGATATACCTGGAATATCAAAGTGGCGTAAACCCACATCACTCACTCACTTACTCACTCCAACAACATACATGTCAAACGTTTTGAAATATTCTCTATTTCAGTTAATTGAACAAACTAAAAGGCATTTCGTGACGTTGTTTTAGACATAATGCATTTGTGAGGTACACTTTGTAAAGACACAAGTCTAGACGACACCATTCAGTCTTGATCTAACCTTGTAGCAAGATTGCCTGGGTATCGAAATATTCCAGCACTAAGGGCAGGTAACGCAATAGACTTGTATCCATGTCTGTCTGTCTTCTCCATGCTTAACATGATGGCATCTTTCAGGTCTCCTTCCTCCCCAGCATGACCACCAGACCAACACGGACCGACGGCATGGGCAACCATTTTACAGGGGAGACGTCCTGCACCAGTAGTTACAACATCCCCTGCTCTCAAAGCCTTGTTCTTAGTGTATTCATCACTCTCCCGTTGAATTGTAGGTCCACCTGATAACATGATGTTTATTGTAAACTCGATGTAAAGATGTAGGAATCCTTGAAATTGCCAGGTATTGTTATCTGGTTGTGTATATTGACAGAATCACAACAAGTTGTTTGTAAGGTTGAATTAATCATGTCCTATCACAACAAATATACATTATAAAAGCATTAAATAAATACAATATACATACCCTTATTTGCTATGGCTTTTGCCAATCCTCCAATGTGATCTAACCTGTTGTTAGCTGCATTGACGATGACGTCAACCTCCATAGCTGTGATGTCACCTATGACAACATCAATCCTTCTTTTCGAGTCTATGTCACAGCTAGCGATAACTCTGGTCCCAGTTGGGTTTCTACCCCGTGGTGAAGAAGAGACTGAGGCAGGTATTACGCCAATCGTTTCGACTCTTACTTTGACTGATTCATCAAATGACGTTTCTATGATACATTGACTCTCTTTCTCTGTTGAGCCAATGCCTTTCTTCCCATTCTCAGAATTGATGAACCTTCCGATCCCAGACTTCCTGAGGGTGTGTTTCTTATTAATGACTTTCCTTGCAAGACTTGTCAAATCCTGCACAGCGTTGGTAAGGGCCTCCTGGCAGCCACTCACTGTTATCTGTTGTGCTGTCGATTTGTAGTCCAGTTTGCCACTGTGTTTCACCATGGCATGGCTGATATCATTGAGCTCGCTTTCTCTATAGACACGAAGGAATCTGTAGACTGGGCTTGGCATTTTCACTATCTGCCTATACACCGAGTTCTGTAGGATAAAGTTGCGAACCTCCTCTTTGATTTCATTAATTGTGTTGTCAAAGGTGACAATTACAACATGGGAGGCCTTCCGGTCATTGTTTAGACTCACAAAACTGCCATATCTCGCCACTGCTGCTTTTTGAAAGGCTGCCCACTTGTCAGAAGACAGAAGGGAGGTATTTTCTTCATCAATTGGCTCACGATGCTCTACGATCATCTCTTTGAGCGTTCGCCCTAGAGCAGCACCATTTTCTTCTGTCGTTGCCATGACAATTACAGTTTCATTTTTGCTTTCAATATCCCATACTCCAGTGATCTTCTTATCCTTCAGTTTGTTCATGACCATAGCCTTCACGTCCTTTTGATCTAGAAAGGAAACCAGTCCCTGGGAAAGTGTAAGTCTGTGTGAACTGTAACTCGTACATCTTTCATACATTAAAACTTTACACTCGTTGATTTCGTTCACTTGACCTTTGAAAATCATCTCGTTATGTTCGACATTGACAGTCACGTTCAAATCTGTAGGATACCGCTTCTCAATATCTGCTACATAGCCATCCATCATAAGGAGCTGGAGCTGAAGTGGCTTCAAAGTTTTGATCGGCTCAGTAATCTCCTTCTGTTTTCTTCTGAATTCGTTCTCTACGCCTTCTACAGTTTCCCTCACTTTGGTAGCGACTTGATGTACCTCTGTGGCATGACCGACTACTGTGACCTTATGTTCTGCATCAGACGTTTTCACGAGAACAAACTTTGACTTGGCGATATCGGTCACATTCTTCTTCACATCCCCCCACATCTGTTCAAGGGTTGTAAATTCTTCAGTTTTAAAGTGATCAATAAAACCTTTCAGAAAGTCCTCTGTGTCTTTTTTCCAAGATTTTGCTAGCTTGACAGCATTTGGGGCATCCTTGTTGAGCGTGCATGTCATCGTAGCAGAAAAGAGAGAGACCCATATAATTTCGGCATGTCGCTCTTTCAGTCCCCGTTTCAGCTCCTCCTCATCGGTCTTTGAGTTTTGCAGAAACCTACATTTGGTTTCGTCAAGGTTTTGAACAGTAAATGGTTTTGGTTGTGTGTACCAAGATCCATCCGTATCCTCACTGCCTAGTCCAAGACATTCCATGTAAAGCGTCACAGTCAGTTTTGCACCATCAATCGTGTGTTGCTTTGGAAGGATTTTATCTATGGCTGAAACCAGAAAACACATATTCATCTGATTTCAGACTGATGTTAGATCAATAAATGAAATATATGTGATTTTGTTGATGATGCAGCAAAAGTTCAGTTACATTGAACTTTGATGACACAGCAGGGTATCGGGTGGGGGTAGTTGCTGATATATACACGCCATGGCCCAAGTTGTTGGAAAGGTGTCAGAACATGCATATTTTATTACACCTACCAATTCTACCTATACCATATGAGAGTACGGATGTCGCAATCGACTCAGGCACCGCAATTCGCTGGGCAGTTTTGCGTCCCTTTGGCACCCCAGAAACATATGGTTATGGGTTCGAATCCAGGTCGACCCGAGACCTACACCACGTCCGGCTTTGAGCTGACACGCCGTGATACAGAGATTATGAATAGTGTTTTTTTCTCCACAAGAATATCAGACATCGAGTCTCACGCCAAAGTTGGCATTATTTTGCAATGACATAAGCTTAGAGAATACAAGAAAGTAAACAATCAAGTTGCACTCAGCACTCCAACTACATGACGGCGGTCTGTAAATAAACGAATCTGGACCAGACAATCCAGTGATTGGCGAAATTGGGATACTATGACATGCATCAACCAAGTCAGCGAGCCTAACCACCCGATCACGTTAATCGTCTTTTACGACAAGCATAGTCGCCTTTTACGGCAAGCATGGGTTGCTGAAGACCTATTCTTACCTGGATCTTCACGCTTTGTAAACAGTCAAGATATGGATAGGACTGCAATCATTTATAACACTCAGAGGACTCCAAGCATTCGCTTCACTATCAACATTTCATATAATACATGTACGAGATGTTTGAAAGTCATAACACATAAATACATAAAGCTGACACGCAGAGACATAACTAAAAAGATTCCCAAAGTTACGTTAAACCATACGAATTCACTCACTGCATCGAACAGATGAAATTTAAATTACCTCTATAATCCTCAAACTTGACAATGCAATACTCATCACCATTGTGCAAGGAGGCTGTAGCTGGGATTCCATCGGTGTTGCCAGATCTTTTATTTTCAAAGTATAATTGCACAGTGTCTTCAGTCGACTCTGCCTTTAGTCCCCTTACAACCACACTGTCACATACAGGTACTTTATGAACCACGATGTGTTGTCCTTCAAGCTTCCTTCTCCTGCAATCTTGTTGCAATCTTTCGAAGTCTGAAAAGTGAGATGATAAGGAAGCTATACTTGTTAATTACTATCAAACGATACCGATAGAATTTTGTTGACACCTGTAGATAGATTGATGTTCATTTAAACGTTTCATAATCTATACTCACACGCAAACGACACGCAAGTGGTTTTAAGCAAATAGGTAACAAACACGGAACAATATATTGATACGAGTTTTATCATGTAGTGAAGCCTGATGGTGTTATCAATAGTTTTGTTTGCAGTTTGGAAGCCCCGAGTGAAAACGCCACATACAAAACGAATTGCCAAAACGCACCATTTCAATGAATATGTGGGTATCATGCACCCATTTCTCGCAAAATCGAAAATGCACGAACTGTCACGAAGTGTAGTAGGTATAAAACTGTGGCCGATTCTTGGACCTATCACTCCTTGGTCAACAATGCCACGCCTAACTCAAATTCAGAGAAACCAGGCTATCGGACGTTTGGAAGCTGGAGAGTCTGTCCAATATGTTGCCCCTCATTTCAACGTTAACATAACCACAATTTACCGTCTCCTGCATCTATACAATGCAACACAGACCACAGATGACCTTCTTCGGAACGGTCGTCCTAGGGTCATCACACCTCGACAAGATCGGCAGATTACCCGTCAACACCAGCGACATCCGTTCCTAACTGCAAGTGAAACTGCTCGAGAGACCATAGGAACACATTATCGACACATTAGCAGGCACACTGTGATCCAACGTCTCCGTTCCAACAACCTCAGATGTCGCCGACCAGCACGTCGTCCTGTTCTCCAACCACGGCATCGACAAGCACGACTTCAGTGGGCACAGGGTCATCACAATTGGCGTCATCGTGAGTGGAGGCGTGTCATTTTCTCTGATGAAAGTCGCTTTTGTGTCTCCCATACAGACGGAAGAGTCAGAATTTGGAGGCGTCGAGGTGATCGTTTCGCTGACAGAAACGTTGTGGAAAGGGATCCATGGGGTAGACCTAGCGTCATGATATGGGCAGGGATTGGACTTAATGCGAGACTTGGGCCCATGTGCTTTCTGAATGCTGGTCAAGGTCGGGGACACGGCGTCACTGCTCAGCGGTGATCAGACCCCTCGTTGTTCCATTTTTTGCACAACATTAACAACACATTTTCCAGCAGGACAACGCTCGTCCTCATGTTGCCAGAGCTACCATGGCCTTTCTGCAACAACACAACATCCGTGTTCTACCGAGGCCAGCCCTCAGCCCTGATCTGAACCCCATCGAACACTTGTGGGATGAGGTTCAAAGGCGTCTGCACAACGTGCGCCCAGTCCCTACAACTGCCGAGGAACTACGCACAGCTGCTCTGGATGTGTGCTTGATGATCCCTAGGGCCTTCACAAATCGTCTGATCCACTCAATGTACAGGAGATGTGTGGCAGTGATCAATGCTAATGGTGGTCACACCAGGTATTGACTGACACTTTGGGTATTGACCCGAAACTGTGTAAGCCCTTAACATTTGAAAAAAACCCAATTATGTCATCTGCTTTTTAATCCATTAAACTGTCTTCAGTCAATTTTTTGTCAATCTGGCCCTATTAGTTATTCTTGTCTTTACTGTTGAAACTTGCGTTTTCTTTTGCGTGTGAGTATATCTATTTTCATCTTTAACCTGTCTCTTGGTCTCGTGGACAGTGTCTACCAGCAAGGCGCATCATAACAAAAGATGGTGCTTGTTGTTACCCTGCCTGGTTAAATCAAGAACTGGTCGGCTCGAAGTAAGTATCTTGTTTCTGAGTAGGGTATCCATGTTAAACTGCGGCATGGTATATCAGTTGGCTAGCACTATAAAACTGACATCAGTCTGAACTCGTACAAACACACACACGCACGCACGCGCACATGCACACACACACACGTGCATGCACGTTGTTATAAGAATGTCATAATCGTGAACGCGACGTTAAACCCCCTCACAGATTTTCTCCTCAGGTACAGAAATTAGTGTAACCTGTTACACTTATAACGATGTTAGAAAAGTGTTGTAATAACGAAAAAGGGAAAACATGAGCTTTCGTCTTAATTTGAACAAAACTAGGTGAGCATCAGTTGTATGAATCACTTCAATGTTACAATGACATGGATAAATACAAGCGACAAATTCCATTCCATTAACACAAGAAATCAAATAAAGAAAACTACATAAAACCATTTCCTTAATCATAATAATTCTCACAAATTCATTCCCATATTATAAGGAACCTTTGCTGCAAGCAGAGTCGATTGTACGATCTTATAAGCATGTGCTTATGAATCACTACCAAATAGTGATGATACCAGGTGTTCGCGAATATTGAGTGAGTAAGCTGGGTTTAACGCAGCTTAAACAGGATTACTGTTATATCGCGGCGTGTCAGCTAAATGTGGGAGGAAAGCTAGAAGTGATGCAGGTCTCGGACGTTTACCACTTCGGTGAAAACCACGAGCATTAATATGGTGCTGACAAACCTAGAAAAATAATCGGAGTGAACCGGGATTCGAACCCACAATCATAGGTTTCTGGCGTGCCCAAAGATGCAATTCTGCACAGCGAATCGCGGCGCCTTAGACGACTGAGCCCCCCGTGCCCCCTGTTCGCGAAAAGGTGAGCGTATAATGCCCTACCGGTGGCACCGGTAGAACAAAATATTGCAAAGGCAATATTCATTCATAGATTGTTCATCTAAAAAATAACCAAGGGAACATACGGTAAAGTAACCTTGCAAACGGCATCGAACATTATTCTTGTCCTCCATGTGTTTACTTTAAAACGTTTTGAAAACTTTATTGAAGCCGTGAATGTTGAAATATAAGCCAGATCAAAGGACATTTAAGTAAGCGTTGTATGAAATCGTCATAGAAGGAGCATGCTTGATTGTACCTCAAAGTTTATGAAATGCAGACCCCAAGGGATGGAACTGCTATTTGACTATTGAAAAATGGAAGTCATCCTTGTCATACAGTCTTGGATAGTTACTCCGAATCTTTAAGTATAGATCTTGATATGAAACAGATGAGACGGTTTCACTGGACTCTTTATATTTGGTAAAAAAGTGGGTAAATCATTGGAAGCGAAGATGCTATTTGAATTAGAACTGAACAGTATCAGATCAGATAAGAACATCGACATACCCGAAGCTTAAGTAAAACTTCTTGGCCAAATTCAATTTCTTTGCTAATCCAGGCAGACTCACCACACGACTAACTACATGTAGTTCTTGTAGATTATACGTAGCTGCGCTACACTATGTATAGTGTTATCTCTTACCAGGGAAATTGTGATCCTCAAAAGTTACCAATGCTTTCCCGGGCTCTTCCCCATACAGGACTTCAGTAACGTTGCTTCCCTGTGCCCGTGCTTCCATAAAGAAAATTAAGTTCTCCTTGACAGTTGAGCTGCTTACGCCAGTCACAAGAAACCTGTTCTTGTAGCAAGGTATTGGGCGATGTAACTTTAGTGTCAGATTTGCTCCATCGACCTTGTGTTTCCTTTTCAGTACTTTTTGGACCACTGAACACAGAAATAATGAATTTGTAAAACAAGATGATATAATTGTTTTATTAGATAAGACCATTAGTGTGTGACCTCTGTTTAATCATGTTATAAAAATTGAAAATAGTGCAATGATTGCATTAAACACTTCATTACAGCTCATGCTTTACATTACAGACCCATAACAGACTCTGCTTGGATAATATGCATGTGTCTGGGAATGACTTCAATTGAATCTCTGGTCTGTCCTCAGAGGTGTGTGGTTCGTTTCCCCGACGCATTACAATGAAAGATACAAAACATACATGAACTGACGTTCACATTCACAAAATACACAATGTATACACATACTCTCAAAGACACACACACACACACACACACACACACACACACACACACACACACACACACACACACACACACACACACACACACACACACACACACACACACACACACACACACACACAGCCACACACAGCCACACACACACACACACACACACACACACACACACAGCCACACACACACACGCACACGCACACACACACACACACATACACATACACATACACACACGTACTATTTAACCACAATTCACCTCACCTTCAGTTTATTCTCTGTAAACTAACATCGGAAATCATTTAACATCGTCAATTATGTAATACAAAAACATAGGAGTCAAAATTACCTTCTGGAGACTCAAACGTAATGAAGATGACATCATCCTTCCTTTCATTTCCTGTCACCGTCCCGCCTCCACTTCTATTAGTGTTTTCAAAGTAAAGTTCCAGAGTTTCAGGGTTTGTATTAGGTTTAAATCCCCGGACTTCAATAGTGCTCTGTTCTTGTTTGTCATCATCAACATCGTCTTCATCATCGTCATCATCATCATCATCATCATCAGCAGCAGCAGCAGCAGCAGCAGCAGCAGCAGCGGACGTATGGCAGGAGGGTTCTGTGTAAGCCAAAACCTCCACACGTTGTTTGTTAATCAGATGGGATTTCATTTTGAGGATACGTTCTGCAGCTAAAAAAACGATGGCCTCCGTTATTTCCATATTACTAATTATCAAATCCAAGGGACTAATTTTCCTGTCACTGTAGTATTGTTTTATGTAGATGGGGTTCCGAGTGTTATTACTACCAAGTGTTAATACGAACTTTTAAAAGTATACACAGAAACCTACTTTCAGGATCTTTGAAGAAGACCAGAGCCTTGTTCTTCCCCTTCTTCATATCCACCTTAACCACCTCTCCTCCACCACTTCTCCGCCTATTTTCAAAATACAGCTTCACACTATCCTCAGTCGTGGAGGGCAGTATACCTTTCACTTCCAGGATAGTGGGACAGTCCTCTGGTGTGGCTATTAATGAAATGATTAACATATGCATGAATAATTTAATTGTAAATATTTCGAAAACCAAAATTTCAGATGGGTCACAGTAGCTGGAAAACACCATGTAAGCATGTGGCAAACTAATTTCTTTCAGGGGTTTACAATACTTAGTTGTAATGCTATGAAGGCCTCAAATCATATATGGTCAAACCAAGGATGGTCTTCAATATCAGTATACAACTCAGAACTCTTTAGACAACAAGCTACGACGAATTACTGCTGATCTGTCTCGAGTAAATGAATGATGTTTATCCCGAGCATTTCGTGAAGGACCTGCACCATCCATTCACGAGGGACAGATCATCAGTACTTCTGAGTTAAGGGTAGGTAGAGCCCTATGTATTATTCATTGACATTTTATGAGAGAAAGTGAAGAAAAATGAAGGCAGCCTTACGTAATGTAATCGATTTGTGACGTCATGAACAATGGATGACGTCGTGTGTATTTTTCAACAGTCTAGCACTGTGACGACATATGACTTCAATTGACCAATCAACATTGAGAATTGCTAAAATACATATGCGCATATATCGGAAAGATATTACATTCGATCATTATATTCTTATGTGTATTGTGCGTTCCTTGATCGAGATATCTAAATTGTGGAAGATGGTGTTCATTTCATTCTGTGACATCAATATCTTTTAACTTTTGTATCTGGTATAACATAGATATATCCAGTGGAACTCTCGAAATAATTGAGCCAGATATACCATACCTCTACGCTTCAGTTCATCCTGTTTGTGTGAGTCCTGGATAGGTTGGGGACCTGGGTGTTCAGAGGCAGATCGTTGTTGATTGGGTATTGTCTGCTCTTGGAGATGTGCCCCAAACAATTGGTGGGGAGAAGGCGCACCCTGTGGATGCATTTGGCGTCCTTGTGGATAGTTTTGAGCTCCTTGGTAGCTTCCTGGTGGATATTGTTCAGCTGGTTGATAGGGTTCTTGATAGTATGGTTGGAGTGGTGGATGATGGTATGCCTGGGGTTGATTTGGATGTTGGTGTGGTTGACCTGGTGTTGGATTTTGGTATGGTTCACCTTGTATTGGAAATTGGTAGTGCTGACCCTGTGTTGGATGTGGTTGGTGTGGTGGATAGGTCCCACGTGGGTATGGGAAAAAGTTATTTGGATCTGGTTGTGGAATTCTCCCAGGATTGCCATATTGAGGGTGTCCAGTTGCTTGAGGATATTGCGGGTGTTGTGGGTGTTGTAGGTGTTGCGGGTGTTGCGGGTGTTGCGGGTGTTGCGGGTGTTGCGGGTGTTGCGGGTGTTGTAGGTGTTGCGGGTGTTGTGGGTGTTGCGGGTGTTGTGGGTGTTGCGGGTGTTGTGGGTGTTGTGGGTGTTGTGGGAGATTCCAAGGGGCATAATAGTATGGCTGTACAGTTTCAGGATGTGGATATGTCTCAGGAAAGCCTGTCTGGATGTTCTGCTGAGAACTTACTGGGTGCATCTGTCGAGCAGGTCCTTGATGCATGTTCTGTGTAAATTCGACATGTTGCAGTCTTGGAGATCCACCAGGTTCTCCTGTTGGGATCATGTGTTGAAGAGCGTCCTGTGGCCCTTGATTTCTGGGTCCCTGGTCATTCTGTTGTGGGTCTTGGGGAATTCTAGGTGTCTCTGGAGATACCTGAGAGGATTGGGCAGCAGTCGGATGATCTCTAGTTGGCAGATGCGCCAGATACCCACTACCAGGTGTCTGATATGGGGAATTTGATCCATGGCCTGGAGATACCTGGGAAGAGGGAGATTGGTCTTGATTGTTTGATAATTGGCTGTCCCCTTTGGATTGTTGCGATTTCGTTATTTGCTTTTGGGAAGTTGGGGGTGTTTGAGCATGTGATGGTATTAGAAAATCGGAAACTGGGCTTGAACTTATTTCCTGCTCAGTGACGCTCACGGTCTGGACATCAGTATGTTGGGGTTGTGCAGGGGCAAGCGTTGCGTGCACAGGATCGTGTCTTGCTAGGGGCTTCTGTTCATCAGTTCTTATATCTTCTGAAGGTTGGGGGCTGTTTGAGTGACATGGTGGACCTTCTTCCTTGATATTAGGTGTCTGGTCCAGTTTAACATAAAAGCTTCATTACGATATCAACTTATTCATTTCACATAATGGTTAATTAAACACATATATTTTTCAAACAAAGTTCCTAAATGTTGACATTTTGTCCCAATGAAATATTGTTTTGTCCTGAAAATATCAGGGATATTGTTGTCATACGTACAAACGTTACGACTGAAATTGCTACACATTTAATCACTGATCTCAAAGTATTTTTCATGACAGTTCTATTTTTTCAAATATAAGAGTTATCATTACCGTGATGTAACGTGGAGGATCTTCCAGCCAAGGTTCGGGTATGAGCTCGTCGGGACACCTCACCGCCGATATTGTCGACACGCCTCCCTCATACCTACACTCTGACATCAGGTGCTCGGCCAGTATCTTGCGTGCACCTGTGCGATGGGACAACGAGAACAGGTCACTTTTCGTCCAATCAGTGATTCAACGTTGATAAACTTGTACCAAGATGTTACAGAAAGACTTGTACTATGTACAGTGTCAGTTAACATAAAACAAGCTAGGTTTGATTTGTTTTGATGACACACGGGTACGTTGGTCGAGATACCTTTAGATTTGTCTCTAAGCACATAATATACTGACACACACACACACACACACACACACACACACACACACACACACACACACACACACACACACACACACACACACACACACACACACACACACACACACACACACACACACACACACACACAGACAGACAGTCACACACACACACAGAGACAGACAGACACACAGAGACAGACAGACAGACACACAGACAGACAGACAGACACACACTATACTATTTTAATTTCAATTTTACCACGAATTTTGTGTGTGTATTCAGCAAGCATTTTGGATTGTCAGGACAAAGAATATAAATCGAAGGATCCATTTGATAAAATAATGACCATGGATCAAATACGAAAAGTTAATTGTAAGTTTTTTGTGTAAATGCACGTAAGGGAATGGGTACTTTGATAAAAATGAAAAAATGCATGGCGTCGTTTCCGCAGTTACAATCAATGCATGGCGAGAGAATGAAATCCACTCACGTGCGCTTGCTTGCATTCAGTTTACGGCTCAATTGACAGCAAGTTGCTTTTCCATTGAGTTTTATGTCTGACGATCTGTTTGGCTTTCCAAACTTAATTCAGTTTAATTTGTTTTTAAAACAGCAATAGGGGAATGCTACTGGACTAAAACAGAAATAGAGTTATCGTTCTTGTCTGAAGTAGTTCTGATGTTCATTCGCCAAAATTAAATCCTTCCAGACGGGTCACAATTGAACGGGAATTACACATGTCAGTCAGGATTGGAGGCGTTCATAGATATACCCCCATTCGTCACCACTTCCGTAACCTGCAAGAAGTCTCGTCCCCCTATCGATGAATGTTATATGCGAAAATACAACAAACCAATCAGAATGCTCGTATGACTTAGAGTTATTCGTCAAAGAATCCCTCAGGAATAATTTTTGATTTTACATATCAATTTTGACATTACATCTAAAAATATACCCCAGACAAAGTTAAATGTGTTCAATCATACTGTATAATTCCGTATGTCCCGATGTGCTTTAAATTGCATCTGAAATATATATGATATATGTGAAAATATATGTGAACCATGACGCAACGAGTTGACAATTATTTTGGGTATGCCGTTTGCGGTAAGACGGAACCCGGTCGCATAAATGGACACGAGTCGCTATTCGGCTTGTCCCGGAATAACACGAGCTGGTCACGAATGAGATCTACCCCGTGAGTGAAGCAATGCCTGACATCAAGTGATATAACACTTACCCCTTACAAACACCCGGGCTTCACTGTGTCCCATTTGAGTGGCGTCGCTGTGTCTATAAAAAGCTACGTACCGGAGATAGCTTATCTTATGAATTAAGCGACCGGGTCGTAAATGCATTACATACACAAGACATCCGCACTGACACACATGCAGCAGATATTTAATAGATGTTAAACTCCTTGTACATTAATTCATCAAATGTTCCAATGGCGCTTGTGTGTGCGTGTACGTGTGCGCGCGCGTGTGTGTATGTGTGTTTGGGGATGGGGTTGTTAGTTGTGGTGGTGGTGGTGTTGGTGGTGTGTGTGTGTATGTAGAGAGGGAGGGATATGGTGTGTGTGTATGGGCGAATTAAACATTAAACATTGTGTGGGTATATGTCTTAATTTATCTTATTCTGATCTATGACGTTACACATATCATTTTATATTTAGTGCCTCTTAGGTCATACCTGGTGGGATGTTATATTGTATTGTTTATGTACGTGTTTTAGTATACACACGTGATGCACGGGATGCTGCGTGGTTGTCGATAGGGTGTTTCAAAAGATATCTACTAGAAGAGGTATACTGCTTCGGTATTCGTCATTTTCATTATTAGAAGAATTATATACATTTATGAACAAGGTAAATACATATGTCTGTGTCATTGTGTTGTCATTGGCGATGCCATTACTCTGATTAAGCAAGACAGACATATCCTCCTTTTGCTTTCTGTATCGTGGAATATATTTGTTTTGGATTTTTGGAATATGGTGAATACTGAAGTATTGTGTGCATGTGTGTGTGTGTGTGTGTGTGTGTGCGTGCGTGCGTGCGTGTGTGTGTGTGCCTATAACGAGACTGTGTAACTTGATTATGGATGTTAACTTAATCTTGTCATGAATATTGATTAATGGAAAGAAAAAATACGTGATCAGATAAATATATGAATGGCAGCACACTGTTAATCGAATAACAGCTGAGTCATACCGTGTTATGAGGGGTTAGTAATGGCGTGTCGCTAGAGGCTTGTTAATCACTCCTGTTATCGGCAGTATTGAGTTTATCATACACACAATATGCACAGTGACACAACAACTACGGCTACATATAACCTCCCTATCAGAGTCTACTCACCGATCCTTGATTTAAGTAACACAACATATCCGCGCTTGCCCTGGGTCTCTTCGGGTTCACCGACATAGTCCACAGTTTCAACTGACGTCTTGATACCAATCTGAGATAAGTAAGCATTCACAAACTCCAAGACATTAACATTGCCCGGGAGACCTGTGATTAAAACAGATCGCGTTGTGAGTTCCTCTCGGCTCGACATTGTCACAAGACAAGCGCCATTTTGAAATGACACGTCGTGATGTCATCAAAACGAAAGTAGGATTCCTTAAGTACCTTTCTCTTTCGTTTTGTTGCATTGTTGCGGCTACGCAAATAGATACCTAGAATCAGACGAGTTGGGGCGAATGTCACCATAAAGAAAACCGGTCTGTTTTATTATGTATAGTTAACTTTCCTTTCTGTCACATAAGTATGTGTACCTAAAATGGGTAGTAGTAATTGGAGGTATGAGAGTAAGGGACTGGTTATTATTTATGTTAGGTTTTGGAATGGGGATGAGAAGGGGTGGGGTGAGATTTCGGGGTGGGGGTGGGGGGTGGGGTGGGGTTGGGGGTTGGGGGGGGGGGGGGGGGGTCATGAAAACATAACACAGCGAAAGAGGGGGACGCAAACATTTATCATAACTGTATGAAAGGGTGGGTGGGTGGGTGGGTGGGTTGGGGTGTGGAGTCTGGTGGATGATGTGGCTAATAAAAGCCACACAGCGTAATGTTGCCACTTTGGTAGCATCATTTTCGAACATTTTTCTCGTTATTTCAATAATTGTATATTGTTTTCGAAATTATTTTCATGTTTTTTAATTTTTGTTTTCGAAATTTCGAGTTTTTTCTCGTTATTTCGAATTTCTAAAGAAATAACAAAATTTCGTAATGGGGATTATTTACTCGTTATTTCGAAATTTATCAAATTTCTTTTTCAATCATATTCTCGTTATTTCAATCATGTCTTAATCATTTCTCTTAATTTCGAGTTTTGTTCTTGTTACTTCCATCATTTGTTTCGTAATTTCGAGTTTTGTTCTCTATAATACTTGAAATAAAGAGAAAATAATCGAAGTAACGAGAAAAAATAAACGAGTTATTGAAATGCACTTGAAATGACGAGGGAATAATCGAAATTATGAAAGTATAATGGAAGTGTCGAATGGAAATTTAAAAAAGCAAACACAAAAGCAAATATTTGAAATGACGGGAAATTGCGATTTATAAAATATAATTATGCCACCAAAGTGGCATCGATAGGTTTGCGCACCAGAGATGCATTACTTTTGGTTTATCCGTATTAACATGATTAAGCTAACACCCTAGATGTTCAGATCGGCGTGAAAGGACATCACAATTAATCAATCTATTCCTGACCCAACTGACTAAATGAGCTGGAGGTGATATACACAAAATATATACAATATTGTCAAGTCCTGATGGACCGACCATTTGATATTTGGGATTTAGGTGGGGTGCCTGAGATTTTGCATGAAGACTGGATATTTTTTCAGTTACAGATGATAAACCAGATATTTTTATTAAAGCTATGAGTCTAAACATTATACAAAAGCCATCTTTTAACGATGTATTTTTTGTGGCAGACAATCTGCCAAATAGGGAGTTTGTTTTATTTGGTTGTTTGTTGTTTAACGCCTCACTCATCAATATTCCAGCTATTTGACGGCGGTCTATACATAATCCAGACAATCCTGTAATTGATATCATAAGCATCGATCAACGCAATTGGGATACGATGACATGCATCAGCCAAGTCAGCGAGAGTGGCCACCCGATCAACAGAGAACAACGAGAACATTTGGTCCAATCAGTGATTCAACGTTGATACACTTGTACCAAGATGTTACAGAAAGACTTGTACCATGTACAGTGTCAGTTAACATGAAACAAGCTAGGTATGATTTGTTTTGAAGACACGGGTACGTTGGTCGAGACACCTTTAGATTTGTATCTAAGCACATATAATGACAAGAGTAGAGACGACCCCAATCGATTTAATGATACTTTTCTGAACTTGAGGCTGGTGTAGAAAAAGTGTCATGCTGCTCTTGTGATCAAATTTAGATTTCACTTTGTATTCACATCCAGTATGTCCAGTGATATTATATTTAACATAGGGTCATGGCACGTCCAAGTGACATAACACACAACGGCTCAATTGACAGCAAGTTGCTTCTCCATTGAGTTTTATGTCTGACGATCTGTTTGGCTTTCCAAACTTAATTCAGTTTAATTTGTTTTAAAACAGCAATAGGGGAATGCTACTGGACTAAAACAGAAATAGAGTTATCGTTCTTGTCTGAAGTAGTTTTGATGTTCATTCGCCAAAATTAAATCCTTCCAGACGGGTCACAATTGAACGGGAATTACACATGTCAGTCAGGATTGGAGGCGTTCATAGATTTACCCCGTGTATGAAGCAAAGCCTGACATCGAGTGATATAACGCTTCCCGCTCACAAACACCCGGGCTTCACTGTGTCCCATTAAGTGCTGTCTCTGTGTCTATAAATAGCTACTGGAGATAGTATATCTTATGAATTAAGCGACCGGGTCGTGAATACATAACATACACAAGACATGCGCACTGACACACATGCAGCAGATGTTTAATATATGTTAAACTCCTTGTACATATACAATATTGTCAAGTCCTGATGGACCGACCTTTTGATATTTGGGATTTAGGTGGGGTGCCTGAGATTTTGCATGAAGACTGGATATTTTTTCAGTTACAGATGCTAAACCAGATATTTTTTATTACAGCTATGAGTCTAAACATTATACAAAAGCCATCTTTTAACGATGTATTTTTTGTGGCAGACAATCTGCCAGAAAAGGAGTTTGTTTTATTTGTTTGTTTGTTGTTTAACGCCTCACTCATCAATATTCCAGCTATTTGACGGCGGTCTATACATAATTCAGACAATCCTGTAATTGATATCATAAGCATCGATCAACGCAATTGGGATACGATGACATGCATCAGCCAAGTCAGCGAGAGTGGCCATCCGATCCCTTTAGTCAAGTCTTACGACAGGTAACGTCGCGTTTTACGGCAAACAGGGGCTGCTGAAGACCTATTCTAACCCGGATCTCCACGGGTGACATAAAGAGAGAATGTGTTCAGGTAAACGTCCAGTTGCAAAGTGCCAGCTTAATGCAGGAGGATCACAACGATGGAATATGTCTTAGACGTTGACGTGTGAAACAGAGGTATGGTTTTGACGGACCGAGGAGCCTGCATCAAAAGGAGTGAGTGAGTGAGTATGGTTTTACGCCGCTTTTAGCAATATTCCTGCAATATCACGGCGGGGGACACCAGAAAAGGGCTTCACACATTGTACGCATGTCGGGAATCATGCACTTAAAACACTAGGCTACCCGACCGAAAGGACACAAGGAACAAGAACACGGAACAAGAACAGCGATAAGAACACAGGGAACAAGAACACGGAATATATGCTTGCCGTGAAGTTTACCATGCTTGTCGTAACTAACGGGATCGGGTGGTCACGCTCGCTGACCTGGTTGATCCATGTCATCGTATCCCAATTGAGTGGATCGATGCTCATGATGTCAATCACTAGATTGTCTGGTCCAGACTCAATTCTTTACAGACCGCCGTCATGTAGCTGGTATATTGCTGGGGGCAGGGTTTCAACAAACTTGTCTCCCCGTGGGGATTCCATGTAAGACTGTGGGTCTCAAGCAACCAATACTTTACTCCGTGGGGAATACAGGTAGGAATATAGGTTTGTAGCAACCTAAACATGTCTCCTTTGTGGGATTCTAGGTAAGAGTATAGGTCTCCCACAACCTATACGTGTCTCCTTTGGGGGATTCTAGGTAAGAATACAGGCTTCCGGAACCTATACGTGTCTCCTTTTGGGGATTCTAAGTAAGAATATAGGTCTCCCGCAACCTATACTTGTCTCCCTGTGGGGATTCTAGGTAAGAGTATACGTCTCCCTCAATCTATGCTTGTCTCCCTGTGGGGATTCCAGGTTGGAATATAAGTTTCCCGCAACATATACGTGTCTCCCTGTGGGGATTCCATGTAAGAGTATAGGTCTTCCGCAACCTATGCTTGTCTCCCTGTGGGGATTCCATGTAAGAGCATAGGTCTCCCGCAACCTATACTTGACTCCCTGTGGGGATTCCATGTAAGAGTATAGGTCTCCCGCAACCTATACTTGACTCCCTGTGGGGATTCCATGTAAGAGTATAGGTCTCCCGCAACCTATACTTGACTCCCTGTGGGCATTCCATGTAAGAGTATAGGTCTCCCGGAACCTATACTTGTCTCCTTTGGGGGATTCTAGGTAAGAATATAGGCCTTCGCAACCTACACTTGTCTCCTTTTGGGTAAAAATATGGGTCTCCAATAAGCTATACTTGTCGTAAGAGGCGACCAAAAGGATCGGATGGTCACGCCCGGCGACTAGTTAATGTAAATGCATTCACAAATGTCTAGAATTGTGCCACTGTCGTTCTTGATGGTGTTGGAAGCTGTCAGAAAGCTGTCGGTGTTTGCAACTTTTCAAATCTGCACCGGGTAAGTAGATACGCCACAAGTCACGTTGAAAGGGCTTCGAATCGCCCTGCTATTGCCCCCATACAGATACAGCCAGCCTTCTAGAAACTGTTCAATCCCGAAACCTCTTGAATATTCAAGCCTGCCACGTTCATGTTTACACAAGAGCGGATAACTCTACAGTATTCGCTGCCGCCGATCTGTTAAAATCTAGCCACAACAGTATTTAAGATTTTATTGACACTTCAACCATTTGCAACCATTGCGTACGTGAGTGAATGAGTTTGGTTTTACGCCGCTTTTGGCAATATTCCAGCAATATCACGGGGGACACCAGAAATGGATTTCACACATTATACCAAAGTGCACACTCTGTTCGGACAACATGGCATACAGTGACGATATTGAATTGTATATTTTGAGAGAGTATTCTTGTTCAATACAACTAATTTGAACAACACTGATCGTCTGTGTTTATCGTACATTATTTGTAAACAGAGTCTGCATAATATAAACGTACTAAAGTTATGTGGTTATCAGTGTGGTTAAAAACCATAAGCATTAACATATAAGGTGTATTTTTTTCAGAAAAACACATCTGGTAAGGCCGGTGCCCCTCACGTGAGTACAGAAGCGCGTTTAAAAGATTTGTAAAGATGAAATAGGTTAACTTGATCAAATCGTTAACTTTCTACCAAAGTACTTCCTACTGATACTGGAGGTGAGACTGGTCTATAAGCGATGACGTCATATAACAGTGATCTGCATGCCCATTCGGCTTTAGTATAGTGAGTGAGTGAGTGAGTTGGGTTTAACGCCGCTTTTAACAGTATTCCAGTAATATCGCGGCGTGTCAGCTTAATGTGGGGGGAAAGCCCGACGTGATGCAGGTCTCAGACTTTTACCACTTCGGTGAAACCCACGAGCACGGGTATGGTGTTGACAAACCTAGATACATAATCGGGGCGATGTTTCGCTTGACGCTAAACTAATGCATGAACATCAAAAGTTCCCGTGACATTGAATAAAATTTAATGCAAAGTTATGTTTTTTACCAAATATGAAACAATTTCGGTTTGCAAACAGATTAAAGACTCCCGTAAGTGTTCAAATGGTTTAATTTGCCATACTGACTTCAGAAAATGCGTGAAATGCGTTTTCATAAAAAAAACCATGAACATGCCAAAATGTCAATTTACAAATCAATGGCGTGTGTGTCCACCTCTGGTTGCGATGCAAGCAACACATCTTCGTCTCATGGAATTGACCAGGCGTCGCACAAAGTCCTGTGGGATATCTGACAATATATGCTGGAGCATGTTTCGAAGTTCCTGGAGTGTCTGTGGAACACGTGGATGACGTCGAAGGCGCCGATCCATCTAGTCCCACATGTGCTTGATTGGTGAGAGATCAGGGGAGCGTTGTTTTGTTGAAGAGAATCTTGAACAAGTCGAGCAATTTGAGGCCGGGCGTTGTCATGTTGAAAGGTAATGCCTGGGCCCTGACGACGCAAAACGGTAGAACAACAAGGCCTATGATCTCGTCGTCGCGGTAGCGCTGTCCATTGAGCTTTCCCTCTACCACTATCAACCGGGTCCTCTATCTTGCTGTAATCCCATCCCATATCATAACGCTGCCGCCCCCGAACCGATCTTCTTCCATGACACAATGATTGACGTAACGTTCACCTCGACGTCGGTACACTCGAATCCGTCCATCGCTGTGGCTGAGATGAAAACGAGACGTGTCAGTGAGTAGAACTTGTCCCCACTTGTCCCCACTTGTCCCCACTGCACCACTGTAGACGTGCTTGACGGTAGTTTCCTGTCAAAATGGGACGTCTGGCGCGTCTTCTGGCGACAATCCCTGCACATGTGAGGCGACTTGTTGTCAGCACGATGCTAAACAATGCATATGGAATCCCATTAACGCACATGTTTTTATACCCATTCTTGGGTAATGAAATGCATGGGGCTTGCATAAGAGTCAACTTTTGCATGGAATTCATGCTTTTCTGTAGCAGTTGCGTTTTTGTGATTTGATTCCATACATGTACTTATATATTGAAAACCAAACTTTACTTGTTTGAAAAATGCACTAAAATATTGTGTCACAGGAACTTTTGTTGTTAAGTATTTTGTTTCAAGGGACTACAGCCTTCTTGAAGGTGTCAGTGTCAGTGTTGGCTACTGCTCTTGTCTTCCTTCACCTTACCCGCCAACGGTGGTCTTGCCAGGCTGTTGTGACACAAACCCGCAGAGAATTAATGAGACTTTTCGGGTAGAAATCTGCGAAAAACGTGTATTTATGCTTGATGTATCAAACTTGTATTTTTCTTGTTTGTCTATATATGTATATGTGTACTGCATAACTTAGAATGAAACTGAGCTATGTCAGCTTAATGCTGTAGCATGCAACACATTGCTGTAGTGTGCAGTTTACTGACGTTTTGTGCAGAGTAATTAAGTGCCGTGCAGATTATTACTGTAGCAAACAGCTTAATGCTGGAGTGAGCAGATAAATATTGTAGCATACAGACAAATGCATTAACCAAATTATCTATAGACTAGAATTCACGTTTCCGGCTCTAACAATTTCTCGTGGCGGCTGAGAAGTACACCATCGACCAAGCAAGCTGTATATATCGAGGCTAGCCATAAGTACAAAAAGACGCCTTCGTTTGGGTTAGCTCACTGAAAACATCCGCAACGTTAAGATTAACCGGAGCTTTCTTTGACACTCATTCTCAGTCTATTGTGTCTTTGCCCAAGGACCATGTTCACAAGCATACACGTCAATATACAATTATCACAAGTAAATTGTTTAACAGATTAAAGCCTGGCTTCTTCTTGACATTGCATTCAATATCAGTCAATCGATCATGGTTATTACCATGGTTATGACGGGGGACCAGTCTCAATCAATCAATCTTCATGTTCTCAATACTGAAAGGCCACAGGCCCATAGTACTTGTATTGCAATGTGAAAAGCGGAGATGCTGAACACACAAATTACTTTCTGATTGACATGGCATGATAAGTATACTTTGATGTTCAACCCTTTCTCAGGCTCACATCCATTAAACAGCTTTCAGTGGATAATAACTACTCAGCAAAGAGTAACATAAATATTTTCACAATTTCTGGGTGTATTTGAATACCCCCATTTTATTACGTTTTATCTGTCAGGCAAGTTCATTACTAATGAGTAGAGAAAAGGGCTTAACACACAACCTTATCGCACTCCAGTCTCAAAGTTAAGAATATCTGAATATATACCATTATTTCCAACACACGATTTTATATCTGGATAGATATTACATATTAATATTCCCATTTGGTTACTTATCTTTTGAGAAAGAAATATAACCATAATTCACATCTACCTATTGAATCGAATGCAGAGAAGTCCACAATAATTGCATACAATTTTCCATGTTAGCCCGGTAAAATAAATATGTTATCCGTAATGGAATACCCACGTCTAAATCCCGCTTGTTCTTCGCCTATCTTCTCGGAATTCGAACCTACGATCATAGGATTCTGGCCTGCCCAAGGGACGCAACTTTGCAAAACGATTTGCGGAGCCTTAGACGACTGGACCACCCGTGACCCTTAGTGTGAAACGAGCATTGTAACATGTGTGTCGATTTTGTGTGAGACATCAATGATGCCATGGAAGGATACGCTGTCATGTTTTCTACAGGACGACAACATCTACTTTTCACCACTATTTTGCCTTCAGTCGAGGATGATTATTTCCTCGCGTTGACGTTTTATACTTATGACATGGAATGCCCCCAGACCCATTGTATTTGTTAATCAATTTCGTTTAAAAAACTCAACACAAACGTTATCTTGCACTCATTCGTGGTGCCAGGAGGGGCGGTCGGGTAGCCTAGTGGTTAAAGCGTTCGCTCGTCACGCCGATGACCCGGTTTCGATTCCCGACATGGTTACAATGTGTGAAGCCCATTTCTGGTGTCCCCCGCCGTGATATTGCTGGAATATTGCTTAAAGCGGCGTAAGATCATACTCACTCACTCACTCGTGGTGCCAGGATTGCGGGTTTGTCCATACATGTGGTGGTGGGTTTCACCCAATCGCCTGCTTCTTTGTGCTTTCCACCACAACTGAAACGCTTTAAAAGCGGCGTTGAACACAAGTCTCTCATAATATCATTTGACCAGAATTCTACCTTTTCCAGGCGCCTGCAATTATGAGATGGTCCCTGACAGTCGTGGCGTAGAAGCAGGTGCCCTGCCTTTGAGTGAGTGCCAAGGTCTGTGTGACGCGGCTGTGGAGGGTACCCAGGAGTGTTGGGCTTATACCTCATCACCAACTAAGTGTGATCTACACTTCGCCTCAGACTCAACGCATTTTGACATTGCGACGAATGTGGCCAACTCTAACGGCGATCAGCTGTATAAAAAGAAGTGTTTTGCAAGTGAGTTGTACAACATCACAACATCGCCAATTGTTTAAAATACTTTCATCTAATTGGTGGTCACTATATGTAAAGACAAAGAGCTTCAAAGTGCCTCTGTTTTCTTCGAACTGAAGCCAAGTCGGCACAATGTCACACAGTGTTCATAATGACGCGCAAGGAAACATAAACAAAAGTAGTGAGATTGTCAGGCCAAGAGATGCTTTCACAGATTACCGTTATAACCCGGCTGATGTCTGCGTGTTACGTTTTACAGATGTGGTCAATGGGACCAACTTTCAACCTCATCTCGGCAAAACCTTTCACTCCATGTCCGGGATCAGTGGGTTTTGAGAGTACATGAGGTGAGGTGAGGTGAGGTGAGGTGAGGTGAGGTGAGGTGAGGTAGGGTTTAACGTCGCGTCCAAGATTATTGCACTTATATAGCGACGTGCATACACATGTGTGTGTGTGTGTGTGTGTGGCTGCTTGTACTAGTCCGGACGGATGCCGATTTATAGTGCTAGCTCACTGAGATACCATGCCGATGTTTAACATGAATACTCAGACACAGTATACTGACTCCGAGCCGACCAGTCCTTGTTTTAGCCCCTTAATGCCGAGCGCCAGACAGAGTAGCAACAAGTACCATCTTTCATCTTTTGGTATGACGCGGTCGGGGATCGAACCCCGGACCTTCCGCTCTCCGGGCGGACGCTCTACCACTAGACCACGGAGGCGGTCACATCAGGGGAGTAAATCAGGGCGTTTAGCATCAGTTGAGTGAGTGAGTGAGAGTGTTAAGACTCAAGTGAGAGAGTGTTTAGTACCAGATGAGTGAATTGGGGATGGGGGTGGGGGTGTCGTTAGTATCAGGTGAGTGAGTGAGGGAGTGTGTTTAGACTCAAGTTAATGAGAGAGGTGAGCATCAGGTTAGTGAGTGAGGGAGTCGATCACTGGTTTTCTGCGTGACAAGAAAAATCTTTAACCACCAGACCATCCACTGCGCCGAATATGTTTTGGATTCGGCAACGTGTGCTTTCTCTCTTTGATGACGAGATGTCCGTAATTCGTTTTGAAAGTAAGATCCCATCTCACACCCATCCATCTACATCCCTCATCCCGAAACAGTTTTGACTACACTTTATCTAACTGGAATGTGGAAGAAGTCATTTACTCTGATCCTGGGAAACAGTCTTTCGAACTAGTATGTCAACCAGTGTCGATCGAGGGGCATTCATGTATCTGCCCTCTGTGACCTTCACATTAAAATCAAATTTTTTTTATTAATTGATTTGACAAAATACAAAAAGCCAATCATGCCATTATTATCCCTACCTGCTCCCTTTGATTTATTGTCAGCCATTACAGACAATATTCGCAAATCGTTTCTTTCGTTCGGACAAACTACAAGAATAAATGATAACGCTTCCCTTCGAAAACAATGACGCAAATCTATCAAAACCTCTTTCGTTTCAGTGTATACCTTCTTTTCTACAAACGTTACGTGGTTTGAAGCAATGGCCATCTGTACCAGCAACAGTCAGCAGCTCGTTGTCCTCTCTACAACAGATGATACTCTTAAGCTCCACAAGTTATTCGGATCTTATGGGTCTGTATCTCAAACAGCAGGCTTTTGTTCATGATTCGTATCATACACAAATGTATGTCCCAAATATGTATTGCGTTTACTCGGTATATTAAAACAGTCACAAAAACAAGGCACCAGACAGGTCCTAATGTTTAAAAGGCCAATTGTTCAGTCGAATAATAGAGACACAAATCTTTCCATAATCATAAGAAATCTCTTCTAAAAGCAGAGTCCATTATAAAAAAAGAGTAGGGGAAAAATCTTGGAACCCCAACAGTATCTTCTCAGGTAATGAGTTGTTCATGACAGTTAAGAACAGTAACTATATGATGCGTATATGAACCAGGAGAAGAAACAACTATTTTATTCTATAAGAAATTTGCCCTAAAACAAAATCTCCTTCAGGGCAACCAAATGTAATTTGGTTGTGCCAACTGCTACACTTGTTAATTATAGATACATTGTTCTCTAGCATATCCTTCTGGATGGGTTTAAGTGGAGCGACAGCGAGCGGGTATACTTGGGTCGACTATACAGCAATGACCTGGAATCAATTCCACCCTGGGTTTCCAAGCGTTGGCACAGAGACTCTGTGTGTAGCAGCTGCCCCTTACAACAGTAACAACACTTGGATCACCGACAACTGCCAACACAAGCGATCCTTTGTGTGTCAGGAGCCGGAAGGTCTGTATCTGGCCACGGTATCACAACGATAGTCCCCGACATTACACATACGTCCTGCACAAGCGATCCTTTGTGTGTCAGAAGCCTGAAATTGTATCTAGCCACGGTATCACAACGATAGTCCCCGACATTACACATACGGCTAGGACAAGCGATCCTTTGTGTGTCAGAAGCCGGAAGGTCTTTATCTAGCCACGGTATAACAACGATAGTCCCAGACATTACACATACGGCCTGCACAAGCGATCCTTTGTGTGTCAGAAGCCGGAAGGTCTGTATCTAGCCATGGAATAACAACGATAGTCCCCGACATTACACATACGGCCTGCTCAAGCGATCCTTTGTGTGTCAGAAGCCGGAAGGTCTGTATCTGGCCACGGTATAACAACGATAGTCCCCGACATTACACATACGGCCTGCACAAGAGATCCTTTGTGTGGCAGAAGCCTGAAATTGTATCTAGCCACGGTATAACACCGATAGCCCCCGACAATACACATACGGCCTGCACAGGCGATCCTTTGTGTGTCAGAAGCGTGGAATTGTATCTAGCCATGGTATAACAACGATAGCCCCCGACATTACACATACGGCTAGCACAAGCGATCCTTTGTGTGTCAGAAGCCTGAAATTGTATCTAGCCATGGTATAACAACGATAGTCCCTGACATTACACATACGGCCTGCACAAGCGATCCTTTGTGTGTCAGAAGCCGGAAGGTCTGTATCTAGCCATGGAATAACAACGATAGTCCCCGACATTACACATACGGCCTGCTCAAGCGATCCTTTGTGTGTCAGAAGCCGGAAGGTCTGTATCTGGCCACGGTATAACAACGATAGTCCCCGACATTACACATACGGCCTGCACAAGAGATCCTTTGTGTGTCAGAAGCCTGAAATTGTATCTACCCACGGTACAACAACGATAGACCCCGACATTACACATACGGCTAGCACAAGCGATCCTTTGTGTGTCAGAAGCGTGGAATTGTATCTAGCCATGGTTTAACGACAATTTTCACTGCCATTGGATATACTTTCATCACAAGCAATCCTTTGTGTATCAGAAGCCGGAAAGTATGTAATGATAGTCCCCGACATTACACATACGGCTAGCACAAGCGATCCTTTGTGTGTCAGAAGCCGGAAATTGTATCTAGGCCAACATGCACTGTAACATGTATGCATTATTGTTAACATATATCATACTTACTTTTATGATACTATCACTAATATACTATGAAATGCAACACTTTGTGCGGAATATCTGCGCTTGTATACAGCGGATGTATTTTGAAAATCGACACATCGTTTTAAGTAACTAAATCAGTACATGCGCTATTGTGTCACTGGATTGCCTGGTCAAGACTCAATGGTTCACAGGCTACCGTCATGTGGCAGGAATATTGCTGTGTGGCGTTTGGGATCCAACACTCACTTAGAAATTGTGAGTGGTATGTGCTACCGGTAGAGAGGACATAATTACACTTTTCGCGAATACCTGGTGTCATCATTGATTATCAGTGAAAGAATTCATATATTAAGTCAATAAGGATAAGAATTTATGGATGAACAACGGTGTGGGTTCAAAGACGTTGTTCATCCATAAATTATTTTCCTTCCTTTTTACTCCAACTTCTAAATGCCTCTCAAAGAAGACATTCATATATTGTATAATGAATCTTTTTCGGCAGATAAACGGAACCGATTATTTTCTCACGTGGGCGTTTTATATTTTCTCATTCCAGTCAAGTGTGCCTACCTTATACTGGACAGGGCTAAAGGCGTGACTTACATCGATAAGGGTAGCTTAGATCAGGCGGAATGTGAAGGCGAATGCCAAGCCCTCAGTGACTGCGTGGGTTACTCTCATTATAAGGGACTGGGTAAGAAGTGCTACCTACACCAAAGTCCAGATCCACAACATCTGTATGACCCAAGTAGCTACAAAACTGGAGAATACTTCTGGAAGCTGTACCGATGGTCATGTGACTTTGGTGAGTCTCGCTTGTGTTTGGGAACTACATTTTATCAGTGTAAAGATGTTGGTACCATTTAGTTCAAAAGTTTATCGCGCACTGAGCTATCCGCTCAATTGAAACTTCAAGATATATATTTACTTGTGTTTTAAATTACTTAATTGCAAACTGAACTGACATATCATTACCTGAGATTACTGACATCACTGGTCATAATTCTTAAGTTAAGATGTTTGGATTTGTTACTCTTTTCTGTCATGTTTCTGTTGTTTGAAGAACTCTACAGCGCAAATGTTTAATCTTCAAGAATATCGAACAAAACAAGTCTGGGCTGTACAGTAAAATTACCCATCCTACAGCCCAGACTACCCCAGTAACTATTTTTGGAAACAATTTCGGTTTGAAACAGATAAAAGACTCCCGTAAGTGTTCAAATGGTTTAATTTGCCATACTGACTTCAGAAAATGCGTGATTGCATAAAAAACCTTGAACATGCCAAAATGTCAATTTACAAATCAATTGCGTGTGTGACCACCTCTGGTTGCGATGCAAGCAACACATCTTCGTCTCATGGAATGTACCAGGCGTCGCACAAAGTCCTGTGGGATATCTGTCCATATCTGCTGGAGCATGTTTCGAAGTTCCTGGAGTGTCTGACGTGGTTGACGTCGAAGGCGCCGATCCATCTCATCCCACATGTGCTTGATTGGTGAGAGATCAGGGGAGCGAGCCGGCTAGGGGATGACATTCACGTTGTTTTGTTGAAGAGATTCCTGAACAAGTCGAGCAATATGAGGCCGGGCGTTGTCATGTTGAAAGGTTATGCCTAGGCCACGACGACGCAAAAACGGTAGAACAACAGGGCCGATTATCTCGTCGCGGTAGCGCTGTCCATTGAGATTTCACTCTACCACTATCAAACGGGTCCTCTATCTTGCTGTAATCCCACCCCATACAATAACGATGCCGCCCCCGAACCGATCTTCTCCCATGACACAATGATTGACGTAACGTTCACCTCGACGTCGGTACACTCGAATCCGTCCATCGGTGTGACTGAGGTGAAAACCAGACTCGTCAGTGAGTAGAACTTGTCCCAACGGCATGGCCGTCCAGCGTAGACGCTGTCTGCACCACCGTAGACGTGCTAGACGTGCTTGACGGTGGTTTCCTGTCAAAATGGGACGTCTGGCGAGTCTTCTGGCGACAATTCCTGCACATCTGAGGCGACGACGTACGGTTTGTGAAGATATTCGTCGAAGGCCAGGAATGCTTCTTGTAGTCACTGTTGCTGGCTGGAATCGATTTCGTAGGTGTGTTGTTCGAATCCAGTTGTCTTGTCGATTATTGGTTACGCGTGGCCTGCCTCTCCGAAGATGGTCTCTGACTGCATTCGTCTGTTGCCAACGTTGCCATAAACACCAAATGGTGTATCTGTGGACGTTAAATTGTCTTGCAACATCTCGTTGACTGGATCCTGCTTCAAGCATACAAATGGCTCGCAGACGCTCATTTTCGGAGAGGCGTGGCATTTCGTAATGTTGAATAATTGCGTAATTTTGTTGTTTTCCTGAGTGGTTGTTGTCAGCACGATGCTAAACAATGCACATGGAATCCCGTTAACGCTTAATGTTTTTATACTACATTCTTGGGTAGTGGAATGCATGGTGCTTGCATAAAAGTCAACTTTTGCATGGAATGCATGCTTTTCTGTTCAGTTGCGTTTTTGTGACTTGATTTCATAGATGTACAACACCATTGAAAACCAAACTTTACTTGCTTGAAAAATACACTAAAATATTGGTGTCACAGGAACTTTTGTTGTTGAGTATATTATAGATATTTAGGTCTAATCTCTTCTAGTTTTCAAATGAGTTTTCAAAAACATATTATACTTTGGCAAAGAAGGCAGAAAAGGCCCCCACTGTGGTAAAGCAATTTGTGATACTTTTTTACGATATATCTATGCAGGCGGCCTTTAAAATCTTTGATTGCAAAACTCAGCCAATACTTTTATATGGCTCGTAAATTTGAGGTGGCGCAACTTGGAAACAATTGAAATCATTAACACTAAATTCTGTAAATTCTGACTAAACATTGGATAGAAAGCCTCGAATTACGCAGCCCTTTGAGAATTTGGTCGATACCCTATATATATATACATATATAACCGGATTATAAAGTATTTGATTAGGTTAACGAGATTGCCACAGAATAGGTATGATAAGAACTGTTACATTATGTTGCAAACTTCTGACAATGAAGAGGATATATTCTAGGCGTAAGTTTTCAGAAAAGCTTGTTTTTGTATGGATTTGGATTTGTATGGATGGCACAAAAAGTTTCTGATGTTATATTTACTCGGAGATTGCAAGATAATTTTGAACAAGAATGGACATCCCGGATCAATAATAGTTCTAGTAATACACACAATGTACCCTAGGCTTCATGGGGTCTTATACGAATAATGTTTGTCACTAACTGTTCAAAATCAGTGTCGACGAATAATGATCTACTGTACTTTATATAGTTTAGGTGGAATACATGAGTAAATGCGTAGATATTTAACTATGATTTCGGATATACTGCTTCCCCTTGAGACTTTTACATATTTGTAAAAGTAGGCGGCTAAATTTATTATCCTGATGAGGTTCTAATTTCACTTGAATAATACGGTCAAGAATGCGTGAAATCCTATCAAACTCAACTTCGTAATCGCAAAAAGTAATATGTCTTCAAAAGTCGCATCGAGCTCTGGCGGATCAACAGCGATGGAGTGAGGTGAACGGTTTAATAATGCTAGCCGACGTTTAACATGGATATCCCACCCAGACGCAGTGTACCGACTCCCTGATGACCGGTCCTTGTTATATCCCTTTAATGCCGAGCCCCAGGCAGGGTAACAACAAGTATTATCTTTTAACGTCTTTTGGTATCACGCGGACGGGGATCGAACCATAGACCTTCCGCTCTCCCACAACGATGCAATTCATTATGTGATAAAAACTTAAACTAAAAAGACTTTTTCTTGAATTTGCTGGTTATACTACAAACCTGTTCCTCCTTGTTGTTATCATATTTTAAAGTATCGCGCTCTGTGAACACAATGTCAGAAGCAGCTGGCCGAGCTTTGTGCTATCGCCGGCAAATCAATTATTTCTTTTAATGTAAGATAAGTAAATAACACAAAAAGAAATGAAAGTCGACTATGTTGTGACAACCATTTGACATTGGGTTTGATTTCCCAAATAATTCAGCGGTCTCCATGTTTAGTTCCCAATAGTGTCAGGTATGCATGCAGGAAGTGATGCGGCTCCATGTTTCCATTTTACCAAATTTGTACTCCTACGCACGTTGTTTGTTTTCCCTTTTTTGAACCAGTTTTCCATATTGGATACCTTTTGACACTCACCAAAACGGTGTATTCAACTTTATAAAGGTAGAATATGATGTAATATTTTATATTGAAACCATTGAAATTTACATGACTTTGTACACCTGAACAGTATAAGATAGTTGTGTTTACGATCTGCTTCGTAGATTTCACTTCTAAGCAGGCATTCCCATATTTAAAAGTGTTGATTCCTGGTAATTTGTTTGTCCATAAATATTTTATAGAAATATGGAAAACCTTTTCAGGTTGTTAACAAATGAAATAGATTAAAAGTAAAGGAAGGTAAGATATTTAATTTCAATGTTGTATTTCTCCGTGAATTGTACATATGGGAGAATGTGTCCCTTTTATGAATCATTAATAAATCTGTTGCCCTTTGTAGACCATTATTGGTAGACAACCGTTTCCCCTAGTGGCTTTTATCCTTTAACGAGACATTTTCCAAAAAATCCTAACGGCAGGAATACAAATGTTTTCTATTAAATCCCACCAAGACATCAGTAAATCTTCATAAAATTTTTGTATACTCTGGAAATAATATATAAGGCTTATGCTTCAGGTTATTGATCTCATACACATTGGCCATTCATTATAGGGGTATTCATGCATAAAGAGTGACAAAACACTCTCCACAAGACTGTATGACAAGAGAGATGACTTAACCTTCCCAAAATCAACTTTCCATTCATGTTGAGCAATATTCCAGCAGCTCCAGCCTTTGGTGTTTACATTTTGCAACTTTTGAGATACAATCGAGCATGCACTTTCTACCAAGATTTCAAAGCGCGTCATACAACTCTTTGCTCAAAATTTGCTTGATCAAGGTTACAACATTCAAGGCCTCAGTAAAGGTTTCAGAAAGTTTTATGGTAGACATGTGGAAGATATTTCCAAATTTGACGCATCAGTGCCAAAAATGATGTCCGATGCAATTCCCTATTTTGCGTTGTACAATTATGTTCCAATATTTTTTCGGGTGAACAATTTACACGCCTCTACATGTGTTTGGGACGGATGCCACAGTTTGGGCAGGATACGCTCACCATTTCGCGAACACCTGGTATCATCACTATTTCTTAGTGATTCATAAACACAGGCTCATGATATAGTCGGAATCGTACAATCGACTCTGCTTTTTGTAGAGATTTCTATTGGAAATGGAAAGGGTTTTGTCGCTTTATTTATTATTTTAACATCATTATTATGATGTACCGAGAACAATGGGGAGTCGGACAACTTGGTACCTGGGATACAAGCGTGACATTAAAAATTTAAAAGGCCAAATCTAATATGGCGCCAGGACCTGGTGGTATTCGAAACCGTTTCCTTGTGTCAAAAACACCATTACTTCACTGTTTTAATTCTCTTGTGGATACAGTGGATGTTACGCCTTGGTTGTGCAAGGGTCGAACAATACTTATCTGAATACACAATACAAAGTATTTACAAGAGGCCTTACAGAGATCGTGTCATCATACTGCACATCTAATGACATTATTTACATGGAGCAGAAAGGAGCCAGAAAGGGATGTTGGGGTTGTAAGGATCAACTACTAGTTCAGAAAATGATCCTTGAAAAGGCTAAAACTTACCACCGTAACCTCTCAATGTGTTGGATAGACTACAGAAAAGCTTACGATTCTGTACCTCACGAATGGATTTTGAGGTCACAACGGAATGTATTGGCTTCCCCGAGCGGCTACTTGTTTTACTCAAGTCTTTAATGAATTGCTGGTCAACTCGACTTGAGATGTATTCGCAGGGACAGGTGGTGACTTCGGGACCCATTTCTATCAGAAGAGGAATATTTCAGGGCGATTCTTTTAGCCCTTTGCTTTTCTGTTTGTCACTAAATCTTTTAAGCTTTTTGCTCAGCAAAGAGGAAGGTTATCACCCGGGACCTCCTCAGCACAGATCCCCAACACCCCTTATTCACCTCCTTTACATGGATGACCTTCAACATATTGCCAATGGAGGATCTACACTAAAAAAACTCAACCAGATTCTGCTTGTCGGATCCTTTTCTAATGATATCGGCATATCCTTTGGACAAATGCAACATTCTTCATTGGAAACGTGGCAAGGTAGAGGAGGGAGGATCAGTCAGTTTACTTGGAGGAGGAGTTATTGACCATCTTGTGGAAGGTCAGGCCTATACGTACTTAGGGATGCAGATTAGGGACAAACTCCAGAATGCCGATATCAAGAAGAAACTTAGGGCAGAGTGCAAATGTAGACTAAAGAAAATCAGAGAAAATCCAAAGCAAATTTTAATCCATGCGATATAGCTGTGGAGACAACCGTATAGAAAACCAATAATAATGATAATGGACGCCAAGTTTATAGGGATTGTTTTGGTTCACTATCTTTAGGTACACATAAACTTAAAATGACATGGGTAGGTCGTTTGATGACCCATAATTCAAAAATACGTTACCAACAATATTTCCTGTCAGACAAGAGCCTCCCTTTAAATCTGTTTCTTCATGTCCATCAGTATAAATAACCAGATTCAAATCCCTTATTAGCGGTAACGTTTGGCCATGTTTAGTTGAACATATGCCCTATACGTTTCAGGTATATACTTTGGAGAAGCCACTCATTCATGTCCAACCAATTCAAGGTAAGATCAAATCGTCATTTGGCAATATATCCTTATTTACATAATGTATTTGTCACAATAACATTTTTCCAATATAGTATTAAAGTTTGTTACAGTTTCAGTAATGCAGTTCCCCCTCGACATTTGGAGAAAGTTAACACTGATAACTGATATTTAACACTGAATTAAGCAATATCAATGACAGTTTCATCGATGTATAATATAGGGACAAGACGCTATTGTCAATAGTAGGGGAGGGAGTATGGTTTTACGCCGCTTTTAGCAATATTCCAGCAATATCATGGCGGGGGACACTAGAAATGGGCTTCACACATTGTCCCCATGTCGGGCATCGAACCCGGGCCTACGGCGTGACGAGCGAACGCTTTAACCGCTAGGGCACCCGGCCGCCCTATTGTCAAAAGAAAACAGGACAGGAATTCAATTATTCATATGTCGTACTTTTCATGGGCGCAGTGGTTCAAGCTTTCGTTCGTCACACTGAAGGCCCGGCTTCGATTTCCAACCTTCTTGTGTTCCCCGTTATTGACAGGGGCGGTCGGGTAGGCTAGTGGGTAAAGCGTTCGCTCTTCACGCCGAAGACCCGGGTTCGATTCCCGACATGGGTACAACGTGTGAAGCCCATTTCTGCGATATTGCTGGAATATTGCTAAAAGCGGCGTAAAACCATACTCACTCACTATGATATCGATAGATTATTAACATGACACCATACTCACTCACTATGATATCGATAGATTATTAACATGACACCATACTCACGCACTATGATATTGATAGATAATTAACATGGCACCATACTCACTCATCTTCATTATCTTGATTCATTCATTCTTATCTTATAGGTTTGAATGTATCGGATCTGCAGAGCACTTCCAGTATGTCTGTGGAGAGTGCGTCGGCAGCCCCTGCGGTATCTACCAGTTATGTGTTATCACAGTCAGTTTTTGAACAGTCCGTAATAGAGGACACTACCGTTGTCTCAGTGTTTGGTACAGTGGAAAGTTCACTTGAGATAACAGAATCTGTGTTTGTGACAGAGGAACCTTCACTTGTACTAAATGAATCTTTGTTTGGTACAGATGAACCTTCGGTTGTACCAACTGAATCTTTGTTTGATACAGAGGAACCTTTGGTTTTACCAACTGGATCTTTGTTTGGTACAGAGGAACCTTCGGTTGTACCAACTGAATCTGTCTTTCTTACAGACGAATCTTCAGTTGCACCAACGGTTCCGTTTGTCACAGACGAGCCAATATCAGCAAAATCTTCTTCACTAACACAAGACACTCCCAGCAGTCCAGGTATTTTCTCTCCCTCGCCTGGTTTTGATGAATCGTCCTTTATTGGAACTGTCGGCGTATCTCTATCAGCAACACATACGTCACATCCTATGTCAACTGATGAGGAACTCCTGGAAGCATCAAGTCCAAGTGGGACATACAACACTTATCCAGGCACAGACATGTTGGTCGGTTTACCTTCAACAGTGACTTCTCATCCTATATTCCCCTTCACAATGGAGTCCACACAAGACGTAGCAACGCCAGACCCTTCTCTTGAGAACTCTTTACAAAGTAGTCTCACGTCAGGTTATCTTTTACTACCTTCTGAAGCCGTGACGTTGTCATCTTCAACGTCTCCTACAACTTCTCCTCAGCAGGCAACTACGGCGACAACAGTGAAGCTCTGCCCATGTAAGTGGAATATACACGTGGAGGAGAAAGAGAGAAAGAAGATTATCCAAGAGATCAAAGAAAAACTCTTAATTGAGACAGATCAGCTTGCACAACAGGTTCGCAAAAGGACGAGTGCTCCGGATGAACGAGCTAGTTCTTAAAGCATTGGCTATGTGGGCATAACATTTATGTCTTTTGTGGGCATATTAATGATTCTCGCTGATTCGGCTACCTTAGGATTACACATACAAATGCTGATAGCTAATTTGTGCAAGAAATGAAAACAGAACCAGGGATGGTCTGATTTGATGTAACCAACTCTGATGGTATTATTCGTGTATGTACACCCGATGAGTGTCACCAGTACATGTAACATCGTAGCGTTGGAATGAATTAATAGGGTCCATTGGGGGTCTGTCATTTGATATTCGGGGGAGGAGGGAGTTTGTATCTAGATATATTTTCAGCTACAGCTACAATACTATGAGCCTGATTTTTAAAAGGAAAACACCTGTCAACAAGGTCATTTTGTGGCAGGCAATTTTTTTAATAGTCTGAAGCATTATTATTTTTTTCAAGAATTATCGGGAACAATATATTTTTTTGATAAAAGCCTAGCCCTTCCCCCAGAATTTCAAATGGTCGGACTCTGAGACTTAATTACATAAGGAGCTTCACAGTGAAATTGTATCACTATGCTACAATGTTTAGATATACACAGAAAGGTTTTCTAGAATGGATGTCACCAACGCTATCGTATTAATTCTTACAAATGTTATGACACCTGGTCCTGAGATACTTAGCCCAAAGCTTCATCTCCATCATGAGCACGCCTTACATTATTGACTAATACTTTTTATTGAAGTTTCTCGCTACTGTTATGGGACGTACCAACCACTATCATGTGATATAAAAATATA
The DNA here is from genome assembly GCF_023055435.1 of Haliotis rufescens. NCBI lineage: Eukaryota > Metazoa > Mollusca > Gastropoda > Lepetellida > Haliotidae > Haliotis > Haliotis rufescens. The sequence goes on along the minus strand of NW_025964391.1, from coordinate 166,246 downwards.
TCATTTATGAAACATTAAAAAGAGTTCCAAAGTGTGATATCAAATTATTGATGTAACATTTTTCATATATTAATACATGTAATGTGTACAGAACAATTTTGTAGAAACATTTTTATAACTAGCTTACACATATAACGTGTTTTAAAATACGTTGTATGAAATGTCCATATTACGGATTTATTGCCTTCAAGTGTAACGTGAATATAGCGTCTAAATTCTTTTTAGATAAAACTAGTATTTTTACATTGTTAGATCAAAACATGTATATAACATTTTATTGCTTTCAAATGTTAACTACGCTGTGATATCAAAACATCCATAAAACGTGTTATAGCTTACAAATGTGCACCAAGCTAGTGTGATTTTCAAAACCTGTACATAACGTTTTATAGCTTACAAATATTCACTACACTGTGATATCAAAACATCTATGAAACGTTTCATAGCTTACAAAAATGCACTAATTTAGTTTGATATAAAACCTGTACATAACGTTTTATAGCGTTCAAATGTGCACTAAACTAGTTTGTTGTAAAAACCTGTACATAACGATGTCAACAGCCAACAACATGGTAGGCTAGTAGCCGCTACAGATGGACATTTTTATACTGCTGGTAGAAATTGTAGTTAATGGTCACCTGACAGTTGTTCATCTTTAACGACAGCTGCCTCAGGAATTGGCACACACCGGAGAATGTCATCAAAGTTTTTATCCACAGTCAGTAAGTACATCATCTCCAAATACAGGCTGTTCGACATTAGGATGTGGCAGGACATCAGGGCATGTCTTGTCGCTGATTGTAGCGGACATTCTCTATTTAGTTTCGTCATCAGTAAAACCTGTGTATGTATTCAGGCTTGATGGTGTGTCGAGGTGGGACCTGTGCACTGTCAAGAACGTGTACTGTGGTCGCACACAGGGAGTGGTTTGTGTACTTGATAGAGTGAGTGAGTGAGTTTGGTTTTACGCCGCTTTTAGCAATATTCCAGCAATATCATGGAGGGGGACACCAGAAATGGGCTTCACACATTGTACCCATGTCGGGAATCGAACCCGGGTCTTCGGCGTGACGAGCGAACGCTTTAACCACTAGGCTACCCGACCGCCCCACTTGATAGATAGACCAGCCTTCATACTGAGAGTTCACGTCATGGTTCCAGTCGATTATACCTAAGAGCAACGGCGTTTTAGTAAACCCCATGCTCGGCCTGGGCGTTTGGCTGTTGAAAATGCTGCACACAATCCTGGTTCAAGCGGCGCACATATTTAAATTTATAGGGTTGTGTGTTAAACATAAAACAATAGAACATAAACAAAGATTTGAACTCCATGCGAGTACAATAGTTAAGTTCAGAGCCAGTTAGGAAAGGCACAACAACCAAAACACTTCCAGTATCAGACAGCAGTTCTACTTCAGCAAGGATAATATCAAAGATAGCGGCCGGAAGAGGCCGTTGCCAAGTACCCATAAGGTTTTCCTCAAACTAATCCAAAGGGATAATGGCGTAACGTCCCTTGACCCAAATTGGCGAAAACATACACATCGACGTCCAATCAGTTAACAAAGTCTGTATCTTACCTAGGGATGTTTTTCTAGGAACATAATAACAATAAGGGGGTCTCTTTGAACTTGATAAGGTCGTTTTGATTCTAACTTCTTCTTTTTTTGCGTTCATCCGTGGTGATAGCTATATCAGAAACCTTCAGTCCCGCAAGGTTTTCCCTACCTCTCCTCCCCAAGGGCAGCAACATATCGACGAAAACCAGCATGAGATAAAAAGTATTGAAATCGAGATCTTGTGGAAATTTACTTCGTGATGTTTTGCACTGTGCTCTAAAATATATATATTCACATGAACACATTTTATTCACAGATCAAAAAGCTAAAACCCCTCACGATATTGGACAAGAAAATGATTTTGAAATTGTCCTAATAATATTGAATCCTATTATAGATATACCTTGTGTTGCAGAAGTACTGGATTGTCGAAGCTGCATACGTAGTCACACAGTTTCGTCATGTCGCCATCTGTCTATAGTGGGGTAGTGCTGATCTCGGCAAACCCTTTTCGCTTCAGTTCTTTTCCCCTGCTTTGAAATATTTCGACGATTCACTGAATCAGCTTTCTTTGGTAATATCTATATCTTGTCTTGAATGTTCAAGGTGTCATTGAATACTGAGTCGATAGGTCATAAGATTGACTTCCCTGTATTGGTCGCTTTTCTCGGTTCTCGCTTCAAGATATAATTTCGCCAGCTTAAACATAAACAATTTCCAACTCAATGGAGTTTCCTTTCTGAGCTAATTACTCCCGAAATACCTTCAGCGCTGTCGAAGTAGATCGTTTGGTATTTTTCGCATGTATATTGTCCAATAGGACGCCATGACAGAGAGATCAGCGAAACGGTTAGGTTTACCATCGGACGCGGGCGCCATGTTTACGTTGTTAGGATCGTCCCGTGCTGGGGTCTCCGCGAAGGAAGACACCTAGTTGGCTGAAAATCAAAGGATACCCTTGGCCTGGATTTTTCCTGTGATTAAGTCAATATCGTTGGGTTGGAGGCAATATGCATTTCAAAAGACTGTCATGTGATCAAATCTCGGCCAAAGAGAATTCTCCATTATATAAAAATATATGATAAAATATACACTGTGTGACCTTAATAGAGTTGAAGATAAGTATCATGTTCTAATTGTGTTCAGGTTCTGTTCTCAGTTTAGAATTAAGTATATAACATATACATTCATTGTACATCCAACTATATACATGAATTTAATTTTTTGTAAAAAAATGTATTTGTACCACCCACAACTGTGCAGAACAAAATGTACAGTCGAACCCCGTTATTTCGAACCTGGCGGGACCGTGTTGTAACTTCGAGATATCCGGACATTCGAGATAACGAGGTATGCACATTATATAGTAAGGCAGTCGGGACCAGAGAATACGTTCGAGATATCGGTACAAACGAGATAACGGGGTTCGAGATAACTAGGTTCTACAGAAGGCAACATTAGTCAACATTGTGTACACATTGTATCCTTAGTACGGAAATAAAACATTTGAATTAAAATGGAAATCTTCTTACAAGAGAAAAGTTCTCAACCTAATCCTGAATGCTGAAGGTGTTGTTTTGAATAGATGAAAGATGAAAGAGCAATTAGGTAACCTCCATTCTCCTTATTAATCGTTTTCAGTATAAACACATCCTTCTGCACCAGTTGCTTTCTGCAAACCCGTGTATTTACATTTTCATTCAAAGTGTTCTGACGAAAAGGGATTATCAGTGATAAATTACGTAAACAACTTTCTAAAAGAATCTCCTCACTGCTCGCATCTCTTTCAGCAATGCTCTGGTACACAGACGAGAGGAGAGACCTGTGTTATGACTCCGGTGACTATGAAGATACGAAAATGGTTCTAACTGTGTGTAGTTACCATCAAACAGTGCAACCTGCGCCATATAATCATAAGTTAAAAAATCCTTATTTCTAGGATACTTGTATTTCAACTTCCAACAGTCTGTTTCATCCCGAGAATCTACAGTTACATTTATGATTTGGTCACCTGTGTCGACAATCAGGTGCTTCGGTCTTCATAAAAATAAAAATCGACAAAAAAAAATCATAATCATATGGAATTACTATGAAAACCAGGGTCCATCGTTCGATTCCGACTATATCATAAACATTTGTTTATGGATCACTATCAAAAAGTGATGATGCCAGATGTTCGCAAAAAAGTGAGCGTGTCCTGACCCACCGGTGGCTCCTGTCACAAACACATGAAAAGGCAAGTCAAGTGTTTGCCCGAACAAACACGTGAACATAATGTACTAGTTGATATAGGATAATTGCATCGAACATCATTTAGGTCAACCGATGCATCAGTTTTGGGTTAACTGAAAAACACATCAATAATCCATGGACCAATACATCATCAAGTACAATGATATATGTCCACTTGGAATGTCCATCTGGGTAGGTACATTCTTCATTATCATTCGGTTCAATCTGGCTAAAGTTTGTGTGTACTTTACCGCCACACTCAACAATGCTGTATGACGTCGGTCTGTAAATAATCGAGTATGGACCAGACAATCCAGTGATTGATACTTGTGAGCAATAATCCAAGACTTTGGAGCACCAATTTGAACATTGTTATGCGGAAAACATGACCTTATTTGAAATGAAAAACACCCTAAAATGCAGACAAAACGTTTATTTATTGGTTAAATATAAGGAAGTATACACTTGAAAATCTACACTTAGACTGTGTACTGTGAAACTGCGACCACCATGTCCATTGCGATGTCATGTGCATGTCATTTGTTGTGAGATACTCATTGATATGACCCTCCTAATCTCGCTTTTGATACCCGTATCAAACACATCCCCATCAAATAACCATTGTTTGTTTCATTTTAGACCCCATTCAACATTCTTTTGCCCTGCGGTTAATCTCGTAGTAAGTCATTACATGCATATGACATTGGGATATAAACATATCATAACTCATGAAGGACAGGTCTTAGATTGAAGCATAATTTCTCATATTGTTGACATAAGTATAATCAAATATATTATCAACACAATTGCATTATATATTTTTACTATTTATCATTTGTTGATTATGTTGGAAAGCAGATAAAATAACTACTTATGTTAATATATTTAAAACCCCAAACGCCAAATTATCAAAATTGTGTATACAAATATTGCGAAAAGGATAATTTTCTATATTCTGCAGTAATGATTTACAAGAAATACAAATAGTATAAACCTATGAGATTACATTCAATGACATGTTTATATAAGTATATTAAAAGTATTTTGCAAAATGGAGTATTCATACATAACATATCGCACATTTATGGGCCGACCATCGACTTCTTGTAGTTTTTAAAACAATAAAAATAAGTACATAACTGCAAGTAGCCTTGTTGGGCTCCGAGTGAATCTTCCAGATATTTGATAACCTAGTCTGATATATACACATGCACAAAAGTTAGGAGCCACCATATTCATAGTCTCTTGATTTCACGTGTGGGAATCCGAAATACGAAATATGATGATGTATGACTGAATTAGGCTTCCATAGTTTCATGAACCCAAATTTGTCCAGATACCACAAGGAAAGCGTGCTTTACGTGTTGCTGCAGTTCCCCTACCCTATAAATAGTGAAATCCAGTTTCAGACACGTGGTTGCATTTTGCTTCTGTGTGAGATTCCCCTTCCAATAGAGGTTGAAAATCTGCAATGGTGAGGAGAAAGTTAACGAACGCTGAAAGATGGCAAGTGATAGGCATGAAAAATGCGGGTATGTCATGCAGGACCATTGCAATACAAATGGGTCGTCATCACAGTGTTATCACTCGTTTGATTGTCAAACATGGTCGAACCAATGATGTCAATGACAGGCATAGGCCTGGTAGGTCAAGAAAGACCTCTAACAGAGAGGATAGACGTCTTTTCAGGAGAGTCTGACGAAATCCATTTGCCACTTCAACAGATTTAAGACTGCAGTGGATTACCCATCAGAGACTCTCGACGATGACCGTAAGGCGTCGCCTCAGAGCGGCTGGTTATAACGCCAGAAGACCAGTAAAACATCCTCAGCTGACTGAGAGGCACATGCGGAATCGTCTGATATGGTGTCGTGCCCGTAGTCGATGGAACTTGGCCAACTGGAGAAGGATCCATTGGTCTGACGAGTGTCGAATGCTGCTACGAACTGTTGATGGTCGAATACGTGTTTGGAGGCAACGTAACACTCGTTTTGCACCAAGGAACATCCAGAAGACCTTAGTAGGTGGCGGGGGGTCTGTCATGATATGGGGTTGTGTTTCCTTCGGCTGCAAACTTCCGCTGGTGACAATTCGTGGAAACCTGAATGGCCAACAATACCAAGATGCCGTTCTACGTCCAGTGGTAGTCCCTCATTTTGACAACCATCCTCTTCAGACAAGACCTGTTTACATGAACGACAATACTAGACCACACAGATCTCGGGCAGTTTTGGCTTATTTGCGTCAAGAAGCTATTGTCTCTCTTCCTTGGCCGGCCTGTAATCCGGATCTTAATCCGATTGAGCATCTCTGGGACATTCTTGGCCGGAAAATCAGACATCGTGATCCCCCAGTTCAAAATCTCGCTGGCCTTGAAGCCGCACTTCATGACGAATGGATCCGTTTGCCTCAGAGAAGCATTCAACGACTTGTAATGAGTATGAGGCGTAGGGTTGAAGCTGTGGTCAATGTCCGTGGATCATACACACGTTACTGACGTTTCTGTCTTGCAATAGACTCTGCACTCCCTAGGGTTCGTTGGTTGGTTTGTTGTTTAACGCCGAACTCAGCAATATTCCAGCTATATGATGGGGGTCTGTAAATGATCGAGTCTGGACCAGACAATCCAGTGATTGACATCATGAGCATCTAATGGGGCACTCCCTAGGGTGTCTATGTGACACCTGATATGGTCTGCTGATATCATGACAGTTACATGACAAAAAAAGTTTTTCAATGTTTTCTAATCCTTCAATTTCTGGTCTTCGGTAAAATTCCTTTCTGCTCTTATTCTTTTGGAACACAAGATTAACTTGCTTTGGGACAACTTTTGCACCACATGAGGTTTACATATACGGCTTATAACAATCGTACATCTCGTTATAATAGTCATCATTAAGTGCCAAAAGTAACAGCTCACAAATATGGTGGGTTGCGCTTAACTTTTGTGCATGTGTATACATGGAGGTTCATTTGATCGGCCTGCCATTGGGCTATACAGGAAACATAAGCACTCAACCCACGTATATCATAGCTTTAGTTCACCTAGCATTCAGACAAGCATAGCATTAAATCATTAGCATTGGTATACAAAACGTAACTCGTCAAAAAGAATAAGAAGTAGTTGTTATCCATAAAAAGATATTAATTTTATCAAGTTTCGTTCTTTCTCATTCTTTCTTTTTGGTCAAATGGTTCAAGGAGGTTATTGGTACTTATTGGTATTGGTATCCTAACATGAAGCCACATGATACTAGCTCAGTTTATTAACATTGTTGTTACTACCTCCAGTTGTCATGTGAAGGCAGTGGATGGGGCTTATCATCGTATTATAATAACGCTTCTTTCAATATCTTTTCGCTGTATCTTACATGTGTAAGTAAAGGAGAATGTCCGAAATCTCGCGATTATTTTCGCACGTGAAGCTTGTTCGAGGCCGTTAGGGACTTTGAGGACTTTCTCCTACTTAAAACAAAGCTCGATCAAGTTAATGCCTCAAACTAATCTTCAAGTGATATTCACTACGCTATGCTATACTATGGGAGGGTGACCACTCTTGTTTAACTATAGGAGGGGACCTTTCAGTGAAAATTATGGGACGTTTTAGTACCCATACTCGAATTATTGGAGTGTTAGCAAAATGATTGTGTCTATCCAACTGTCATTAAAGTTCACGTAACTTTGTTGTAACAAAACCTAAAACCCCAACTATGGCCCAGCCGCGTGATTTTTGACATGCACTCAAAAAAGATGCAACAAACGATGTTGATACATAATGCCAACTCTCACTGTATTCTATGCAAACAAATGACATATGATCAATTACGAACGTAAATATACATAAAAAGGTCAAGCATCAGAAGCACCAGAAACATAAAGTTAGTGCGAGTGAGTGAGTATGGTTTTACGCCGCTTTGTCGGCGGGGGACACGAAAAATGGGCTTCACACATTTGTAACCATGTTGGGAATCGAACCCGAGACTTCGGCGTGACGAGCGAACGCTTTAACCACAAGGTTACCCGACCGCCCCTCATATAGTTTGATAGTATTTGGACAATCGGTTGCAGAGCAATAGAGCAATATATGTCTTTAAACATGAATTATTGTAAAATTCCCTCTGCTCGTCGTTTCAGGTTCTACTGAAGAAATACTTGTTCTGAAAACAAATGTTGTGAAACATACATTGTTCGGTTTCCCCTTTCACAGAACACCTGCTGTTTGACGCAGTGAACCTTTAAATATCTACGAGCTTTGAGCTATTACAACCTCCTGAGAATTGGCGAGGGACATTCAACATTTCGAGGTACATGCCTAAGTTTGGAGTTCTTGTCATGTAGGCCAGCTTTATAAAAGTAACTACCAGTAAAATATTTTGTTCATTTCCCAAAATTTCAACCTTATTAAGCAGACAAACAATTAAGTAAATATGTAAACAGCTTCTGAATTTTTTGTATGTTTTTTTAATATTATCTTTGTCACCCAAAGATAAATGATGTATTGAATATCTTATTACCATCATCGAACTTCAACTATAGAAGCCTTGTGCTTGGATATTTAGTTATTGAGTCAAACGTACGAGCCAGAGAGCAAGTTTGATTCCCCATTTAAAACTGTACACTTTACTCGTTTTGTGAAATTTGTTGTGATTGAGACTTCAATCTCGCACACAAGGCGCCTGTATTTTGCATAGGTACGTGATGTATATGATTTCAAAATATACACAATATTACTATAACTACAACTACACTTTGAAATAAGAAAATATCTGCAGCGAGGTTAAATGTGATACTATTTCAATAAACACGTAAAACCATACTCACTCACAACAATACATGTACAGGTTCGAGCGCTGCTGCTCACGGAATAACTAATGTATGTGAGATATTCAAAAATTTCAAATAAAATATTGATACTTCTAACTTTACTGAAAGGTTACATTATACTTCAACACAAGTGGTTTCTAACAAATACAAACTTGTCAACACATTTACACCATTTCAAGGTTGGAATGTGACCAGATAATCTGGGTAAGCCTGTGTATCATTGAACACAACGTACATGTGAATATTGTTAATATCATTCACGACCGAGTCATACAGCTCAGTGCCAGTGCTTCCTGTCTTGGACGGTGGAACTCTCATCCCATGTTTCCCCAAAGTATATTCACCAATCAAGACTCGAACCAGGTACAAGTATTTCTGCCCTTGTGCGGCCGGTCTGGAGTATGTATCTTGGGCAGAATATTCGGCATTAACAGCGAAATACACTCCTTGGCCGTAGGCGGTGGCTGAAATTGGAAGCGGTTATCTGTAGACCCATTGGAATATTAAGAGCAAGTAGCCATTCCTTGAATGCTACGAACAGTGTATATCTAAAGGTGTCATTATGTACTTTTCACAAGTAAAATATGTGTAACGTGAATCGTATCCGAAAAAAAACATATGCACATTTACTGTTCTTAAAAAAATCGCTCTTCTTTTGTGATAATTTCCAATGAGGAATTCAAATACATATATAAAAATATGCAATCTCAAGCTTCCGGCCTCACAGCCTTCCACAGTCCCTGTCTTTCTCACAGTCACTAGACCATATTATTTTCCATTCCACCCAGGCCTTTCTGTGATGAACAAGCCCTAAATGAAGCAAGTCTCCCATCTCACTGGGGCTCCATTTCAATTTACATGGAATTATTTGTTTCTATCAAAATCATATATTTTCAGAGACTAAGTGTTAGTCTGGGCCTTCACCATGTACACTCGTTTGGCACCACATTGAATACTAGAGATGCTTGTTCAACCATTGCTGTGACTGATAAAGGAGGGGAATTGTAGTGAGGCAATTGATAAACTTCATATAAAATTTCTATTGCACACATGTTACAAAGCTGCAAGTGAAGTTGTTTGAACAGAATGTGGTCGCTTCCAGCTGTTCATAAATGCTCACTGTAGAGTTCTGTCTTGTTGGATACGGTTTACCAGACAACCATTAACAGAAACTCCAGACAATGTTATGATTTACACATTAGATTAGATGATGCAGGGGACGAAAACCGTGTTTTTTTTCTGACGAATACCATTTTAATAATTTGGGGCATGTCTAGCTTGCACAAGATGTAGGTGACAGAAAGGTATTTCTTAATATTTTGAAACAAAGATGTAAAGATATTTATCAACATGAGTAATTCATAAGTCAAATTATTTAAATTATTCTTCTGAAATCAAAAGTTCAATTGCATCATTACCTTATGTAATGAAAAACAATCTCCGTCGAATGTTACCCAAATTTAGCTGCAATGTACGTAATGTTAACATTAGAGCAGCTAGATTTTCCAAAAAAACACGGCAATTGAATATGCACCCTGTCCATACTCTAACCACCCTAATGAAGAATCAGGGCGTATGGTTTTACGCCACCTTTAGCAATCTTCCACCAATATCACGGCGGGGGACCCCTAATTAAGATGAATATCACGTACTATCAATATGTCCAGAATATGCAAGTCCAAGAAATGATTACATGCAACCGTATTTAAAAAACGGACCATCTCGGGAAAAGTTGTATGATATACTTAAAATCGAAAGTGTGAATATGTTACTTAAGTTATCCGTGTTATTGTACCGCGTATTTCACTTGAGAGCGAAGAAACCCATATATATCTGCTATGAAGTGCATTTCTGTAAACCCGTCTTATACTCTACGAAACTATAATGCCAAGATTGCGCAGCAAGTATTAACTATATCATTGTATATGCGATGTATTATTGGCCTTTTGGCCATATATGCCTGTCTGTCTGAAGCAATACATACCATTTTTCCCACAATAGCTTCTGTTGAACCCATGTGCATTGATGCTGCCTATAGCATCTGTGCTGGTACCGTGCCACAGCCATGCCTCGTTCTGGGTACCCTGGGGGTTCTGCTTTTCCAGTTGCTTCCTTTTTGCCGCATATTGCTGGTACAGAGATCTGTTCTGAATGCGAGTCACCTATGACAAATACGCAATGTATGATGGTACTTTTCAGTAACAGGGAAGGTGTTAGTCAACGTCGTAGGTTACAAACCACTGCAAAGGTTGTAAGGGTACACTTCAAGTCACGTCCTGGCAGACTATAATGTGCAAGTTGAAATGCGTTGAGTTGCTAAGGGAGCGACCATTTGATATTATTAAAATTATTCTAGCTCATGGCTTTGATTAAAAAATCTGGTTTTACCACTGCAGCTGAAAATTATCTAGTCTCCATACAAAATTCCAATTAGTTTTATGATAAGGTCTTCATAGGTAAGAAATTTATTTTAATGGGAGGACTCTACATACAGCCAGCACATATGTAATACACAACGGAGATGGTGTTCTATCCGACATTCAGATGACGATCAAGAGGAATCTACTATTTCTGTTACAAATGTAAAAAGTTCTTTCCATAGATAGATGCACATATTTTATGCAAACATGTCCGTGCCTAATATGCCATGTTATCATTAGTTTTGTGTTATAAATATTGAGGTTAATGATGCACTGTTCCAGAAATAGAATCACCTCCGCGTGTGAACCATACATCAGATAGCATTGAGTGTGTTGGGTTTAAAAACATCCATATATCTTTATGCCATTGTATCGTAAAGAGTGTCAGATCATGTCCGTGTTACATCGTATCGTCACTATTGGATGGTAATTCATAAATACATGCATATGATAAAGTTATTCGTTATTTTGATATTATGTTCTTATGTATAATTTCCCGCTGCTACTACGATTTTGTCAAAGACTTTATAATTTCAATGACTATCTTCACCCGGAGGATATCATTTACATCGGGAAAGAGGTCCATATGACGTTTGACCTAATAAATTTTAACCGATTTGCAAACAGACGTTTCCTGATTTACGTGGATCTATGTTATTTCTCGCATCTAGAACAAGTCTCAGTAAAGGTTTAGTCAATGTCATCAGATCTTAGTTAATATTGACTTACGAACTTTAACAGCTTTTCAAGAACCTACTTAAAAGGGAAATCTCCTCAGCTTACGCGTATATTTGTATTTTGAGAGGCAGAGGCAAGGAAAAACTATCATGATATTTCAAGTTCATCGACTGTGCGTTTTATAGAGATTGTGGTATCGTACCTGAAGAACCTTGGCATTGCTGTTGTTGATAGTTGACATAAATGTTTGTTCAACCGTCTTAAACTCTTCACCGCCAGCTGCGACTTGAAAACACTCAATATTAACATCATCCACCATTTTCTGCCAGCTCGGAGGTAGGTCAAATATTGATTGTTTGGCCTCTGAAAAACAACACGTAGGATATAAATACATTTAATTAAGTATGACACCTACACGAATGTCACAATGTATATATTCTCTTCACGTAAGGATAGTGTGTAGTTAAGAAGTGTGGTTCGTATGTATTTGCTTAAACAGACTACTCCTTGACCTCATCGTTGAGAAAAATATGAATGGCTGTATCTGCTAATACTGTATGCCGAATTAGGGTTGACAGTTTGTTGTCCACCGTGTTCTAATCACAAAGAAATAAATAATCTCCTATTCATCGTGGCATTGAAATTGAATATATTTGTCTTCAAACACGTCGCCTTAGTTGTCAGATGGCGTTTTACCAGTGTCTATATATACTATCGGAAAAGTATAACTGTGCTTCACATAAAGTGGTGTAAACGTTATGTTATTGAAAATAACAACATAATATTTGATCACTCCTCTGATCAATGTTTTATCACAACGAATTCGTTGACATAACCTATACATGGTAACAGGAGACAGAGCCACACGCCCCCACAGAGTGGTGGTGTAACAGCTCAATTAACAATGCCACAATCGGATGTGACTACCATATGCGTTGATACAGAGCGGTGGTGCATTGAAGACACGAGAGACATTGAAGCCCTGGCTTTGCATAAGCGTTTGTTACGGTTAAACAAAAACGTTTTCATGGGCACGATAGGTCTACAATTATTGTGTGCTGTTCACATGACAAATACCACGTGTGTAATTATCATGCTCCCAACGAACACGCAAAGATCCTAATCGTGCGCGTGTAAATTGTGAATCTCGACCTTATAGTCGAGGAGATGTCTTAAATAATATGTATTAAAAACTGCATTACATAACTTCATAGTAAATTTATTTTTAATGAAAGTTATGTGAAGCACAGTTAATTATTCCGTTAGTATATTTAGATACACCTTAGATAATACTATTTTCTCACCCTGCAAAAGGTCTCGTCGCATGACATTGTATGTTTTCTTTGCTGCTGTTCCCTCCAAGGACGAAAAGTCGATTTCGATCTTGGTCTTCATGAAAGGTACCTTGCACGACTTCTTATTGTCTGTAAATGCCTTTTCGATTGCTGCATTTTCCTTCTTACCAAAGTCCTTCTTATCGGAAGGACTGTCTTTCTTGAAATAGGCCCACTGTATTGTTCGAGAGAGTAGGGTCGCCTTTTCTGTTTCGCTCTCCTCCTTCTCAATGTCACGTAGGTATTGAAAAACCTTTCCTGTGGCAAGCCCAACCTCACCTCTCAGTCCTGTCAGTTCTATAGCTCCTTTGTTTCTGTCGACTCTTAGCTCCACATCAAAGCGTTTATGCAAGGAGTCAATCTGGAAGTATATTTTCTGTGTCAGTAAATCGTCAGGATGCTCGATATCCTAAGGGTATCTACTTCTAATCCAACAATTAGGGATTCGAAAGTATATTTATTATGCTGCAAATAACAATTCCAAAGAATCTGAATATTTATCTAAGACTTTTTTTCAAATGAAATTGAAATTCACAACAAATTATAAAAGGGGGAAACAAAAGTGGATTGAAGAGGCTAGTAAATAATAACATATATTTGAGAGGTCTTTTTGTAGAAATACATTTGCAAACAAAAACGATAAAACCTTTTCAATAATTATAATTAATATGTAGCAGAGTCCGTCGCACGATTCCGACTATTTCATAAGCATCATATGCTTGTCGTAAGAGGCTCCTAACGGGATCGGCAGGTCAGGCTCGCTGACTTGGTTGATGCATGTCATCGTATCCCAATTGCTTGGAACGATGCTCATGATGTCAATCACTGGCTTGTCTGGTCCAGACTCGATTATTTACAGATAGCCGTCATATAGCTGGACTATTGCTGAGTTTGGCGTTAAACAACAAATCATAAGCCTGAGAGGGTTGGAGGAATAGCCTTGTGGTTAAAGCGTTCGCTCGTCACGCCGAAAGCGTTCGATTCCCCACATGGGTACAATGTGTGAAGCCCGATTCTGGTGTCCCTCGCCGTGATATTGCTGGAATATTGTTAAAAGCGGCGTAAAACACTCCTCACTTACTCACTAGTACTCACTCATAAGCATTTGTTTAGGAATCACTACAAAAATAGTGTTTACGAAAAAGTGAGCGTATCCTGCCCTCAACAATTGCAAATGCAGGTCAATTGTTCATTTGAAAAATAAATCACACAGGAATATATGGTACAACATCATTTTGCTCATTGACGGACCAAATGTCTACCATAAAACTTATCTAATGCTTCTTTAAGAACGTGGTTGTTGTAACGCTGATCAAACAGCCTTTGTGCAAGATTCGTATGACGCTCTTTCAAATCTTCGTAAAAAGAGCATCCTCGATTGTACCTCAAACGTTGTGAAATGTAGACACCAAGGCCTGGAACTTCTGGAATATTGCTGGACAGAAAGGGACGGATGAGGCGGGCTCACTGGTCTCCTATATTTCTAGTTCAGGTGGGTAAATCAGTGGAAGGAAATTGGGTATTTTAATATTTTTTAACGATACCAGATAATCGAAATTCCGGAAGCTTTAAGTTAAATGGCTTGGCCAAATGCCCGTGTTGCCAATCCAATGCGTGGTTTTGGCATATTTCTTCAGTTATTTGTGGCATTATTTGAGATGTCACTTATGGCAAGCTCTTTGATTAAGCATTGAATGCGTAGTGATCCTTCTATACAATGGCAGAGTTATTTGAGGCAATGTCAGTTGGATCTACTATAAACTTTTCATCAATGGCATCAAGTTTCATTTTGTTATTCCAATATTGTTTCCTAGTTTTATTTTCTTCATTTTTCTCATTCTACCAAAGACAACATCACATACTGACTTAAGCCACCCCGAAATACATTCAACAGGTTCATCTTCTCTTTTGGCCATTATTTTATCAAATGTTTTGACAGGATCCATAATGATTGTAAAGTTGTGATCCTAACTGGTATAAGGCTGTTCACGGGATTTAGGACCATATTTGACTAGTAACTGTTGAAGGCTGGTATTGTCTTCTTGCAAAACCTCTAATGGCAATACACATGTTCCAAACTCAAATAATGGACATTGCTACTGTGAAGTGAATGTCGTAACCTGATGGTCTGTTAGTTTTGTTATCACTTGGTCCTGTGATGTCTCTGTAATCCATTCCTCCTTGCATAGTGCTTCCAGGTTCCTTATACCATTGGCTATGTTGTCTGATTGGTCAGAGAAGAAGAAGAGATCAACCCTCCCTGTCGAAGTGGTGCCTGACGAAATGTACGAAGAACAAGATGGAACCTACCAATCCTTGGGAAGCGTAAAGGCAGTTATCTTATTGATAGATAAAACGACAAAACCCTTTCCATCCCGCCTATGAATGCAACGAGGTCATTCCATCACGGTTAATAATAATAAGGAAATTAGTTCAGCAAATACTCAAACACAAAAGTAACTGTAATCAGTTAAATTTATGGATAACTGAAAATAATGACAATAATGACGACATGGCCTATTTTCCAACTACTAATTGTTCAGACAAACTAGGGTAGCTTGATGAGATTTTTGTGTCTGATGGGTCCAAAGAAAAAAATAATTCTTTCTCCCTCTCTTGCACATCTCTTATAGGAAATTAAAGTAGAATACATTTAACCATAATTTGTGTAAAACAAAACTAATATCAAGGCAGAATTTGGATGTGAAAGTTTGAAGTTGTTTGAAATATTATTTAATATTATTAAAGATCATTTTCCTATGGGGTATCTCTTTGCAATCGTTAACAGCACAAATACAACCCCTGCACCTTATTGGTAAATACTTACCTCTTGTAATGATAGATTGTGCCTGTGGTATTCCTCCTGTGCCTGCCGAGTGTTTCACCATTGCAGCAAATGGTTTTAACATTGCTTCCTGGAATACAACTACTCGAACATCGCTGATGTTAACAGCCTGAGGTCCGAACTCAGCAAATGCTTGTGACATACGCTTGGCAATATCCTCAGGCTGTATATTACCGATGCCTGTACAGAAAATGTTGCTTGATACAATAGAAGCTGTCATATAGATGTAAAGTACAACTATGAAAGGAACATTCTGACTGCTGCACATCTCTTCAGCTTCTTTTTATTATTATTAATATTATTTTTATTATTATTGTTGTTGTTGTAGTTGTTCTTATCATTATTGACCACTGCTGTTTCTTTCAAGTTCCGAAAAACGACCACTAAATCTGTTATATTTTCCAATATTCTTCATTTGTTGATTGAGAACTACAACGAAACATATATTCTGATCCAAACATGGATGAAACATTACCAATAATAATATGTAAAATATTAACACACTCACAACGACTGCTACCAGTTCTAGCCACGTTACCTGTTCCCAGCAAAGGGAATGCTACTGACTGTGCACCACGCAGTTTTTCTGCCTCTTCCAGACAGCTGAGGACTACTTTCTTCCAGTCATTGCCGAAATGGTGCCCGGCCACATGGAGGACGTATTTACACTTCAGACCTTTGGATGTCGTGCTGATAACGCCATGCTGTCTCATGTCATCAACTGTAACAGCAAATGTAAATTCAAGCATGCATTCTGGTCATGCTACCGATAAAGAAGTTAAGTAAAAGAAACCAGTTGTGCCAATCCAGACTTGAACATGTACTTGCGGCCTGACAATACTGGGTGTAACTATGCATTGGGATCGGATTCCCTTGAAATCTGGATACTCACGTGCCGGAGCTAATGATTGCTTTTGGGATGTTTCCCATGGACTTGAAACTGAACTCAACTTCTCTCACTCATATCAACAAAACATTCTAGTGGATAAACCCTTTTTGATAGATACTCACAATGACGTGAGCTTCGTTTTCTACTTGTGTAACACCGACCACGAGCGATTACATAATTCACATGACATTCAGAATGCTAGATTACATTAATATTAATGTTACATTGATGTAACATTTCCACATAAAAGATCTGAAGTCTTCCTGAAATGTTATATTATCTACAATGTACAACTCCAGGGTATAGCAAGTGTCTTACACAACTGCACAGAGAATCGATATGAATCTCACCTTTCTTTGCACACTGCGACTCCATATCTTTGCCACATGCTTTCCTGATAGCACTTGAGACAGCACCTTAAGGAAATATACCATACACAGCACACGTAAGGCATTCCTCTTTCAGTTTATCATGTAATTCTTCTTTGCTAAGCCACGTCTACCTTTACATTTCCTTAAGTATCCATTGAGACAACTTCAGGCATATCATGTAAATACAGGTGTTATCGTTGATTAAAAATAGTGTACAGTAAAACAAAATGTATATCTTTATCAGGTTTATTTAAAGGAGCATATGTAGGTCCCTGGTGAAGTTGTGATAGTAAAACGTACCTATACTTTCCAATTCCTTTAATGATCTTAATGTGGAAGTAAAATATTCACTATTTCCCTGACATTCTTTAATTCTTTAATACGTTCTTTACCTTACGGTACAGTACATCTCTATATTACTCATTTATTCTGCTAATGGTCTTTAAATGGAAGTAAGTGGAATTGTCTTCACATGATACCATCCGGCTACTCTATAGTCCTGCTATCTTCTGCTATAGATTCAACTGTCTTATATATTGCACTGCAAAGGTCTGGTTATGGTATCAATTGGCTCCTCTCTTTTCCTCCTATTTTCTGCTAATAGTCTTACTAACGGCTGCCCCACCTTTCTTTAGGTCCAGTTCCATGTTGGTGCTGTTCACGATACAGTCTGTGTCTTCTTCTGTTATGTCCCCTTGTTTCATTTGCACTGTAATATTTCCAAACTGTATGCTACCAGAGCCGGCGGAGGCGCTCCAGGGACCTTCTGAAACAATCCCACGAACCCCTGGAACTAAAACAAAGATGATGAGAGACCGAGCAAGATTAAGTTAACGCTGCTTTGAACACTATTCAGTCGTAGCAAGACGTGTCAGTTTGATGTGGGAAACACAGGTCTTTACGACTAAAAAACCAACGACACACTGACAAATTAAGCGATATATAATCAGAAGGAAACTGGGACCGGGGGTTGATGCCTTGCATAAGACAGCGAAAGTGCGACACCTTAGACCGCTGGGCCACCCGTTATATAAATATGATTGTATACGCATTTACACGTAACTGGATCATGAGCAGAACGTTTAATAGAATCACACATTTTAATGGCAGCAGGTACCCCTACAAGCCACCACCTCATGGAGGTATTATTTACTCTACACTAGATTTGATCAGGAAGAATCCGCTTGGCCACCCGTCCGTTAGACTTGGCTGTATACGCATCTACACGTAACTGGATCAAGAGCAGAAAATCCTCATGAATCAGCCACTAACATAGAGATATTATGTGCGCTTTTCTCGTATTTATGCCATTACCAAGAAGGTCATGCTCATCACATCATATTTCTCTTCACACGGGTTTAACTTGGAAGTGATTTTGCCAACTTTCTTTGAACATGTACTAGTAGTTGCTAAAGAAACCGAATGTACCTTTAATTTAAGCTATTCAATATTTTGACGTTGATTGGAAGCCTTGATAATTATTTCATTATCACACGCGAACACATGTTGACCTTGTGACGCCTATGATCAGTTTGCCTGGAAAATTGAATTTACAACAATCAGTGTCTCATCATATCATCAAGACGTTACCTAAAAAAACCCAAGAAACTAGAGATGTTTATCAACGATAAGAACAGGAACATAAGGTGTCACATTTTCTAATTGAGACTGGAGCAACCAGTAAACATTGCAATCATTTCAGTATTGATTGTCTAGAGTATCTCTGACGTGAAAATGAATTTCTGTTGATAGTATTAATATTTTATACACTTGTACTCGCGGTAAATGTATACCTGATTTTCAGTGACCTATTTAAAACAAGTTTAAAACTATTTTGCCAATGACGACCAGTGGAATCTGTTTCGACAGATAATCGAGACTGATCAGTATCTGACGTTGACGTTCAATATTTGTTTGTGATACTGCATGTGGAGTCATTTTGATCCTTAATTATTACTGACTCCTGAATATAAACAGTATATATAATACAACTAACTACCCACTACCGTCTTGACATCACAGGTATCGTAAAGGCGACACCCCGTTCTTGTTAGTAGACAAATGTTGATTTATTGATTCAGTGTTATTAATACATTGATGTTACCTGGTGCTTATGGCACTATAAAGTACTTTATCTTTATCCTGGTATTGACTAACACACTGACAATGAATTACAAGAAACATGTTACTTACCTGTGAAAATGACTCCATCCTACGTTAAGGAGCGGTCGGATAGCCTTCGTCACACCGAAGACCCGGGTTCGATTCCAGACATGGGTTCAATGTGTGAAGCCCATTTCTGGTGTCCCCCGCCGTGATATTGCTGAAATATTGCTAAAAGCGGCGTAAAACCACACTCACTCACTCCCCATCCTACGTTACAGGAAAGTTCAAAGGAATAAATCCTATATCAAATATTGACAAATAGTCCCGCTCTTATTTCTTACCTGTTTTAGGTGTTCGTATGGTGGATTGTTGATTCAATGATTTCACTGATTCCTTCATCTGAGACGAAATTGTGAGAAACATTGACTTCTGGAACACAACCACCCGTACATCTGTCAGGTTGGATGCTTGAGGCTCGAACTCGGCAAAGGCATGAACCATGATCTCGGATATTTCTTGAGGGTTGACGTGACCAGAACCTGGTGGCATTAAGTGACGGTATTGTTATCATAATTAGCATAAACTATTAAGGGTGGTTTGGGTAGGCTAGTGGTTAAAGTGTTCGACTCCCCACATGGGTACAAAATGTAAAGCAGTTTTTCTGGTGTCCCCGCCATGATATTGCTAGAATACTTATTAAAGTGGCGTAAAATGACACGCACTTAATAAATCACTCAATCACTCATTCACTCACAATACAGTGACCTATAGTTGACTTGTAGTATATTTGGGAACGAAACATTAATATATATGAATAAATATAGGTATATTAGCACGGTACATATTCATTCATTGAACACCAAATTATCCTTATTTCATTATTAACTTGAAAAAAATAACTTGAACCTACCTGTTCCAAGGACCGGAAGGGCAATTGAGCGCGCATCACCCAATTCGTCTGCCTCTCTCAAACATGTGAGGACAACTTTCTTCCAGTCATTGCCAAAATGGTCCCCCGCCACATGTAGGACGTAGTTACACTTCAGACCTTTCGCTGTCGTGCTGACAACACCGTTCTGCCTCATTTCGTACACTATATATAAAGTATGGTTCTGATCAGTCTTTGGAATTATCGAATTTCCATAAACACACGCACGTTTTTACCGGAGAAAGATGTTGCAGCGTAGATATCTTTGTATAACACACTATTTGCCTAGAACACACACTGCATATATTTTTCATGGAGAACCGCAGCTATTTATACCTGTATGTATGAACATGGCTGACTTACTACAGGAGCCGCAGCTGATCACATCTGTGTGTATGAACATGGCTGACTTACTACAGGAGGCGCAGCTGATCACACCTGTGTGTATGAACATGGCTGACTCACTACAGGAGGCGCAGCTGATCACATCTGTTTGTATGAACATGGCTGACATACTACAGGAGCCGCAGCTAATCACATCTGTGTGTATGAACATGGCTGACTTACTACAGGAGGCGCAGCTGATCACATCTGTGTGTATGAACATGGCTGACTTACTACAGGAGGCGCAGCTGATCACATCTGTGTGTATGAACATGGCTGACTCACTACAGGAGCCGCAGCTGATCACACATGTGTGTATGAACATGGCTGACTTACTACAGGAGGCGCACCTGATCACACCTGTATGTATGAACATGGTGGACATTACTACAGGAGGCGCAGCTGATCACACCTGTGTGTATGAACATGGCTGACTTACTACAGGAGGCGCAGCTGATCACATCTGTGTGTATGAACATGGCTGACTCACTACAGGAGCCGCAGCTATTTATACCTGTATGTATGAACATGGCTGACTTACTACAGGAGGCGTAGCTGATCACATCTGTGTGTATGAACATGGCTGACTCACTACAGGAGCCGCAGCCGATCACATCTGTATGTATGAACATGGCTGACTTACTACAGGAGGCGCAGCCGATCACACCTGTGTGTATGAACATGGCTGCCTTACTACAGGAGGCGCAGCTGATCACATCTGTGTGTATGAACATGGCTGACTTACTACAGGAGGCGCAGCTGATCACATCTGTTTGTATAAACATGGCTGACTTACTACAGGAGCCGCAGCCGATCACATATGTATGTATGAACATGGCTGACTTACTACAGGAGGCGCAGTCGATCACACCTGTGTGTATGAACATGGCTGACTTACTACAGGAGGCGCAGACGATCACATCTGTATGTATAAACATTGCTGACTTACTACAGCAGGCGCAGCTGATCACACCTGTGTGTATAACATGGCTGACTTACTACAGGAGGCGCAGCTGATCGCACCTGTATGTATGAACATGGCTGACTCACTACAGGAGGCGCAGCTATTTATACCTGTATGTATGAACATGGCTGACTTACTACAGGAGGCGCAGCTGATCACACCTGTGTGTATGAACATGGCTGAATCACTACAGGAGGCGCAGGTGATCACACCTGTGTGTATGAACATGGCTGACTTACTACAGGAGCCGCAGCCGATCACACCTGTGTGTATGAACATGGCTGACTTACTACAGGAGCCGCAGCTTAAAGTTTCTCAATATTCATTGCACTAAGAGTTTCTCAATATAAATATTACTATGAGTGATTTGTGTTTGTCAGTATAAATATTACTATGAGTTTCTCAATATACATAGTATTATGAGTTTCTCAATATACATAGTATTATGAGTTTCTCAATATACATAGTATTATGAGTTTCCCAATATACATAGTACTAAGAGTTTCTCAATATACACAGTATTATGAATGTCTCAGTATACATTGTACTAAGAGTTTCTCAATGTACATAGTACTAAGAGTTTCTCAATATAAATATTACTATGTGCTTCTCAGTATAAATATTACTATGAGTGATTTGTGTTTGTCAGTATAAATATTACTATGAGTTTCTCAATATAAAAAGGTAATATGAGTTTCTCAGTATTCATAATGTATCTTACACAATCCCAAAGTCGCCTTTTTTCGCTGACATCAACGCAATCTTATACAAAAAGTTACTCTTGACGAGGTCACTGTGCGAAAACAAAGATCCTAGGACCCAACCCTTTTGGTGGCCAGACTCGCTGAAGCGGTCGCTTCCGAGGGTCCTTATTTTCGCATTTTTACCTCGTCCAAAATATTCTATCGCTTTGTTATACCGAAATTCACTTAAAAGTTGATGAAGTCTTTAAAACGTCCTGTATTTCATTACAGTAACTTAGCTGCGAACCGTGAATTGTTCGTTGTTTTCTAGCAGACGAGTCAATATTCATCACATGTGATCAAAACTGGTCATGTGACGAGTCAATATTCGAGGTCTGTGTCAGTCACATGATTTCGGGGGTCGACATTGAAATGTGTTGTTTCGTCACGTGGTCCAGATTAACCAATGGTATTTAGAGATTGTTAACAGGGGTATAATAGAGGTGCAAAAGATGAGTGACAAATTTATAGGTGGAACCTGAATGTACATCGTAGTCCTGCACCATGAGTGTGGAATAAATGTAGGTTATGAGACCGAAACCAATCTAGGTTAGAGTGAGTGAGTGAGTTGGGTGTAACGCCGCTTTTAACAGTATTCCAGTTATATCACGGCGTGTCAGCTTAATGTGGGAGGAAAGCCTGAAGTGATGCAGGTGTCAGACGTTTAACACTTCGGTGAAACCAACGAGCACGGTTATGGTGCTGACAAACCTAGAAACCGGGATTCGAAGCCACAATCATAGGTTTCTGGCTTGCCCAAGGGACGCAACTCCGCACAGCGAATCGCGGCGCCTTAGACGACTAGGCCACCCGTGCCACCAATCTAGGTTAGAAAAAACGTCTAGCAAGTTAACAGGACAACTGTTATTTTGGAGGAGAGAAATGTTATATGTAATAAAAGATTTCACAGACTTTTTGTTAGTTTATTTGAGTCCTTGTATTATGGTACAGAACGTGTGGAACATCTGACCCAATTGTTGCTAATTGTCTTCCTATAACTCCAACAGCACTTCACATAACGCCAATAGCTGCTATATTAAACCGAGCCTTTTCATAACTATTTATTGTATTGAACCACATATTCAAGTTACAAAGAATACTTGTTTTTGAATGTAAAACGATTCTCGTTGTTTTTCCAAACAAGCACTTGTTCCTTACCTTTCATTTTGCACTGTGACGTCATGTCTTTTCCGCATGCTGTGGCGATAGCTACGGACACAGCACCTGGAACAGAAAATCGTGGAAATATTCAATATGTCAATATGTGCAAATAGGCTCACTATTTATTGACTTTTCTTGTCTAACGATGCTCAATATACCAGATATATGACGGCGTTTCTGTAAGTAATAAAGTCTGGACCAGACAATCCAGTGATCGAAATTATGACCATTGTCCCACACTATCGCAATCAACCAAGTCATGACTACCCGATCCCTTTTGTCGCCAATCCCTTTAGGTTGCATTTTGTTTGGGACCTAGTCTACCCCGAAATCCCTACTAGGGAGCAACAAGACAGTAAAGTATGTGCTGTTTCTAGGCCCAAATCTAAACAGATTATAATAAAGTTATAAAGTAATATCACGGTTATATAGTTTTTAACATTCAAAATGAGCAACATGCGTCGGAGCTTGTTAATACTGAAAGATTTGAGTATTGAAATACTTAAGCACAAAGAACTATTTGAATATTTGATGTTCAACAATAGCATGCACCAATTTCAAATATCTTCTACATAATTATTTTTTTAATTAAGTGTATAAGTTTCATCCCATCCGCAAATACAGAAGTTGGAATATAGAAATAGCGCCAAGGCACAGTTGCAAACAGGTATATTTGGGAACACACAGTACCTTTTTGTAAATTAAGTATATAATCTGCATTCCATCCCCTAAGAAGGGTATTGAAGAGAGGATGCACAAACATTTCCATAATCACAAATGACATCTCTACATAAACCCACTGTACAATGCTGACTAAACTGCCGGGCAAAAGAGAGTATACAACAAAGTTTTATAGTGGATAAAACACGAAATTGCTATTCGATGGTGATGTATTTGATACGGGTATCATGTTTTATCATATAATGGGTAGGTTTCTCGGCAGGATAAAGCCAACGGATAAAAACGATATCCGTTGGGGTCATATGCGGATAGAGATGCAAATATCAAAGGTCAAGTAGGGACTACTTTCACTGTTCATAAACAATCATGGCGTCGCCCTCGTCATTCGGCGATCGAGTCAGAATTAACCATCGGGAATCTGGATAAACTACAGGGATAATTGCTATTTTATAAGTTTTGGCAACTTTGGAGATATAAATTTCGAAACAATTTTTCGAGGGCACGAGGCCTAGCCAAGCGGGATCAGTAGCCATATCTGTGCTTGTAGATCTCGGCGGCTTGAAACCTGCTCCACAAATTAAAATAGTTGGATTTGGCCGAAATATATTTGAATTGTTACCTTGTTCGTTTTGTCGCTGTGTGTACATCTGACTACACTTCATACGTTATGACAGGACAGACCGACTGTCAACAACGTCTGACCGTGGCCGTGACGTCTCATAGACTAGGGTTAGAGTAGCTTCCCTTTGACAAAGGGCAGTTACTCTAGCGGACAGACCGATGGATTGCCGCGAAAGGCAATTAAAAACAATTGTTGTTTTGCGTTTATGTTGCTTCGCCACTGCATAAGAAATAGATTTCAGTTGGAACTATATTGGCTACTGTCACTGTCCGACTGACACATCACTTACCCTGTGACGTAATAAATATTAATGCGCGCATTCCAGGAAAACTCGCAATGTTTCGGTTAATGTTTGTGAGAGAGGGAAAGCGATTTTGAAGCACAGAATTAAAGAATGACATTATATGATAAAGAGGTTATCACGCTTGTGTGTTCGGGGATGGTAAATATCCTGTATTAGGAATAAACACTATGTATTTAGCTCGCCAAGGCTCGCTAAATACAATGTTTATTCCTAATACAGGATATTTACCATCCCCAAACACACTCGCGTGATAACCTCTATGTATTTTTTACCTTTAGTTTGCAGTGTTTCGGCGAGTGTTTTCAGACCAGTAACGTTTTGATAACATTTAGAATGCGTGTACTTCCTTCTGCCCGCAGTTTATAACAAAAGAATCACTACGAACTAGTGTTGATAAAAGGTGTTGGCGAAAAGGTGAGCACATCTTACCCCGGAGGTGGCACCAATCACAAACACATGCAAACATCTCACAAACATGCAAACATCTCACAAACACGTGCAAACATCACACAAACACAAGCAAACATCTCACAATCACAAGCAAACATCTCACAAACACAAGCAAACATCTCACAATCACAAGCAAACATCTCACAATCACATGCAAACATCTCACAAACACAAGCAAACATCACACAAACATGCAAACATCACACAAACATGCAAACATCTCACAATCACATGCAAACATCACACAAACACAAGCAAACATCTCACAATCACAAGCAAACATCACACAATCACAAGCAAACATCACACAAACACAAGCAAACATCTCACAATCACAAGCAAACATCTCACAATCACAAGCAAACATCTCACAATCACATACAAACATCTCACAATCACAAGCAAACATCTCATAAACACATGCAAACATCACACAAACACATGCAAACATCTCACAAACATATCCCAGCCAAGTACAACACGAGCCGAATGCAATCTGCAATCTGAATCCAACTATAGTTGTACATATTATATCAGTGTTTCAGATTACCGAGAAGACGATTACGAAATTGAATGTTCAATTTTTTTTCAGTTCTATACCATAAACAAGTTATACCATGGCCCAACACGTCTTCAGATCCAAGACGTTCCAGTTTCATTGCAGTAGATACTAAACGGTTTTCACAACTGAACACATCACAGCTGTGTTATAAAGCGAGATATCCTTCTAACAGTTTAACGGTAACAAGCAATACAAACTACTACTGATCTACAGCGTCAACCCGCTCTTGTTTTACCTCTTTGTAGGTCCAGGTCAGGGTTTGTACTGTTGACGATGCAGTCAGCGTCCTCCTTGGTTATGTCCCCTTGTTTGATCTGAACGTTTAGCCGTCCAATCTGAAGTCCGTCCGATTCAGTCTCGGATACCCATGAATCTTCAATACAAGTTAAAATGTATGTATTCAAATATAACTGAACAATTTAATGAACGAGATACTGTCCCTATTTCAACAAAAGAACAAGAAATGGTTTCCCTCAACCGAGAAAACAAAAGTCTCTGCATACCTTCAGTGTTCAGTTGTTCAAAGAAAGAACGGCGATCCTTTATCCCAACTGCTGGCTCAGTTATCTCTCCTGTCTCCATTAGTCTTTTATACTTTTCAAAGGCCTTTGTGAAGGATTGAAAAAGAAAACACATACATACTCTTTGAGTACAGAAATAACACAAAATAAAATATATTCCTTGTTTAAGATTAAGAATCTCCATCGAGTGTCTTTTAATAACAGTATGAGTGTGAGATTCTATCAGGTCATCCCGCATGAATCTTCGACCTTTTTATGGTAACTGGTGACGTCACAAACTCACAATGACACGCAAAGCGTTGTGATAGAATGCAATTACAGCCTTATCTCCTTTGCAACTGTGTACATAGTCTGAACCATGAAATCAGTTGCAGAGCCAAAGTTCCCAATGTCAAGGGTTAGTAACGCAATGGTTCGTCATTTGTCATCAGGTGTTGTTTTCTAACACATGGAAATATGTTTGATCACACCCATACTACATCTCACGCGAAAGTCAGTTTGGAATGATGGAATAATAATAATAATAATAATAATAATAATAATAATAATAATAATAATAATAATAATAATAATAATAATGCTGTAATTATGTGTTATCTCTTACCTGGATGACTTGTTTGTCTGATGGATAAATCACTACTCGAACTTCTTCCAGTGAGGTGCTTCTCTCTTGAAAGTTATTGACAACTGTGTACATAGTCTGAGCCACGAAGTCAGGTGCATAGCCCAGGTTCCCTGTGCCTAGGGCTGGGAAGGCAATGGTTCGGCATCCGTCATCAGAAGCTGTTTGCAAACACTTCAGAATGATATTCTGAAGTACCTGTTCAGGGGAAAGGCAATATGGAGAAAAATACATACCATCTTAACAAATACCATCTTTCATGAATGTCCACAAATAGATTCTTGATATGGTTGCTATGTCAGATAGGATTCGAGCCTCTTGAAAAAATTGGGGTGTGGTCACTGAGGAGATGATGTTTCAAGTGTGAAGCTTTACGAGCTTTACGAATTTACAGGCATGGTCAAAGTGTAAAAAATAGGATCAAAGTTTTGAATATCGTGAAAAAGGAACCTATGTTTGGAGCACCACTGCTAACTAAACGTATACCAAATTTTATTTTATTATGAAAGAACATGTTTGAATAATGACAATAAATAGCTTTGCCAATATGGCTAACGAGACGGCCAAAGTGAAAATCAGATTAGCTCTTGAACAAATTGGGCTGTCATTGGTGGGAAGAAGCATATAAAAAGTTCAGTTTCACTGGAATGGTTTCCAAGGAGAAGATGTTTACGACGGACGACGAATGATAGCCACTGGTCAAAACAGGACACGACATAAGCTCACTTAACTTTATCAGGCTAATAAACCAAAACGGCTGAATTGTTGGTTACAAAAGACGCTTCAGATTCAGAGATACAAAAATAACTGGGTTAACTTACATCAGAACTAGAGGCACTTGCAGTGGACAGACAGGCATGATACACACGGCATCCCAAGTCTCCTCCAGAACTGACAGCAACATCTCCCGGCTTTATTCCTTGGGGATACTTCACTGACAGCTCATCCTGTATTGTGTTCCCTGCAGCTTTCAGGATCGACTTGGACACAGCTCCGTTGTTAAGATCAAGGTTGTTGGACGTTGAGTTTATGATAGCATCAGCCTATTGAAAATGCTTGCTGATTACAAACACTTTAAGACTGCTATAATATGAAATAAAAAAGAAGGTGCTAGGGCGTGTTTCTGTGTATATCTACAATTTCAATGATCAGATAACATCTTGGTTGACTTACTGTAGCAACACAATAGCAAGACCGTTTATATTGATTAGGAAAGCTTAATGTAGATGCCAACATGAGTACCCTTATTACTGTTCCTTCACTTCATCATCCATTTAAGACTCTAATACATCACGCAAAGCATTGCAATTGAAAGACACGCACTACACAAGACAGAGCGATCATCATATTACACAGCTTAGCACTTAATATACCATACTTACTTTTTGTTTCGCAATTTCGCCTTTGACAATTGTCACTTTGCTGTGTGAAGATGCTTTCTGTCCTTGAGTTGGAAGGACACCTTGTGAGAGAAAGAAACACAGCCATGTACTAATCAAATCAATATTCAAGTAACATGATGTCAGACAGGGAATTGTCTGTAAGCACCCTGAGTGCCACAAACACTGACTTGTGTGCACATTCTAAGTGAAGGTAACTCATAAAGACAACCTTGGGTTGCCAGAACCGTGACTATGCTCGTAGGTGTAATTATTAAACACTGAATACCGTCAAAAACAGCTTTAAAAAGCCCAAGTAACTCAATAGTTAAATAACTCATAGTTGAGAGAGAAAGAGGGTGTGTGGTGGAATGAGGTTTAGCCTTCTAGATTATTGCGCTTATACAGCTATGGGCATGCATCTGTTCGTAGCTGCTGGTACTAGTCTGGACTAATGCCCATTTTATAGTGCCAGGCAACTAAGATAACATGCTGGCGTATATCATGAAGACCCCACTCAGACACAGTATACTGACTCCAGGCTGAGCAGTACTTGTTATATTCCATTAATGCTGAGCACCATGCAGGGTAACAACAAGTACCATCTTTTAACGTCTTTAGGTATGAAACACCAGGGGATTGAACCACCGACCATACGCACTCTGGAAAGACGCTGTATCAACTAGACCACTAGAAAAAGAGCTCTCATGTTATATTACATATCTTAAGCTTCGAACAACTCCAAAAAATATTTACGGACACCACCAGTGACTGGTTTGGGTTTTGTAGCTATTGGAGGGCGTGAATCAGTTGTATTGTTGCTCTGTGTCAGCGCCACTCTTCGATCACAGAACACGAACTGTAGAGCCTCGGCAAACAGCTGGGTGGTTTTCCCGCTCATGTCAATCAGGAACACATTCGTCACGCCGCTGTTTGGACTCTCCAGAGTGAAGAATTTCTTAATGGCCTCAACAATGTGCCTGAAAAGAGACATGGAACTAATCATCTAGTAATAAAGATATTGATACATCAGATATTGAATGTAGTTAGATGTTCCTGCAATAGCGTCCCGAAAACACACCATTCGTGTGCATATTTTCTTATTATTTGTTATAAAAATAGCATTAGAATAGTATGTGCATATGAGTTAAAATGTGGTTTCTCATTTACGAGACTAACATACACTTGAGGATTTCAATGGGTTCAGCGTTTCCAGTTGATGGCAAGGTTGATTTGACTTGATGAACGTAAGTGTCATGTACGAATGACATACACAACTTCATTGACATGAATGCATATCTCATTCACCTGAACGTTCCCAAGCACATAAATGATATAACTGGAATACCAAAGTGGCGTAAACCCACATCACTCACTGACTCACTCACTCACTCCAACAACATACATGTCAAACGTTTTGAAATATTCTCTATTTTAGTTAATTGAACAAACTAAAAGGCAATTCGTGACGTTCTTTTAGACATAATGCATTTGTGAGGTATACTTTGTAAAGACACAAATCTAGACGACACCATTCAGTCTTGATCTAACCTTGTAGCAAGATTTCCTGGGTACCCAAATATTCCAGCACTAAGAGCAGGTAACGCAATAGACTTGTATCCATGTCTGTCTGTCTTCTCCATGCTTAACATGATGGCATCTTTCAGGTCTCCTTCCTCCCCAGCATGACCACCAGACCAACACGGACCGACGGCATGGGCAACCATTTTACAGGGGAGACGTCCTGCACCAGTAGTTACAACATCCCCCGCTCTCAAAGCCTTGTTCTTAGTGTATTCATCACTCTCCCGTTGAATTGTAGGTCCACCTGATAACATTATGTTAATTGTAAACTCGATGTGAAGATGTAGGAATCCTTGAAATTGCCTGGTATTGTTATGAGGTTGTGTATATTGACAGAATCACAACAAGTTGTTTGTATGGTTGAATTAATCATGTCCTATCACAGCAAATATACATTATAAAAGCATCAAATAAAAACAATATACATACCCTTATTTGCTATGTCTTTTGCCAATCCTCCAATGTGATCTAACCTGTTGTTAGCTGCATTGACGATGACGTCAACCTCCATAGCTGTGATGTCACCTATGACAACATCAAGCCTTCTTTTCGAGTCTATGTCACAGCTAGCGATAACTCTGGTCCCAGTTGGGTTTCTACCCCGTGGTGAAGAAGAGACTGAGGCAGGTATTACGCCAATCGTTTCGACTCTTACTTTGACTGATTCATCAAATGACGTTTCTATGATACATTGACTCTCTTTCTCTGTTGAGCCAATGTATCTTTTCCCAATCTCAGAATTGATGAACCTTCCGATCCCAGACTTCCTGAGGGTGTGTTTCTTATAAATTACCTTCTTTGCAAGACTTGTCAAATCCTGCACACCTTTGGTAAGGGCCTCCTGGCAGCCACTAACTGTTATCTGTTGTGGTGTCGATTTGTAGTCCAGTTTCACCATGGCATGGCTAATATCATCGAGCTCGCTTTCTCTATACACACGTAGGAATCTGTAGACTGGGCTGGGCATTTTCACAATCTTCCTATACACCGAGTTCTGTAGGATAAAGTTGCGAACCTCCTCTTTGATTTCATTAATTGTGTTGTCAAAGGTAACAATTACAACATGGGAGGCGTTCCGGTCAATGTTTAGACTCACAAAACTGCCATATCTGTCCACTGTTGCTTTTTGAAAGGCTGTCCACTTGTCAGTAGACAAAAGGGAGGTATTTTCTTCATCAATTGGCTCATGATGCTCTACGATCATCTCTTTGAGCGTTCGCCCTAGAGAAGCACCATTTTCTTCCGTCGTTGCCATGACAATTACAGTTTCATTTTTGCTCTCAATATCCCATACTCCAGTGATCTTCTTATCCTTCAGTTTGTTCATGACCATAGCCTTCACGTCCTTTTGATCTAGAAAGGAAACCAGTCCCTGGGAAAGTGTAAGTCTGTGTGAACTGTAACTCGTACATCTCTCATACATTAAAACTTTACACTCGTTGATTTCGTTCACTTGACCTTTGAAAATCATCTCGTTTTGTTCGACATTGACGGTCACTTTCAAATCTGCAGGATACCGCTTCCCAATATCTGCTACATAGCCATCCATCACAAGGAGCTGGAGCTGAAGTGGCTTCAAATATTTGATGGGCTCAGTAATCTCCTTCTGTTTTCTTTTGAATTCGTTCTCTACGCCTTCTACAGTTTCCTTCACTTTGGTACCGACTTGCTGTACTTCTCTGGCATGACCGACTACTATCACCTTATGTTCTGCATCAGACATATCAACGAGAACAGACTTTGACTTGGGGATATCGGTCAAATTCTTCTTCACATCCCCCCACATCTGTTCAAGGGTTGTAAATTCTTCAGTTTTAAATTGATCAATAAAACCTTTCAGATAGTCCTCTGTGTCTTTTTTCCAAGATTTTGCTAACTTGACAGCATTTGGGGCATCCTTGTTGAGCGTGCATGTCATCGTTGCAGAAAAGACAGAGAGCCATATGATTTCGGCATGTCGCTCTTTCAGTCCCCGTTTCAGCTCCTCCTCATCGGTCTTTGAGTTTTGCAGAAACCTACATTTGGTTTCGTCAAGGTCTTGAACAGTAAATGTTTTTGGTTGTGTGTACCAAGATCCATCCGTATCCTCACTGCCTAGTCCAAGACATTCCATGTAAAGCGTCACAGTCAGTTTTGCACCACCAATCGTGTGTTGCTTTGGAAGGATTTTATCTATGGCTGAAACCAGAAAACACATATTCATCTGATTTCAGACTGAAGTTAGATCAATAAATGAAATATATATGATTTTATTGATGATGCAGCAAAAGTTCTGTTGCATCGAACTTTGATGACACAGCAGGGTATCGGGTATGGGGTTGTTGCTGATATAATCCCGCCATGGCCCATGTTGTTGGAAAGGTGTCAGAACATGCATATTTTATTACCCCTACCAATTCTACCTATACCATATGGGAGCACGGGTGTCGCAATCGTTTCAGGCTCCGCAACTCGCTGCGCAGTTTTGCGTCCCTTTGGCACCTCAGAAACATGATTATGGGTTCGAATCCAGGTGCACCCGACCTACACCACGTCCGGCTTTGAGCTGACACGCCGTAATCATAGAGAGATTATAAATAGTGTTTTACTCCACAGTATATCAGAAATCGAGTCTCACGCCAAAGTTGGCATTATTGCTCAGAGAATACAAGAAAGTAAACAGTTGCACTCAGCAATATTCCAACTACATGACGGCGGTCTGTAAATAAACGAATCTGGACCAGACAATCCAGTGATTGACGAAATTGGGATACTATGACATGCATCAACCAAGTCAGCGAGCCTAACCACCCGATCCCGTTAATCGTCTTTTACGACAAGCATAGTCGCCTTTTACGGCAAGCATGGATTGCTGAAGACCTATTCTTACCCGGATCTTCACGCTTTGTAAACAGTCAAAATATGGATAGGACTGCAATCCTTTAAACACTCAGAGGACTCCAAGCATTCGCTTCACTATCAACATTTCATATAATACATGTACGAGATGTTTGAAAGTCATAACACATAAATGCATAATTCATATAAAATAAGCCAATCATATCACACCAGGCAAGGGGCCCTGGTTGGCACAGTCAGCTGAGGGCAATAATTAAGTTGAGAAGTTCTCAATTAAGCTAGTCATCATCACGTGCTACATTGTACCCATGCCAGGCGGTATGGCACGCCGAATACCCAGGTTCGATTCCCGACATGGGTACCACGTGTGAAGCCCATTTCTGATGTCCCCGGCCGTGATACTGCAGGAATATTGCTAAAAACGGCGTAAACCCATACTCACTCACCCACTCACTCACTCACGGTATGGCTGTACTGATATATTGGTAGTGATGTCTCGATGTGTTTTCTATTTTTTTGGGCATGGGTGGCCCAGCCGACAGCTTGATTATATTTCTATATTCCTTTGAGGGTTTCACCAGTGGTAAATATCTAAGACATGCATCACTTCGGGCTTCCTCCACATAAAGCTGACACGCAGACACATAACTAAAATGCTTCCCAAAGTTACGTTAAACCATACGAATTCACTCACTACATCGAACAGATGAAATTTAAATTACCTCTATAATCCTCAAACTTGACAATGCAATACCCATCACCATTGTGCAAGGAGGCTGTAGCTGGGATTCCATCAGTGTTGCCAGATCTTATATTTTCAAAGTATAATTGCACAGTGTCTTCAGTCGACTCTGCCTTCAGTCCCCTTACAACCACACTGTCACATACAGGTACTTTATGAACCATGATGTGTTGTCCGCCAGACTTCCTTCTCCTGCACTCTTCTTGCAATCTTTCGAAGTCTGAAAGGTGAGATGATAAGGAAGCTATAATTGTTAATTACTATCAAACGATACCGATAGAATGTTGTTTACACTTGTACATAGATTGAGGTGAGGTGAAATTGGGTTTAACGTCGCGTCAAAGATTATTGCACTTATATAGCGACGTGCATGCACGTGTGTGTGTGTGGCTGCTTGTACTAGTCCGGACTGATGCCGATTTATAGTGCTAGCACACTGAGATACCGTGCCGATTTATAGTGCTAGCAGACTGAGATACCATGTTTAACATGAATACCCCTCTCAGACACAGTATACTGACTCCGAGCCGACCAGTCCTTGTTTTAGCCCCTAAATGCCGAGCGCCAGGCATGGAAACAACAAGTACCATCTTTTAACGTCTTTTGGTATGACGCGGCCGGGGATTCAACCCCGGACCTTCCGCTCTCCGGGTGGACGCTCTACCACTAGACCATGGAGGCGGTCGTAGATAGCTTGACGTTGAGTTCATTTAAATGTTTCATAATCTATCTATTTTCATCTTTAATATGTCTCTTGGTCTCGTGGACAGTGTCTACCAGCAAGGCACATCATACCACAATATGGTGTTTGTTGTTACCCTGCCTAGTTAAATCAAGAACTGGTCGGCTCGAAGTAAGTATCTTGTTTCTGAGTAGGGTATCCATGTTAAACTGCGGCATGATATATCAGTTGGCTAGCACTATACAACTGACATCAGTCTGAACTCGTACAAACACACACACGCACGCACGCGCAAATGCACACACACGTGCATACACGTTGTTATAAAGATGTAATAATCGTGAACGCGACGTTAAACCCCCTCACAGATTTTCTCCTCAGGTACAGATATTAGTGTTACCCGTTACACTTGTAACGATGTTAGAATAGTGTTGTAATAACGAAAAAGGGAAAACATGAGCTTTCGTCTTAATTTGAACACAACTAGGTGGGCATCTGTTGTATGAATCACTTCAATGTTACAATGACATGGATAAACTAAATTAAACCATTTCCTTATTCATAATAAATCTCGAGTCGATTGTACGATTTCGACTATCTTATAAGCATGTGCTTATGAATCACTACCAAATAGTGATGATACAAGGCGTTCGCGAATATTGAGTGAGTGAGTTGGGTTTAACGCAGCAGTATTAGTTATATCGCGGCGTGTCAGCTTAATGTGGGAGGAAAGCCCGAAGTGATGCAGGTCTCGGACGTTTACCACTTCGGTGAAACCCACGAGCATGGGTATGGTGCTGACAAACCTAGAAACATAATCGGGGTGAACCGGGATTCGAACCCACAATCACAGGTTTCTGGCGTGCCCAAGGGACGCAATTCTGCACAGCGAATCTCGGCGCCTTAGACGACAGGGCCACACGTGCCCCCTGTTCGCGAAAAGGTGAGCGTATAATTCCCTACAGGTGGCACCGGTGGAACAAAAATTGCAAAGGCAATATTCATTCATAGATTGTTCATCTAAAAAATAACCACGGGAACATACGGTAAAGTAACCTTGCAAACGGTATCGAACATTATACTTGTCCTCCATGTGTTTACTTTAAAACGTTTGGAAAGCTTTACTCAAGCCGTGAATATTGAAATGTAAGCCAGATCAAAGGACTTTTAAGCAAGCGTTGTATGACGCTCTTTGAAATCTTCATAGGAAGAGCCTGCTTGATTGTACCTCAAAGTTTCTGAAATGTAGACCTCAAGGGATGGAACTGCTATTTGACTTTTGGAAAGTGGAAGTCATCCTACTTGTCATACAGTCTTGGATAGATATTGTTACTCCGAATCTTTAAGCATAGATCTTGATATGAAACAGATGAGAAGGTTTCACTGGACTCTTTATATTTCTGATTCAGGTGGGTAAATCATTGGAAGAGAAGAGGCTATTTGAAGCTTAAGATAAACTTCTTGCCCAAATTCCATTTCTTTGCCAATCCAAGCAGACACACCACATGACTAACTACATGTACTGTAGTTCTTGTAGATTATACGTAGCTGCGCTACAATATGTATAATGTTATCTCTTACCTGGGAAATTGTGATCCTCAAAAGTTACCAATGCTTTCCCGGGCTCTTCCCCATACAGGACATCAGTAACGATGCTTCCACGTGCCCGTTCTTCCATAAGGAGCATTAATTTCTCCTTGTTAGTTGTGCTGCTCACGCCAGTCACAAGAAACCTGTTCTTGTAGCAAGGTATTGGGCGATGTAACTTCAGTGTCAGATTTGCTCCATCGACCTGGTGTTTCCTTTTCAGTACATTTTGGACCACTGAACA
The DNA here is from genome assembly GCF_023055435.1 of Haliotis rufescens. Lineage (NCBI taxonomy): Eukaryota > Metazoa > Mollusca > Gastropoda > Lepetellida > Haliotidae > Haliotis > Haliotis rufescens. The sequence continues at coordinate 129,990 of NW_025964391.1, read as the reverse complement.
CAGAAATAATGAATTTGTAAAACAAGATGATATAATTGTTGTATTAGATAAGACCATTAGTATGTGACCTCTAATTAATCATGTTATAATAATTGAAAATAGTGTAATAATTGCATTGAACACTTTATTAAAGCTCATGCTTTACATTACAGACCCATAACAGACTCTGCTTGGATAATATGCATGTGTCTGGGAATGACTTCAATTGAATCTCTGGTCTGTCCTCAGAGGTGTGTGGTTCGTTTCCCCGACGCATTACAACGAAAGATGGTACTTTTTGTTACCCTGCCTGACGGGGCATTACGGGGATAAAACAAGGACTGGGACAAGGCTGGAGTCAGCATATTATGAGTGACTAGGGTATCCATGTTATTCTGAGCCATGGTATCTCATCTGGCTCGTACTATTAAACCGGGCTTGTACAAGCAGGCACGCACACACGCACGCACAGACATACACACGTCGACATTGCGTTAAGGCCAAGGCACACGCAACACATATGACAAAACATACATGGACTGACGTTCACATTCACAAAACACACAATGTATACACATACACTCAAATACACTCACTCACACACACACACACACACACACACACACGCGCACGCACGCACGCACGCACGCACGCGCGTACTATTAAACCACATTTCACCTCACCTTCAGTTCATTCTCTGTAAACAAACATCGAAAATCATTTAACATCGTCAATTATGTATTACAAAAACATAGGAGTCAAGATTACCTTCTGGAGACTCAAACGTAATGAAGATGACATCATCCTTCCTTTCACTTCCTGTCACCGTTCCGCCTCCACTTCTATTAGTGTTTTCAAAGTAAAGTTCCAGAGTTTCAGGGTTTGTATTAGGTTTAAATCCCCGGACTTCAATAGTGCTCTCTTCTTGTTTGTCATCATCTTCTTCGTCTTCATCATCGTCATCATCATCATCATCAGCAGCAGCAGCGGACGTATGGCAGGGGGGTTCCGTGTAAGCCAACACCTCCACACGTTGTTTGTTAATCAGATGGGACTTCATTTTGAGGATACGTTCTGCAGCTAAAAAAACGATGGCCTCCTTTATTTCCATATTACACCGATAAAAATCCAAGGGACTAATTTGCCTGTCACTGTAGTATTGTTTTATGTAGATGGGGTTCCGAGTGTTATTACTACCAAGTGTTAATACGAACTTTTAAAAGTGTACACCTACTTTCAGGATCTTTGAAGAAGACCAGAGCCTTGTTCTTCCCCTTCTTCATATCCACCTTAACCACCTCTCCCTCTCCTCCACCACTTCTCCGCCTGTTTTCAAAATACAGCTTCACACTATCCTCAGTCATTGAGGGCAGTATACCTTTCACTTCCAGGATAGTGGGACAGTCCTCTGGTGTGGCTATTAATGAAACGATTAACATATGCATGAATAATTTATTTATAAATATTTCGAAAACCAAAATTTCAGATGGGTCACAATAGCTGGAAAATACCATGTAAGCATGTGGCCAATTAATTTTTTTCAGGGGTTTACAATACTTAGTTATATTGCTATGAAGGCCTCAAATCATATACCCGTTAAACCAAGGAAGGACTTCAATGTCAGTATACAACTCAGAACTCTTTAGACAACAAGCTACGACGAATTACTGATGCTCTGTCTCGAGTAAATGAATGATGTTTATCCCGAGCCTTTCGTGAAGGACCTGCACCATCCATTCACGAGGGACAGATCATCAGTACTTCTGAGTTAAGGGTAGGTAGATTCCTGTGTATTATTCATTGACATTTTATGAGAGAAAATGAAGAAAAATGAAGGCAGCCTTACGTAATGTAATCGATTTGTGACGTCATGAACAATGGATGACGTCGTGTATATTTTTCCACAGTCTAGCACTGTGACGACATATGACTTAAATTGACCTTGATTGAGACTTGCCAAAATACATATGCGCATATATCGGAAAGATATTACATTCGATTCTTATGTGTATTGTGCGTTCCTTGATCGAGATATCTAAATTGTGGAAGATGGTGTTCATTTCATTCTGTGACATCAATATCTTTTAACTTTTGTATCTGGTATAACATAGACATATCCAGTGGAACTCTCGAAATAATTGAGCCAGATATACCATACCTCTACGCTTCAGTTCATCCTGTTTGTGTGAGTCCTGGATAGGTTGGGGACCTGGGTGTTCAGAGGCAGATCGTTGTTGATTGGGTATTGTTGAAGGATATGTCTGCTCTTGGAGATGTGCCCCAAACAATTGGTGGGGAGAAGGCATTTGGCGTCCTTGTTGGTAGTTTTGAGCTCCTGGGTAGCTTCCTGGTGGATATTGTTCAGCTGGTGGATAGGGTTCTTGATAGTATGGTTGGAGTGGTGGATGATGGTATGCCTGGGGTTTATTTGGATGTTGGTGTGGTTGACCTGGTGTTGGATTTTGGTATGGTTCACCTTGTATTGGAAATTTGTAGTGCTGACCCTGTGTTGGATGTGGTTGGTGTGGTAGATAGGTCCCACGTGGGAATGGGAAATAGTTATTTGGATCTGGTTGTGGAATTCTCCCAGGATTGCCATATTGAGGGTGTCCAGTTGCTTGAGGATATTGCGGGTGTTGCGGGTGTTGTAGGTGTTGCGGGTGTTGCGGGTGTTGCGGGTATTGCGGGTGTTGTGGGTGTTGCGGGTGTTGCGGGTGTTGTGGGTGTTGTGGGTGTTGTAGGTGTTGCGGGTGTTGCGGGTGTTGTGGGTGTTGCGGGTGTTGCGGGTGTTGTGGGTGTTGCGGGTATTGCGGGTGTTGTGGGTGTTGTGGGTGTTGCGGGTGTTGTGGGTGTTGTGGGTGTTGCGGGTTTTGCGGGAGATTCCAATGGTCATAATTGCATGGCTGTACAGTGTCAGGATGTGGATATGTCTCAGGAAAGACTGTCTGGATGTTCTGCGGAGGACCTACTAGGTGCATCTGTCGAGCAGGTCCTTGTTGGATGTTCTGTGTGAATTCGATATGTTGCAGTCTTGGTGATCCACCAGGTTCTCTGGTTGGGATCATGTTCTGAAGAGCGTCCTGTGGCCCTTGATTTCTGGGTCCCTGGTCATTCTGTTGTGGGCCTTGGGGAATTCTAGGTGTCTCTGGAGATAACTGTGAGGATTGGGCAGCAGTCGGATGATCTCTAATTGGCAGATGCGCCAGATACCCAATACCAGGTGTCTGATATGGGGAATTTGATCCATGGCCTGGAGATACCTGGGAAGAGGGAGATTGGTCTTGATTGTTTGATAATTGGCTGTCCCCTTCGGATTGTTGCGATTTCGTAATTTGTTTTTGGGATGTTGGGGCTGTTTGAGCATGTGATGGTATTAGAAAATCGGAAACTGAGCTTGGCACAGGATCGTGTTTTGCTAGGGGTTGGGGGCTGTTTGAGTTACATGGTGGACCTTCTTCCGTGATATTAGGTGTCTGGTCCAGTATAACATAAAAGCTTCATTAAGATATCAACTTTTTCACTACACATAATGGTTAATTAAACACATATATTTTTCAAACAATGTTCCTAAATGTTGACTTTTTGTCCCAATGAAATATTGTTTTGTCCTGAAAATATCAGGGATATTGTTGTCATACGTACAAACGTTACGACTGAAATTGCTACACATTTAATCACTGATCTCAAAGTATTTTTCATGAAAAAATGACAGTTCTATTTTTTCAAATATAAGAGTTATCATTACCGTGCTGTAACGTGGAGGATCTTCCAGCCAAGGTTCGGGTATGAGCTCGTCGGGACACCTCACCGCCGATATTGTCGACACGCCTCCCTCATACCTACACTCTGACATCAGGTGCTCGGCCAGTATCTTGCGTGCATCTGTGCGATGGGACAACGAGAACAGGTCACTTTTCGTCCAATCAGTGATTCAACTTTGATACACTTGTACCAAGATGTTACAGAAAGACTTGTACCATGTAAATGCATGTAAGGGAAAGGGTACTTTGATAAAAATGAAAAAAATCCGTAAAAATGTATGGCATCATTTCGACAGTTACAAGGCCATGCAGGGCGAGAGAATGAAATCCACTCACGTGCGCTTGCTTGCATTCAGTTTACGGCTCAATTGACAGCAAGTTGCTTTTCCATTGAGTTTTATGTGTGACGATCTGTTTGGCTTTCCAACTTAATTCAGTTTAATTTGTTTTTAAAACAGCAATAGGGGAATACTACTGGACTAAAACAGAAATAGAGTAGTATAGGTGATGATGGTTCTGGACCACTTCCACTGGAGCAAAATTCATGTACCTATACTGCTACTACAGGTGGCATTTTTTATGCCAAAATGATTATGCGATTCAACGATAGTCATGAGATTAAGTTAAATTGACTCCAGCTCACCACCACCTGGAGCCAATGGTATAAATTTTTATAGGTAATGATGGTTCTGGACCACTTCCACTGGAGCCAGATTCATATACCTATACTGCTACTACAGGGGGCATTTTTCTGTGTAAATGATGATGCGATTCAATGATAGTCATGAGTTGTATTAAATGAAACATCAATATTAATTAATAATGGATAAAATTTACTATAGCCCACGAGGATATTGGAAAGGTATAGGAGCAATAAAAAAATTAGCCACCGCGGCTAAGGTATCTAAAGATGTGGCCAAGGATTGGTTAAAGAAACAAGCGATGTGGCAGATATATTTACCGGCACCGCGTTATATACCGAGGAAGAAGTTTGATATTTTTACAACGAATGAAGTTCATCAGGCTGACCTCTTGTTTCTTCCCCATGATAAGGTAAAACGCAAAACGTATAAATACGCTTTAACAGTAGTGGATGTGGCTAGTCGATACAAAGAGGCTGAGCCATTAACCTCAAAAGATTCAACAGAAGTAGCTAATGCACTGAGCCGCATATATAAACGCGGACCGCTAAAATGGCCTAAGCTATTTCAAGTAGATCCCAGTCGCGAGTTTATGGGATCGGTAACTAAACTGTTAACAAAGCACGATGTCGAAATCGTCCGTGGTGAAAGAGAGGCCCACCGCAGTCAAGCTATCGTTGAAAGATTTAACCGGACATTAGCGGAACGTTTGTTTGGCTATCAGTATGGGATTGAAATGAAATCGGAACGATTGAGATCAACCGAATGGGTGACACGATTACCAGCCGTTGTATCAGCGTTGAATAATGAAGTGACGAGATTAATAGGGAAGAAACCATCCGATGCTATTAAAATGAAATCCGTGACTTCCGAATCTTCAGCAACGAGGAGAGGCAAAGAACAAAAACTTCCGGATAGAGTAAGGGTAAGATATTTATACCAGGCCAGTGAACTCGAAGGAGGCCTACGTCGCGCAACCAATCCCACATGGTCCCTTAAGACGTATAACATTAGTCGATTGGTTACGAAAGAAGGAGAGCCTATTCTTTATTATCTTCAAGATGGACCGGGTAGGGCATTTGTACGAGAAGAGTTGTTCATAGTTCCCGACGGTACGGTATTACCACCATAACCATAAGCATAGGTAGTTACACCATCATTATCAATCCATCTCTTTGTATCTAAGGGGGATAATGATGTCTTGTTCATTCCTAATCCATATATCCTGTGATTGTAACTTCTTAAAGAGTTCATCTCGTGTTTGAACGTTATACGGTTGAATAATGATTCTTTATACTGTTCGTGTTTGATATGCTTTTTTACCACATACTTCTTAACACCCTTAGCTTTTCTTATCTCTCCATTATCGGACTTCTTTATATAATACATCTTAGGTCTTAATCCTACATACTCCGCTATAGGGGTCCCAGCACATTCATCCTTCATCTTACCTAACACCTTTTTATTTACTACGCTGTGCAGTGGATTATCTTTTGGATAATCGCTCGTGTTGTACATTTTTTTTTCTCCTGCCATATCTTTATACACATCCTCGGTTTGTATTTCCATCAACAAAGAATCTGTGTCGGTATATAACACTTCGCATCTATCGCCGTATTGCTTCTTAAGTTCGTTGTAATAAAAGTCATACATTAAGTGTTTTGACAAGTCGAGAATACTCATACCGACGTACACCGGTCTGTTGAATTTTATATTACTCTTCTGCATATGTAACGCAGCTAAGTCGTTATCGAATATCTTGCTTCTGTTAAAAGCCGGACTGGCTATAAGTTTCCTGAGTCTTTCTTCCTCATTAGATCTGACTAATTTAACATCAACACACTTCCTTAGATTCTCCATAGTTTTACCAAATACTGAGTTATTCATGAGCTTATACAGATTCTTTTCGAAATCGCTAGTAGCTATCTTTCTTAAATCTGTGTTCAACCTTATATAGGGCTCCATCCAAGGGCTTTGATCAAACTTTAGAACTCTGTGTATTTTCTTAAGTTTCATACCTAACGATAGATACAACTGGAGATTTCTGTAGTGAACTATATATTTTGTCTTATCCATCAAATTTGGTACGAGTTTTTCTACGTTAGCTAACCTACTATTACCCATCAAGGAGTGTTGATATTCCGACATCCAGTCTTTATTAACCATTAATCTTTCGGGAGCTAGCGGATAACTGTTATGGTCTTTATGTAAGGAATTTGGATATTCCAAGTCAACTTCTAGTATGTACCCTTTATTCGCATCATTATTATGGATATCATTCACATTGACCCATTCAAAACCACCCGTGGGTAAAGGTTGACTCATAGCCCATCCGTACAAATTGTTAGCGTCGAGATATAATATATGCGTGTCGGGTTTACTCGGATCGTATCCTTCCACTAATTTATTATTAGCCTTAGAATACCTTTTAGCTGCCATCGATATACCACCTCTTAATCCTTTCTCAATAAATAAGTGCATATCGTAATCTGTGAGTAGTTTAAGTTCTACGCCGGTCTTCTTCAACAATGCATCCCACGATAGTCCGGGACTGGAATAGTACCATAATCGGCATCTGTTATTCTAGATTCTGTTAAGTTACTATAGAATGATTCGAGGGGTGGTAATTCAGTTTCTTCGAATCTAGACCAATCATCCATATATTCGTAAGGATATACACCTTTTCTCAGCAACAAATGACGAGTAATCTTATCAGTATATTTATTTGTTATCGCAAAGTCATTGGGATTGTTCGCATTGGCTAAATTGTCCAGGGAAGATAACAGAAACTGTACGGAGTCTATGAATCTAAGCCCATTACTTTGCTTTATTCTAGATTTCCCATCCTTGTCCCTATAATGTATAGGTTTAGTCAACGAGAACGATATGTATTTTTCCATATTGTTAGGAATGCACGTTAAACGCCGTCGGTCTTTGAGATAGCTTGCATAATGAGATGTGAATCGTATCCCCTAAGGTTATGAAACACAACGGGGATGGGTATTGTTTGAGAGTTCATTTTTAGTTTCAAGTTACACTCGTCATGAGCGGCTCCCCGATAATTACCCGTGACGTGACAATGATCTCTTACGGAATCCCCATCCAGGGGTTTATTACAAACGTGACAACTCGTTGACTTCTTATGGGCCCTCCAATCTTCCCTCGTCATACGCATGGGTTTCTTACACGATAAATTTTCCCTGATTATTCTCTCTTCATTTTGTAGATATTCTAGGAACTTTCCCGCTGCATTGGGACCTCTGTAAATCACAGGCGGGTTTGTTTTCCTATCATACCTTACAACTATATATCCAAACCCACAAGGAATATGTTCTTGAGTTTGGTACGTAAAACTATTATCTTGATTATTATGGTTGGTATTTTCTATGGGTTTGATAAGCGCTTCGAAGTCGGCGTAAATTACGTACGGTACTGGCGTTTGATTACAATAATGTTCAAATTTTAATATATTTTTCCCCTCTTTAGGCATATCGATCCTGATAGCGGTCTGCCTCTACAGTCTTCTTTATGAGCTTCTAATAGATCTTGTCTGCTGTACCCATGCAGGCATCTTTCACAGAAATATTTCTTTCTAGCATGTTTTGTTTGATCGTATAATAGCCTGTTTAAACTCTTTATCCCCGTATAATGATATTTACCATCTTTTTCGATCAGAAATGAATTGATTCTGGGAATATGTTCCGGAGCGGAGCTTATCCTGTGTACGACAATTCCTTTAGAATGTCCGAAAACATTTATAGCTAAATTATTTTGCTTTTCCACCTTATCAATTTGTGATATTGGTGTAGGTTCGTCTATACCATCGAAGTTGAGTCCATCGTTTTGGGGATAGCTAGAAGGTCTATCCGGATGCTTGTCTACGGGGAACAATGCAGATCTTATCATCATTCTTAAACAGTCATCGGATTTATTTTTTACGTTAATTATGTCTTTTTTCTTCTTATAATACAGGGGTAAATCTATATAAGATCCACCTTTGAAGGGCATATAATTTGCTATATCTAAATATAAACTACCGATTTTATCCACACCCCAACCCGAACCTCTATTAGTCCAGCGTTCTAAAGTTTCCTGTATCCTCTGAATTGATGTATCTAATGATGCGTTTATAGTATCGGATTCGGTTACAACTTCTTGATTGCTTCGGAAATATGGTTCGGTATATTCGGTGCTATCGTCTGTGTTACTTTTACTCAATAACATTTTAATCGTCAGCTGGTATTTTATACTATGTAAATCATCTAATTCCTCATTAATTTTAATCGATATGATGGGCTTAATATTGTTAACATCCATGTTGGAATTAATATCCATCTTCCAACCTCTTAGATATTTACCAACGCCGGCGGATGTTGGTACAAATATTAATTCTTGTTGTTTATTCTCAACATCATCATTATCATCATCATCATTATGTTGATTATTATCTAGTAAAGCTATCAATTCAGCTCTTCTCATTCGAGAATAACCTCTCAGCCCACTGTTTCTCGCTCGAACTTTGAGTTCTCTAACAGTCTGGGGTTTGTTGTATTCCAAACCGAGTAAGGTAATCAATTCAGCTTTTCTCATACGAGAATATCCACGTAGGCCACTTTGCTTTGCCATAGCCTTCAACTCTCTGACAAAAACCATTGTGGTTGAATGGTATATACAAAATGATTCATTTGTCTAAATGGTTGTTTTTCATATATAAATACGTATTCTCCCCAACCTATTCCTCACATTGATGTAATCTCTCTTCCTAGCATAAATAATCTGCTTCCTGACCTTATCAGCACCGTGACTCTTACATAAACTGTAACTACATTTGACTCCAATCCCACATACAGAACAAACGTAATTTTTAAAACCCTTTCTGATGTTATAAGCGTGAGTGCCACAGTAAATACCCACCGATGGCTTCTGACATTGAATCGATTTCCTCATGAGTGTATATTTGCATAGATTCATGGTTATACACATATCATATCATTTGTCTAAAAGGTAAATCACATCTACACTATTGAATAGCTGAAAATCAATACAGCAGATAACCCCATAATCACAAATGTGACCTCTCGGTTCTTTTGTTCCTCTGACGTTGTATACAACTGACTCATTGTTGGTCTCGGTATTGGGTCGAGTTTTTTCTCATAAACGAGGAAGTATTCGTGCATGGCAGATTCAACATCCTTAAACGTTTGAATTGAATGTCCTTCCTTAAGCAATTGTTCATGAATAAAGTCTAATCTCTTCATTCTCTGCTGTGTATATTGTAACTGGGCTGCTTGGTATTGTTCTAAAGCTTCGTTATGTCGTTTACGCTCCTCTTCAACTTCTTTAGCGTTTGATTCCCTCATACTGGAAAATAAATAATTACTCCCCGAAAAAGCTAGAGCATTAACAACAGCTCCACCGACCATCATCGCAATTGTTGCCATATTTATATGAATATAATATATTTAAATGTTTATATGAATATAATATATTCAAATCTTTATATGAATATAATATATTCAAATGTTTAATTACTTCATTATGTCTTCCGGGATAAGCCCTTGTTTGATGAGCATATCCTTCGTTGCCATTGCTAATCCAATATCCAGAATCATCATACCTATATCAAATCCATTAAAATCTAGTTTGGGAGGTGTGGCTTTAGTAATCATTTTAGCCATACGAGCATAGCCAATGGCCAAGCCGGTGACCACCGCTGAATGATACGTCGCGTTTACCAACATTTTACCGTCTGTAACTGGAGTAGTCATGCTTCTTATAGCATTATATGCGGGCTAACCTCTAATTGAACTTTTTGTTGCGGCGGGGGTGACGTTTTCTCTTCTCCGGTCTTATAAAAGAACCATACAGCCGCTATACCAGCAACTCCTACTAGTGTCCATGTTTTAATCGGATTAATATTTAAATTATTTATTAATTTCGCTTTGCGCGCCAGTCCTCCCTTTCTTCCTGCGGCTATTTTCAAAGGATTCTTTGTCACTCTGGGTTGTTTTTTTGTTTTCTCATTCACATGTGGTGCATCCTCATTCACATGTGGTGGTTCCTCATTCACTCGTTGTTCCGCAATCTGTTGTTCCTCGTTCACTTGTTGTTGTGTGTTCACAATCTGTTGTGGTGTCATCTGTTGTGTCTCCATTATTATTATTAAGTGGGCACGTATGTTTAAATTGACAATACCTAGCCGTTATTAAAGCTGTGGTGAACGGAGCTAAGAACATTCCGAATCTATGATAAAACTCACAGCTCACTGAGCTTATAGCGTGTTCCATGAATGGGTCTTTCTCTAGAGATTCGCATAAATACATGCGATGTTCTGCCGGGATGGGGAGAAACGTACTAGCTACGACTGTGTATTGTTGTAATATAGGAACCATATCGTTTTAGTCATGGTAGCTCCGTAGACTCCGTAGACTCGTAATGCGCGTACAGTTTTTTAATTTCTTCGTCGGTCATGTTATCAATTTTTTCGATGGTATAATTTTCTCCCAAATATTGAGAGCATTTTCCACCGGCTACCAAAGCCGCGAGTCTTTCTCTATGTTTATCTACATGTTGATGTGTATCTACATCAGGCTCAGATTCTTTGAGCATTTGTTCGATGAGTTCGTCGCATTCCATAATGTAATACCTAAGGAGATATTTAAGTCTAACATAATATAATATGACATATCCAATACAATCCGTAATAATGAACTGTTGCAAAAGAATGAAGATTTCGAACCACCTTTTATGTAATATGAACCGCTAATGTTCAATTTGCTATAATTTTGCTACATTTTTGCTACATTTTTGCTATAATTTTGCTATAATTTGCTAAGCAATTGCATAAGCAGCTGGTTGATCGGTTTTTAATACGAGTTTACAGTGCTTCGTTGCCGCTAACACTTTTCTGACTTTATCTCGTTCGCCCTTGGTATAAATGACATCATTTTCGCGTAAACATTCCTCGAACGAATCTCGATCTTTGCAATGAAACAGCGCTACCCATTTGGTCTGCTCTCTGAGATCTTTCAGGACAGAGTTGTATTTTTGAGTAAGTACCCAAACGCTAGGTTGAGTATGCCGACCGGAGAATGCTAAATACGAAAGCATATCTTTCTTTTTTGTGAGTTCTTTACTCGCGCTGCAGTCATCTATTACGAAAAGGGTTGATTCTCCTTTGTATTTTTCGTGACATACTCGGAGGCAGTCTTGTAAACGATCGCCCGGATCGACTCTGTGTACCCCGTCATCATTCATTACCCAATCTCTCGATAGGTAGGTTTTATTAACGCTTATAGTTGGGCACAGAATAATAATATGATCGAAAACGTCCCGATAATGACTTTCTAAAATATCTAGAATAAAAGCTGTTTTTCCGCAGCCGGTTTGCCCGCATATGATAGCGCAGTGCGGATCTTTAGGTAAAAGATTATTAATATTGCTTGCACGAATCTTCCATTCTGTATATTAAGTTGCGCATCCATAATCACGTACAAATATATGTTTAATTTACCAGCTGATTCCTGAAGCTTCGTTATCTGTATGGTGGCACCCTCGCTGGCATTTTCTATTCTCCTCCCACTGCCGTGTAGTTGGTCATCGTCCGTTGTTCGCATGTCGAGCCATAGCGCGTACTTCGTGGTGAGGTATTCACCCATCGATACACTCCCGAGAGACAGATCTTTCACGACCGCGTTAACTTCCGGAGAACGTTTTATAGAAGGAAGTTTTTTAATCTCATCCCACTGGTGATACGCTAGCATTCCTTGGCTATATAGTTGATTAGGAACGCCTTCGATAGTCAATTCTACTTTTGCAATCTTGGGATTGTAGAACTTCTCGGTATTTCTTTTAAACGCATCGGAGGGGTCCTCGAACAACATTAAAATACCCTTCAATGATCTCGTGGGAACGTTTAGATTGATATTCCACATAGTATCTTTTCTGTCCCTCATGATCTTTCGATGTCGCAGCACGCGATCGTACAAAATGGCTAAACTTCCCGTATACTGGTTACGAATTTGTCTGGTTAATTCAGGATCCGTTATCATATCGTACTCCAGCGAGATATTGACAATGGAATAGCTAGCATCTTCAGCAGCTCTGATTACTCTGCCGTAGTCATTAAAAGTTAGCTCGTATTCTAACCTATCGCCTTTGGATGCTTGATAAAAGGGCATGTGGGAATCTAGTAATTCAAAGTCTAGGGGAACATAGAATCGGTTACCTAATGCGTCGGCAATGGCCTTATCTTTTTCGTTGGTATCAACACCATTTTCAGCGCCCACGCGCAGTCTCAATGTGTTCTTATTACAAATACCTTGGTACTGTAAGTTTTCCCGCTCTTTATCCGTTCTCCAGAGATCCATGTAACAATAGTATACATCGCTATCGTCGATACTCATAACCTCATTACCGCTAATTTTAATGGCGATTTTCTTGACGATAGCACGACCTATGTTCTGAACGGGCTCCCTGTTAACGTCTGTAGAAGTCAAACTAATCGTAAATGCTAGTCGGACAGTTCCCGGAACTAACACATCGTGTGCGCCGAGATTAGGAAAGCGAACCAGAAGCGTTTGATTCTGATCGATGGTACTAGGGTTATTAGTTATAGTTACAGACTGACGAATTGCTTTGACCCCTAATGGATCTCGAAGTCTTCGTTGTGGGTTTAACTTGCGTCCATATTGCGAGGACATTGTTATATTGAAAACATGTACCATATGTTTAATATAAAAATGACTGATTTTGATATTAATGACTTTGATCTAAGTACCTTTGATGATCCGAATCGAACCGAAGAGGGTACTGATGAAACCAGGTTTAGTAGTCTTAACGATGAACTTTTACAATCAAACGTCAATGATTATTACGATGCCTTAAAAGAAGATAAAAATTATGTTAACCCAATAGGCCGTGACCATTCAAAGTTTACGATAGATAGTAAAGGAATATTGCGACTGCGTGACTCTCCGGATATTGATCTTATGAATTCTCGTACTCGTAAACCCCTAGCCTTGTCTACTATATCCGGTAAACACGGCACCATGTTTGTTCGTGATAAATTAGGTTTTGTAGACTACTCGCGGCTTTCCGCGAAGACTACTAAGGTTCTTCGAACCGTGCGTACTGAACTCGGTAAAACAGATGATTTGGAAGCAGCCTCGATGGTGGCCTCGAACGGATTCGGAGAAATCTTAGATACCTATAACGATAATTCCACGTTACAGGTATCAGAGTTTAGTATTAGGGAATTACGAGGTCTTGACAAGGCAATGCGAACAATGCAGGGAGAACTGATGAATAATATGGCCAACATATCCGAAATCGACAAGCATATAGCTCAAGAGAAAACAAAACTTGAACAGGCGGGCGATGAGTTCAGTAGACGCCGCGTAGCGGAAAGATTGCGTAACTTAGAAGATTAAAGATCAGCCCGCCTCGAAGCGGCTTCCAGTAATAGAAAGGCACTTCGTTCTCAAATCAGTCGTATTCGAGAAACTATCGATCAAGTCCTCAACGATGATACTACACTGGCCGATAAAATTAAAACATTGTTCAGAGAACAGGGAATAACAATTGCCAGTATTTTAACCGCGTTGGGATTTATTATATCGACTTTGACTCTCGTATTAACAGGTGGTGGTACAGGTGGTGGTACACCGCCTAACGATAAAAATGTTATAAAAGAGTGGATAAAAAAGCATTTAAAAGCATTAGGTTCAGCACTGGGAAAGCTCGCTGAGAAAGCCGCGGCTGCACTTCCCGGCAAAATAGGGAGTGTTGTTTCCTGGCTATTGAATTTATTAGCTAAGACCACCACTTGGCTTAGTCAAAACTTGTGGGGGTTGATTGTAGCAATTGCAGGGCTGCTGTACGTGTTCGCTAAGAACTATTTAACCAAATCAGTTTGCTAAGAAATATTTAACCACCAAATCATGAGTAAACCAACCGAGACTCCACCCACTACAAGCGTTTTTTTTTTCATCGATATATTGTTGATTTTTAGCCTCAATATGCGGTGACACTTGTGTTTGTGCGTTAGTAGATGGTTGTGCATTAAAAGATGTTTTAGTACATAACTGCGGCTTGACTATTCCCTTTTCTCCCGTGATCGTTTGCATTATTAATTCGACGTTAATATCTGAATTTATACCTGGTTTTTGTTGATCGGTAGCGATAACAATTTTATTTTATAGCCTATCACTTGACCGATCTGGACCGATCTGGACCGATCTGGAAATAACAGCTGGAGTCTCGGGACTGGCAGGAATAGCGATAAAATTCATTTCTCGTAGGTTACAAAAGAAAGCATTAAAACACGATAGTATTCGGATACTCGCCGAAGCAAAGTTGAACAGCATTGAGGATCATATTTCGACAGCAATGGCCGATTGTAAGATGTCCGAGGATGAGTTTCGTTTAGTGCTGTCGGAACTCACCAAATACAACGAAATGAGGCAGGAGATTCGATCAAAATCTCATAAGACCAGTGGTATTAGTGAGGATGAGAAAAAAAAGTTCATAGAACAGGGGAGGCAACAAGCGCGTCAATTATTCCGTGCCAAAACCAAAGAACTGGTTGGAGATTAAAAATAGATTGCTTACTATCGTTTGATCACATTTAGACAAATGCTTACATAAATATATAATAATGGAGAAAGCTATTAAATGGAGAGAATTACCACAAGGTTTTTATTATATCAGTGATGTCAAACCAACCAAATACAGTTATCAATTGTTTCTTATCAATTTACAAAAAGAGTGTAGTTATATAGTCTGGTCTCCTAGTAAAATGAACGAAGAACTTAATAAAAATGTTGAATTTCACTTTATCGATAAAAATAATAAAGAATATTTTTATTACCATTTAGACTCATCTAAAGCAATGATTGGCTCCAGGTGGTGGTAAGCTAGAGTCGATTTAACTTAATCTCATGACTATCGTTGAATCGCATAATCATTTTGGCATAAAAAATCCCCCCTGTAGTAGCAGTATAGGTATATGAATCTGGCTCCAGTGGAAGTGGTCCAGAACCATCATTACCTATACTACTAATAGAGTTATCGTTCTTGTCTGAAGTAGTTCTGATGTTCATTCGCCAAAATTAAATCCTTCCAGACGGGTCACAATTGAACGGGAATTACACATGTCAATCAGGAATGGAGGCGTTCATAGATCTACCCCCATTCGTCACCACTTCCGTAACCTGCAAGAAGACTCGTCCCCCTATCGATAAATGTTATGTGCGAAAATACGACAAACCAATCAGAATGCGCGTATGACTTAAAGTTCTTCGTCAAAGAATCCCTCAGGAATAATTTTTGATTTTACATATCAGTTTTGACATTGCATCTAAAAATATATATGATATATGTGAAAATATATATGATATATGTGAAAATATATGTGAACCATGACGCAACGAGTTGACAATTATTTTGGGTATGCCGTTTGCGGTAAGACGGAACCCGGTCGCATAAATGGACACGAGTCGCTATTCGGCTTGTCCCGGAATAACACGAGTTGGTCACGAATGAGATCTACCCCGTGTGTGAAGCAATGCCTGACATCAAGTGATATAACACTTCCCCCTTACAAACACCCGGGCTTCACTGTGTCCCATTTGAGTGGCGTCGCTGTGTCTATAAATAGCTACCGGAGATAGTATATCTTATGAATTAAGCGACCGGGTCGTAAATGCATTACATACACAAGACATCCGCACTGACACACATGCAGCAGATATTTAATAGATGTTAAACTCCTTGTACATTAATTCATCAAATGTTCCAATGGCGCTTGTGTGTGCGTGGACGTGTGCGCGCGTGCGTGCGTGCGTGCGTGCGTGTGTGTGTATGTGTGTGTGTTTGGGGATGGGGTTGTTAGTTGTGGTGGTGGTGGTGTTGGTGGTGTGTGTGTGTATGTAGAGAGGGGGGATATGGTGTGTGTGTATGGGCGAATTAAACATTAAACATTGTGTGGGTATATGTCTTAATTTATCTTATTCTGATCTATGACGTTATACATATCATTTTATATTTAGTGTCTCTTAGGTCATACCTGGTGGGATGTTACTTTGTATTGTTTATGTACGTGTTTTAGTATACACACGTGATGCACGGGATGCTGCGTGGTTGTCGATAGGGTGTTTCAAAAGATATCTACTAGAAGAGGTATACTGCTTCGGTATTCGTCATTTTCATTATTAGAAGAATTATATACATTTATGAACAAAGTAAATACATATGTCTGTGTCATTGTGTTGTCATTGGCGATGCCATTACTCTGATTAGGCAAGACAGACATATCCTCCTTTTGCTTTCTGTATCGTGGAATATATTTGTTTTGGATTTTGGGAATATTGTGAATACTGAAGTATTGTGTGCGTGTGTGTGTGCGTGCGTGCGTGCGTGCGTGCGTGTGTGTGCCTATAACGAGACTGTGTAACTTGATTATGGATGTTAACTTAATCTTGTCATGAATATTGATTAATGGAAAGAAAAAATGCGTGATCAGATAAATATATGAATGGCAGCACACTGTTAATCGAATAACAACTGAGTCATACCTGTTATGAGGGGTCAGTAATGGCGTGTCGCTAGAGGCTTGTTAATCACTCCTGTTATCGGCAGTATTGAGTTTATCATACACACAACATGCACAGTGACAACAACTACGGCTACATATAACCTCCCAATCAGAGTCTACTCACCGATCCTTGATTTAAGTAACACAACATATCCGCGCTTGCCCTGGGTCTCTTCGCGTTCACCGACATAGTCCACAGTTTCAGCTGACGTCTTGATACCAATCTGAGATAAGTAAGCATTCACAAACTCCAAGACATTAACATTGCCCGGGAGACCTGTAATTAAAACAGATCGCGTTGTGAGTTCCTCTCGCCTCGACATTGTTACAAGACAAGCGCCATTTTGAAATGACACGTCGTCATATTATCAAAACGAAAGTAGGATTCCTTAAGTAACTTTCTCTTTCGTTTTGTTGCATTGTTGCGGCTACGCAAATAGATACCTAGAATCAGACGAGTTGGGGCGAATGTCACCATGAAGAAAACCGGTCTGTTATGTATAGTTTCCTTTCTGTCACATAAGTATGTGTACCTAAAATGGGTGGTAGTAATTGGAGGTATGAGAGTAAGGGACTGGTTATTATTTATGTTAGGTTTTGGAATGGGGATGAGAAGGGGTGGGGTGAGATTTCGGGGTGGGGGTGGGGTGAGTGTGGGGTGGGTGGGGGGGTGGGTGGGGGGGTGTCATGAAAACATAACACAGCGAAAGAGTGGGACGCCAACATTTATCATAACTGTATGAGAGGGTGGGTGGGTGTGGGTGTGGGTCTGGTGGATGATGTGGCTAATAAAAGCCACACAGCGTAATGTTGCCACTTTGGTAGCATCATTTTCGAATATTTTTCTCGTTATTTCAATAATTGTATATTGTTTTCGAAATTATTTTCATGTTTTTTTATTTTTTGTTTTCGAAATTTCGAGTTTTTTCTCGTTATTTCAAATTCTAAAGAAATAACGAAATCTCGTAATGGGGATTATTTACTCGTTATTTCGAAATTTATCAAATTTTATTTTCAATCATATTCTCGTTATTTCAATCATGTCTTAATCATTTCTCTTAATTTCGTGTTTTGTTCTTGTTACTTCCATCATTTGTTTCGTAATTTCGAGTTTTGAAATGACGAGGGAATAATCGAAATTATGAAAGTATAATGGAAGTATCGAATGGAAATTTAAAAAAGCAAACACAAAAGCAAACTTATCTCCCCTGAATCTGGCTGGCTGGCATTCGTTGGAGCAGATGAAATAATTATGAAATAACTGATCACCAAATTGTTTCCAAAATGCAAAGTTGGTACATGAAGTAGATTGGTATACCTAGAAAGATTGGAGAAGAGAAGATGATCGATCTTGCGACTTATAGAGCCAGGATCGTGCAGTTTACCCACCCTCCAGGGACCCGACAGGTGAGACATATCGCCATGGACGCTGAGTACACACCTCACACGTCGTGCTCTGATACACCGCTGCGTGTATCAGTCTGCATGGTCTTGCTTACACTCCACCTCATGCTTTCGGCAATTCTGCTAGCTAACAAACAAGTTCTCTCTAACGCCGTTGAGGATCTTCATCGTTATTTACCACATGAACACGAAAGTGTATGTGACGTCACTATGTTTATCCCTGTGACAAGTCATGCATGTCGGCCATGTTTTGCGACTTCATTACTCAACTGTGACGGTCTCCCCATCGCAGGATATGTAACGAGACTCCATATACTACTCTCTGGTGATGTTGAGACCAACCCAGGGCCTGTTACTATGGAAGATTTGAACAATGTAAAGACTGAGATCAAATCAGATATCCTCGCAGAACTACGGGATTTCAGACAGTCTCTGTTTACCGAGATGAGTGTAATTAAATCACAACTAACCGACCTTAGCAGCAAGTGTTCATCACTTGAGAACTCACTTTCAGAAGTGCGCTCAGAGGTAGAAAGGGTTGGACTTGAACAGGAGACTATCTACAGTGATATAGATGCACTCTATCAGAAAGTTGAACAACTTGAAGACAAGGTATCTAGTCAAGACTCTGATATCGACAGGTTAGAGGCCTTCAGTCGTCGGGATAACGTAGTATTTTATGGCGTGCCTGAAGAAGCTGATGAGACCTTCGAAATGTGCAAGGATAAAGTTATTACTATGCTCAATGAGCATGTGAAGACAAAGGATTGGAAACGCACCGATATTATACGGGCGCATCGGATAGGGGTCAAACAGCCGCAACCCAATAAACCCCGCCCTCTCATTGCTAAGTTTTCTCTGACGGAGGAGAAGATTATAGTACTGAAGCACAGACATACCTTGAGGAGTGTTGCTATAGGCGTTGCTAACGACCTAACCAAGCACCAGAGACAGACTCTAGCTGATCTGAGGGACAAAGGCCTAGATGCGTACTACAAAAATGGTAGACTGGTCACAAAACCTGGTACCCATGACAACACATCCAGACACGGTGAGGTGAGGTGAAATTGGGTTTAACGTCGCGTCCAAGATTATTGCACTTATATAGCGACGTGCATGCACGTGTATGTGTGTGTGTGGCTGCTCGTACTAGTCCGGAATGATGCCGATTTATAGTGCTAGCTCACTGAGATACCATGCCGCAGTTTACCATGAATACCCCACTCAGACACAGTATACTGACTCCGAGCCGACCAGTCCTTGTTTTAGCCCCTTAATGCCGAGCGCCAGACGGGGTAACAACAAGTACAATCTGTTAACGTCTTTTTGTATGACGCGGCCCGGGATCGAACCCCGGACCTTCCGCTCTGCGGGCGGACGCTCTACCACAAGACCACGGACGCGGTCACATCCAGACACGAATCGACACGGAGATATGTACATGCTAAACCAACCACTACTCTTCCTGTTTGCCGGAATGCCCAACCTCTAAGAGCTGTCCACTCCGCCCCCAACAGCAATTCCGAGCACAGTGCTACCGCGAACAGTAGCTAGGGATACGGCCCGGCCCCTACCATCACTTCTGAATTATCAGGTGCAGAACATTCCATTTCAATATCAAACCTCAAAATAGTTACATTGAATATTGAAGGTTTTCTTTCCAAAATAGACGATCTAGACTTTTTAGATTACATAAAAGGCTTCGAAATTATATGTCTAGTTGAAACATTTATTGACTATGCATTATCCATACCTCAGCTGTCAGCTTATGACACATATATTGCAAAAGCTCATAGGCTAGCTAAGGCTGGTAGACTGTCAGGCGGTGTAACGTTGTTGGTTAAGACTCGTATAGACCTGCACTGCCAACAGATTGAATTAGATATACACAATGTCGTATGCATTAAATTTGATAATTTCTCAACTCTTGGCAAAAACCTGTTATTATTTGGAATGTATGTTCCACCCATCGGCGCAACATTCTACGTTGCAGCTGAAAAGGCAACCGCCATTGAATTGGTTGACCAGTGGTTGATTGAGCATAGTGACTTAGACTGTGAGGTCATCATCTGTGGGGACCTGAATGCCCGTCTAGGCGGGGGAAACAACCCACCTGAGACACTAACTCAACGTGGCCTCAACAATGCAGCATTCCCCGATGAACCACCCGTTCCAGTAGAAAAGAGACAGTCATGTGATAGTTTTGTAAACGCTTTTGGTCGTAAGCTTCTGGAACTGTGTTTCACTCATGATTTATATATCTTCAACGGCAGGACAACTGGAGACAAAGAGGGTAGTTTCACTTACATAGCAGATCAAGGATGTAGCGTAATCGATTATTGTATAGGTTCAGTTAATGTTCACAATTGTTGTCAATCCATGTTTGTGGATACAAGAGTTGAGTCAAAACATATGCCTGTATGTCTACATTTGGACATATTTCTCCCTAAAGTATCTACAAGTGATGATTATCTTTCCACCAGAACACACCAATATAAATGGAACCCTCGTAAGCGTGATGTGTTTATAGGAAGTATAACAAATCTATGTCCATCCTTCAACGAGCTCATCGATCTTTTAACTTTTGATTTCAATCTTGCCCTCGAAAAATTTGTTAATGTTGTTCTTTGTGCCGCTGACTGTATGAAGGTACCTTGTGTTAAAAGTTCACCCCGAAATACGGGGTTTTATAATAGTGAATGCAGACGAGCAAAACGGGAAGCGAGGCGATACATGAGGAAATTCAAAGAGAAGAAATCTAACGAAAATAAGTTAATCTTTTGTAAAATGAGAAACAAGTATAAACATGTTTGCAGAACAGCAAAATCAAACTATCAATTTATGACACGAACAAAACTAAAGCTATCTCTATCTGATTCAACCACATTTTGGAAAGAGTTACGGAGTATATCAGGTCGTAGGGAAACAAAGAATAACATAAGTAAAGAGTGCTGGTTTGATCATTTTACAAACGTTTTTCAGTGTACAGATGTATTACATGCTGAAGTCGAATGTCAATGTGATGAAGATTTTATACTTGATGAGATTGACCAGCGTGTTTTGGAGTCGCCGATTACCGACTCAGAAATCCACAAGGCTATAAATCGTTTAAAGAATGGCAAATCCCCTGGTGTTGATGACGTGGTCATTGAAATGTTAAAATGTTGTGAAAATGTAATAACTCCTTTCCTACGAAATTTGTTCAATAAGTTATTTATTCTGGATTATTCCCTCAGAACTGGACGAAAGCTATTATCCTTCCACTACATAAGAAAGGTAACAAAAATAATCCAGAAAACTTTAGAGGGATATCTCTATTGTGTACAATTAGTAAGGTTTACACAAGTGTCTTAAACTCTAGACTTACAAACTGGTCTAATATAAGAAGTAAATTACCCGAGACACAAGCAGGCTTTAGACAGGGATATTCTCCTGCTGACCACATATTCACGTTGAATGCAATTGTTAACAAATGTTTATCGAAAAGAAAAGGGAGATTATACGTTGCTTTTGTGGATTTTAAAAAAGCCTTTGATTCAGTAAATCATCTTAAACTATGGGAGTGTCTGCACGATGTAGGCTTGGGTGGAAAGATGATGAGTGCACTTAAGGGAATCTATGCCTCCGTGAAAGCGTGTGTGAGATGTAATGATAACATTTATACAGAATATTTTGATTGTCCTAACGGAGTTAAACAAGGCTGTATATTAAGCCCTCTATTATTTTTATTTTTCATCAATGAACTGTCAAATGATGTTTCATCACATGGGAAACACGGCGTACAATTATTTCCTGACTTGTTTGAAATATTATTATTATTGTTTGCCAACGATGTTATTCTTGTCTCTGACACAGTAACTGGTTTACAGAACCAACTTAATATTCTTGATAACTTTGCAGATTCACATGGATTAACGGTTAATTTAGATAAAACGAGTGTTGTTGTATTTAGACGAGGAGGGCGGTTATCTGTTCATGAGAAATGGTTCTATACAGGCAAACGTATTTCAACCGCCAACTCCTATAGATATCTTCGGTTTGTATTCACATATACATCAAAGATGAACCAATGTGTTTCAGATCTAGCATCAAGGGGTAAACGAGCTTTAATGGAAATATTTCGCAATCTACGGAAGATTGGTTTTGTTGACACTTCAGTTTTCTTTAAAATATTTGATACTCAGATTCAACCTATTCTTTTATATGGTGCGGAAATATGGGGTGTAGACAGATTTGAAAAAATAGAACAAGTGCATATTATGGCTTGTAAGAAGTTTCTTAACGTTGGTTTGCAAACCCCAAATGCTATTGGCTAAAACTGATTGAAATGGACGAAGATAGGATACCAAGAAAATCTTATAATATGCTTGTATATAACGACAAGTGTGGTCGTCATAACTATGCTTCTTCTATTCGTTCCATATTATTTTCTCACGGATTCGGAGTAGTTTGGCTCAGTCAAGCTGATGGCGACAAACCATCATTCATGAATAGTTTTAAAAACGTTTTGAAAAATATGTTCTACCAATCATGGAATAGTACTATCAAGGCTAGTTCTAGGTACATTCTGTATAAAGAATTTAAAAGTCTCCTGGAACCAGAAAAATGCCTTTCCATTATTACTGAAATCAAATATCGAAATGTTTTGATAAGGCTTAGAGCCGGGCTACTAAGACTTAAGGTAAACGAAGGGAGATGGGCTGATATTGACTTACGTTTACGACTCTGCCAAATATGTGAAACCAGTATAGAGAATGAATATCATTTTACTTTAGAATTTGAATATTACAACGATATTAGACATCTGTATTTACCAACAACATTTTGCAATAATCCAAATATGCATAAATTTAAAACGCTACTGTCATCTTCGTGTAAACAATTACTTGGAAAACTATGTAAATACCTGTATTACAGCTATGAAAGAAGACGTAATTATGAAAAGCCTGTAAACCTGTAAATTTGTACCTGACATTACCTTTTTTCATGTACCACACTATTTCAAATGTATGTATTGTATATGGACAAGTGGCCTTGGTACAAATAAAGACTTCTTCTTCTTCTACTCGTTATTTCGAAATTTATCAAATTTTATTTTCAATCATATTCTCGTTATTTCAATCATTTCTCTTAATTTCGAGTTTTGTTCTTGTTACTTCCATCATTTGTTTCGTAATTTCGAGTTTTGTTCTCTATAATACTTGAAATAAAGAGAAAATAATCGAAGTAACGAGAAAAAATAAACGAGTTATTGAAATGCACTTGAAATGACGAGGGAATAATCGAAATTATGAAAGTATAATGGAAGTATCGAATGGAAATTTAAAAAAGCAAACACAAAAGCAAATATTTGAAATGACGGGAAATTGCGATTTATAAAATATAATTATGCCACCAAAGTGGCATCGATAGGTTTGCGCACCAGAGATGCATAACTTTGGGTTTATCCGTATTAACATGATTAAGCTAACACCCTAGATGTTCAGATCGGCGTGAAAGGACATCACAATTAATCAATCTATTCCTGACCCAACTGACTAAATGAGCTGGAGGTGATATACACAAAATATATACAATATTGTCAAGTCCTGATGGACCGACCATTTGATATTTGGGATTTAGGTGGGGTGCCTGAGATTTTCCATGGAGACTGGATTTTTTTTCAGTTACAGATGCTAAACCAGATATTTTTTTTATTAAAGCTATGAGTCTAAACATTATATAAAAGCCATCTTTTAACGATGTATTTTTTGTGGCAGACAATCTGCCAGAAAGGGAGTTTGTTTTATTTGTTTGTTTGTTATTTAACGCCGCACTCATCAATATTCCAGCTATTTGACGGCGGTCTATACATAATTAAGACAATCCTGTAATTGATATCATAAGCATCGATCAACGATGACATGCATCAGCCAAGTCAGCGAGAGTGGCCACCCGATCCCTTTAGTCAAGTCTTACGACAGGTAACGTCGCGTTTACGGCAAACAGGGGCTGCTGAAGACCTATTCTAACCCGGATCTCCACGGGTGACATAAAGAGAGAATGTGTTCAGGTAAACGTCCAGTTGCAAAGTGCCAGCTTAATGCAGGAGGATCACAACGATGGAATATGTCTTAGACGTTGACGTGTGAAACAGAGGTATGGTTTTGACGGACCGAGGAGCCTGCATCAAAAGGAGTGAGTGAGTGAGTATGGTTTTACGCCGCTTTTAGCAATATTCCTGCAATATCACGGCGGGGGACACCAGAAAAGGGCTTCACACATTGTACGCATGTCGGGAATCATGCACTTAAAACACTAGGCTACCCGACCGAAAGGACACAAGGAACAAGAACACGGAACAAGAACAGCGATAAGAACACACGGAACAAGAACAGCGATAAGAACACACGGAACAAGAACACGGAATATACCCATGCTTGCCGTGAAGTTTACCATGCTTGTCGTAACTAACGGGATCGGGTGGTCACGCTCGCTGACCTGGTTGATCCATGTCATCGTATCCCAATTGAGTGGATCGATGCTCATGATGTCAATCACTAGATTGTCTGGTCCAGACTCGATTCTATACAGACCGCCGTCATGTAGCTGGTATATTGCTGGGGACAGGGTTTAACAAACTTGTCTCTCCGTGGGGATTCCATGTAATACTGTAGGTCTCAAGCAACCAATACTTTACTCCGTGGGGAATACAGGTAGGAATATATTTGTAGCAACCTAAACATGTCTCCTTTGTGGGATTCTAGGTAAGAGTTTAGGTCTCCCACAACCTATACGTGTCTCCTTTGGGGGATTCTAGGTAAGAATACAGGCTTCCGGAACCTATACGTGTCTCCTTTGGGGGATTCTAAGTAAGAATATAGGCCTCCCGCAACCTATACTTGTCTCCCTGTGGGGATTCTAGGTAAGAGTATACGTCGCCCTCAATCTATGCTTGTCTCCCTGTGGGGATTCCAGGTTAGAGTATAGGTCTCCCGCAACCTATGCTTGTCTCCTTTTGAGGATTCTAGATAAGAGTAGAGGTCTCCTGCAACCTATACTTGTCTCCCTGTGGGGATTTCATGTAAGAGTATAGGTCTCCCGCAACCAATACTTGTCTCCCTATGGGGATTCCATGTAAGAATATACATGTAGGTCTCCCGCAACCTATACTTGACTACCTGTGGGCGATTCTAGGTAAGAATATAGGTCTCCCGGAACCTATGCTTGTCTCCCTGTGGGGATTCCATGTAAGAGTATAGGTCTCCCGCAACCTATATTTGACTCCCTGTGGGGATTCCATTTAAGAGTATAGGTCTCCCAGAACCTATACTTGACTCCCTGTGGGGATTCCATGTAAGAGTATAGGTCTCCCGCAACCAATGCTTGTCTCCCTATGGGGATTCCATGTAAGAGTATAGGTCTCCCTCAACCTATACTTGACTACCTGTGGGCGATTCTAGGTAAGAATATAGGTCTCCCGCAACCTATGCTTGTCTCCCTGTGGGGATTCCATGTAAGAGTATACGTCTCCCGCAACCTATACTTGACTCCCTGTGGGAATCCATGTAAGAGTATAGGTCTCCCGGAACCTATACTTGTCTCCCTGTGGGGATTCCTTGTAAGAGTATAGGTCTCCCGGAACCTATACTTGACTCCCTGTGGGGATTCCATGTAAGAGTATAGGTCTCCCGCAACCTATACTTGTCTCCTTTGGGGGATTCTAGGTAAGAATATAGGTCTCCCGCAACCTATACTTGACTCCCTGTGGGGATTCCATGTAAGAGTATAGGCCTTCTCAACCTACACTTGTCTCCTTTTGGGTAAAAATGTGGGTCTCCAATAAGCTATACTTGTCGTGAGAGGCGACCAAATGGATCGGATAGTCACGCCCGACGACTAGTTAATGTAAATGCATTCACAAATGTCTAGAATTGTGCCACTGTCGTTCTTGATGGTGTTGGAAGCTGTCAGAAAGCTGTCGGTGTTTGCAACTTTTCAAATCTGCACCGGGCAAGTAGATATGCAACAAGTCACGTTGAAAGGGCTTCGAATCGCCCTGTTATTGCCCCCATAAAGATACAGCCAGCCTTCTAGAAACTGTCCAATCCCGAAACCTCTTGAATATTCAAGCCTGCCACGTTCATGTTTACACAAGAGCGGATATCTCTACATTATTCGCTGCCGCCGATCTGTTAAAATCTAGCCACAACAGTATTTAAGATTTTACTGGCACTTCAACCATTTGCAACCATTGCGTACGTGAGTGAATGAGTGTGGTTTTAAGCCGCTTTTAGCAATATTCCAGCATTATCACGGGGGACACCAGAAATGGATTTCCCACATTACACCAAAGTGCACACTCTGGTCGGACAACATGACATACAGTGACGATATTGAATTGTATATTTTGAGAGAGTATTCTTGTTCAATACAACTAATTTGAACAACACTGATCGTCTGTGTTTATTGTACATTATTTTTAAACAGAGTCTGCATAATATAAACGTACTAAAGTTATGTGGTTGGCAGAGTGGTTAAAAACCATAAGCATTAACATATAAGGTGTATTTTTTTCAGAACAACACATCTGGTAAGGCCGGTGCCCCTCACGTGAGTACAGAAGCGAGTTTAAAAGATTGTAAATATGAAAAAGGTTAACTTGATCAAATCGTTAACTTTCTACCAAAGTACTTCCTGCTGATACTGGAGGTGAGACTGGTCTATAGGCGATGACGTCATAAAACAGTGATCTGCATGCCCATTCGGTTTTAGTATAGAGTAATATAAACAGTACATACTGGACACTTTATCATCAATGTAATACTTAATCAATATGTTTTGAGAAAACTGTTTCATCACTCTGAAACATTTGTTGAAATAACCCTTTGGTGCAATGGGAACATAATTATGAAATATGTTATGATCATATAAAATTATCACTGCCTCAGTGAATTACAAAAATGCCAGAGCTGAGGTGTGGTGAGGTGAGGTAAAATTTGGTTTAACGTCGCGTCAAAGATTATTGCACACACACACACACACACACACACACACACACACACACACACACACACACACACACATATATACATATGTGTGTGTGTGTGTGTGTGTGTGTGTGTGTGTGTGTGTGTGTGTGTGTGTGTGTGTGTGTGTGTGTGTGTGTGTGTGTGTTTGTGTGTGTGTGTGTGTGTGTGTGGCTGCTTGTACTAGTTCGGACTGATGCCGATTTATAGTGCTAGCTCACTGAGATACCATGCCACAGTTTAACATGAATACCCGCCTCAGACACAGTATACTGACTCCGAGCCGACCAGTCCTTGTTTTAGCCCCTAATGCCGAGCGCCACATGTGTTTAATTGGTGAGAGATCAGGGGAGCGAGCCGGCCAGGGCATGACATTCACGTGTTTTGTTGAAGAGAATCCTGAACAAGTCGAGCAATATGAGGCCGGGCGTTGTCATGTTGAAAGGTAATGCCTGGGTCATGACGACGCAAAACGGGAGAACAACAGGGCCGATTATCTCGTCGCGGTAGCGCTGTTCATTGAGATTTTCCTCTACCACTGTCATTTCGTAATGTTGAATAATTGCGTAATTTTGTTGTTTTCCTGAGTGGTTGTTGTCAGCACGATGCTAAACAATGCACATGGAATCCCGTTAACGCTTAATGTTTTTATACCCATTCTTGGGTAGTGAAATGCATGGGGCTTGCATAAAAGTCAACTTTTGCATGGAATGCATGCTTTTCTGTTGCAGTTGCGTTTTTGTGACTTGATTCCATACATGTACAACACCATTGGAAACCAAACTTTACTTGCTTGAAAAATACACTAAAATATTGGTGTCATAGGAACTTTTGTTGTTGAGTATATTATAGATATTTAGGTCTAATCTCTTCTGGTTTTCAAATAAGTTTTCAAAAGCATCTTATACTTTGGCAAAGAAGGCAGAAAAGGCCCCCACTGTGTTAAGCAATTTGAGATACGTTTTTCCGATATATCTATGCAGGCGGCCTTTAAAATCTTTGATTGCAAAACTCAGCCAATACTTTTATATGGCTCGTAAATTTGAGGTGGCGCAACTTGGAAACAATTGAAATCATTAACACTAAATTCTGTAAATTCTGACTAAACATTGGATAGAAAGCCTCGAACTACGCAGTCCTTTGAGAATTTGGTCGATACCCTATATATATGTACATATATAACCGGATTATAAAGTATTTGATTAGGTTAACGAGATTGCCACAGAATAGGTATGATAAGAACTGTTACATTATGTTGCAAACTTCTGACAATGAAGAGGATATATTCTAGGCGTAAGTTTTCAGAAAAGCTTTGTTTTTGTATGGATTTGGATTTGTATGGATAGCACAAAAAGTTTCTGATGTTATATTTACTCGGAGATTGCAAGATAATTTTGAACAAGAATGGACATCCCGGATCAATAATAGTTCTAGTAATACACACAATGTACCCTAGGCTTCACGGGGTCTTATACGAATAATGTTTGTCACTAACTGTTCAAAATCAGTGTCGACGAATAATGTTCTACTGTACTTTATATAGTTTAGGTGGAATACATGAGCAAATGGGTAGATATTTAACTATGATTTCGGATATACTGCTTCCCCTTGAGACTCTTACATATTTGTAAAAGTAGGCGGCTAAATTTATTATGCTGATGAGGTTGTAATTTCACTTGAATAATACGGTCAAGAATGCGTGAAATCCTATCAAACTCAACTTCGTAATCGCAAAAAGTAAGATGACTTCAAAAGTCGCATCGAGCTCTGGCGGATCAACAGCGATGGAGTGAGGTGAACGGTTTAATAATGCTAGCCGACGTTTAACATGGATATCCCACCCAGACGCAGTGTACCGACTCCCTGATGACCGGTCCTTGTTATATCCCTTTAATGCCGAGCCCCAGGCAGGGTAACAACAAGTATTATCTTTTAACGTCTTTTGGGTATCACGCGGACGGGGATCGAACCACAGACCTTCCGCTCTCCCACAACGATGAAATTCATTATGTGATAAAAACTTAAACTAAAAAGACTTTTTCTTGAATTTGCTGGTTATACTACAAACCTGTTCCTCCTTGTTGTTATCATATTTTAAAGTATCACACTCTGTGAACACAATGTCAGAAGCAGCTGGCCGAGCTTTGTGCTATCGCTGGCAAATCAATTATTTCTTTTAATGTAAGATAAGTAAATAACACAAAAAGAAATGAAAGTCGACTATGTTGTGACAACCATTTGACATTGGGTTTGATTTCCCAAATAATTAAGCTGTCTCCATGTTTAGTTCGCAATAGTGTCAGGTATGCATGCAGGAAGTGATGCGGCTCCATGTTTCCATTTTACCAAAGTTGTACTCCTACGCACGTTGTTTGTTTTCCCTTTATTGAGCCAGTTTTCCATATTGGATACCTTTTGACACTCACCAAAACAGTGTATTCCACTTTATAAAGGTAGAATATGATGTAATATTTGATAGTGAAACCATTGAAATGTACATGACTTTGTACACCTGAACAGCATAAGATAGTTGTGTTTACGATCTGCTTCGTAGATTTCACTTCTAAGCAGGCATTCCCATTTTTAAAAGTGTTGATTCCTGGTAATTTGTTTGTCCATAAATATTTTATAGAAATATGGAGAACCTTTTCAGGTTGTTAACAAATGAAATAGATTAAAATTAAAGGTTAATTAGGGTAACTAAGTTTCTTCAGCTTCTGAGTGTCCTGTAACTGACAGTTTTAGAATGAATCAGACTTAAATAGGTAAGATATTTAATTTCAATGTTGTATTTCAAAGTGAATTGTACATATGGGAGAATGTGTCCCTTTTATGAATCATTAATAAATCTGTTGCCCTTTGTAGACCATTATTGGTAGACAACCGTTTCCCCTAGTGGTTTTTATCATTTAACCAGACATTTTGCAAAAAAATCCCAACGGCAGGAATACAAATGTTTTTTATTAAATCCCACCAAGACATCAGTAAATCTTCATAAAACTTATTGTATACTCTGGAAATAATATATATGGCTTATGCTTCAGGTTATTGATCTCATACACATTGGCCATTCATTATAGGGGTATTTATGCATAAAGAGTGACAAAACACTCTCCACAAGACTGCATGACAAGAGAGATGACTTAAACTTTCCAAAAATCAACTTTCCATTCATGTTGAGCAATATTCCAGCAGCTCCAGCCTTTAGCGTTTACATTTTGCAACTTTTGAGATACAATCGAGCATGCACTTTCTACCAAGATTTCAAAGCGCATCATACAACTCTTTGCTCAGAAGTTGCTTGATCAAGGTTACAACATTCAAGGCCTCAGTAAAGGTTTCAGAAAGTTTTATGGTAGACATGTGGAAGATATTTCCAAATTTGACGCATCAGTGCCAAAAATGATGTCCGATGCAATTCCCTATTTTGCCTTGTATAATTATGTTCCCATATTTTTTCGGGTGAACAATTTACACGCCTCTGCATGTGTTTGTGACGGATGCCACAGTTGGGGCAGGATACGCTCACCATTTCGCGAACACCTGGTATCATCACTATTTCTTAGTGATTCATAAACACAGGCTCATGATATAGTCGGAATAGTACAATCGACTCTGCTTTATGTAGAGATTTCTATTGGAAATGGAAAGGGTTTTGTCGCTTTATTTATTATTTTAGCATCATTATTATGATGTACCGAGAACAATGGGGAGTCGGACAACTTGGAACCTGGGATGCAAGCGTGACATTAAAAATTAAAAAGGCCAAATCTAATACGGCGCCAGGACCTGGTGGTATTCGAAACCGTTTCCTTGTGTCAAAAACACCATTACTTCACTGTTTTAATTCTTTTGTGGATACAGTGGATGTTACGCCTTGGTTGTGCAAGGGTCGAACAATACTTATCTGAATACACAATACAAAGTATTTACAGGATGTCTTACAGAGATTGTGTCATCATACTGCGCATCTAATGACATTATTTACATGGAGCAGAAAGGAGCCAGAAAAGGGATGTTGGGGTTGTAAGGATCAACTACTAGTTCAGAAAATGATCCTTGAAAAGGCTAAAACTTAGCACCGTAACCTCTCAATGTGTTGGATAGACTACAGAAAAGCTTACGATTCTGTACCTCACGAATGGATTTTGAGGTCACAACGGAATGTATTGGCTTCCCCGAGCGGCTACTTGTTTTACTCAAGTCTTTAATGAATTGCTGGTCAACTCAACTTGAGATGTATTCGCAGGGGCAGGTGGTGACTTCGCAACCCATTTCTATCAGAAGAGGAATATTTCAGGGCGATTCTTTTAGCCCTTTGCTTTTCTGTTTGTCACTAAATCGTTTAAGCTTTTTGCTCAGCAAAGAGGAAGGTTATCACCCGGGACCTCCTCAGCACAGATCCCCAACACCCCTTATGCACCTCCTTTACATGGATGACCTTCAACTTATTGCCAATGGAGGATCAACAGTAAAAAACCCCAACCAGATTCTGCTGGTCGGATCCTTTTCGAATGATATCGGCATATCCTTTGGACAAATGCAACATTCTTTATTTGAAACGTGGCAAGGTAGAGGGGGGAGGATCAGTCAGTTTACTTGGAGGAGAAGTTATTGACCATCTTGTGGAAGGTCAGGCCTATACGTACTTAGGGATGCAGATTAGGGACAAACTCCAGAATGCCCATATCAAGAAGAAACTTCGGGCAGAGTGCAAATGTAGACTAAAGAAAATTAGAGAAAATCCAAAGCAAATTTTAATCCATGCGATATAGCTGTGGAGACAACCGTATAGAAAACCAATAATAATGATAATGGACGCCAAGTTTATAGGGATTGTTTTGGTTTATTATCTTTAGGTACATATAAACTTAAAATGACATGGGTAGGTCGTTTGATGACCCATAATTCAAAAATACGTTACCAACAATATTTCCTGTCAGACAAGAGCCTCCCTTTAAATCTGTTTCTTCATGTCCATTAGTAAAAATAACCCGATTCGAGTCCCTAAATAGCGGTAACGTTTGGCCAGGTTTAGTTGAACATATGCCCTATACGTTTCAGGTATATACTTTGGCGAAGCCAATCATGTCCAACCAATTCAAGGTAAGATCAAATCGTCATTTGGCAATATATCCTTATTTACATAATGTATTTGTCACAATAACATTTTTCCAATATAGTATTAAAGTTTGTTACAGTTTCAGTAATGCAGTTCCCCCTTGACATTTGGAGACAATTAGATATTTAACACTGAATTAAGCAATATCAATGACAGTTTCATCGATGTATAATATAGGGACAATACACTATTGTCAATAATAGGGGAGGGTGTATGGTTTTACGCCGCTTTTAGCAATATTCCAGCAATATCACGGCGGGGGACACCACAAATGGGCTTCACACATTGTCCTCATGTCGGGAATCGAACCCGGGTCTTCGGCGTGACGAGCGAACGCTTTAACCGCCAGGGCACCCGGCCGCCCTATTGTCAATAGAAAACAGGACAGGAATTCAATTATTCATATGTCGCACTTTCCATGGGCGCAGTGGTTCAAGCTTCCGTTCGTCACACTGAAAGCCCGGCTTTGATTCCCAACCTTCTTGTGTTCCCCGTTATTGATAGGGGCGGTCGGGTAGGCTAGTGGTTAAAGCGTTCGCTCTTCACGCCGAAGACCCGGGTTCGATTCCCGACATGGGTACAACGTGTGAAGCCCATTTCTGCGATATTGCTGGAATATTGCTAAAAGCGGCGTAAAACCATACTCACTCACTATGATATTGATAGATTATTAACATGACACCATACTCACTCACTATGATATTGATAGATTATTAACATGACACCATATTCACTCATCTTCATTATCTTGATTCATTCATTCTTATCTTATAGGTTTGAATGTATCGGATCTGCAGAGCACTTCCAGTATGTCTGTGGAGAGTACGTCGGCAGTACCTGCGGTTTCTATCAGTTGTGTTATAACAGTCAGTTTTTGAACAGTCCGTAATAGAGGACACCACCGTTGTCTCAGTGTTTGGTACAGTGG
The DNA here is from genome assembly GCF_023055435.1 of Haliotis rufescens. Classification (NCBI taxonomy): domain Eukaryota; kingdom Metazoa; phylum Mollusca; class Gastropoda; order Lepetellida; family Haliotidae; genus Haliotis; species Haliotis rufescens. The sequence continues at coordinate 96,552 of NW_025964391.1, read as the reverse complement.
AAAGTTCGCTTGAGATAACAGAATCTGTGTTTGTGACAGAGGAACCTTCACTTGTACCAACTGAATCTTGGTTTGGTACAGATGAACCTTAGATTGTACCAACTGAATCTTTGTTTGATACAGAGGAACCTTTGGTTGTACCAACTGAATCTTTGTTTGGTACAGAGGAACCTTCGGTTGTACCAACTGAATCTGTCTTTCTTACAGACGAATCTTCAGTTGCACCAACGGTTCTGTATGTCACAGACGAGCCAATATCAGCAAAATCTTCTTCACTAACACAAGACACTCCCAGCAGTCCAGGTATTTTCTCTTCCTCGCCTGGTTTTGACGAATCGTCCTTTATTGGAACTGTCGGCCTATCTCTATCAGCAACCCATACGTCACATCCTATGTCAACTGATGAGGAACTCCTGGAAACATCAAGTCCAAGTGGGACATACAACACTTATCCAGGCACAGACATGTTGGGTGGTTTACCCTCACCCCTGACTTCTCATCCTATCGCCCCCTTCACAATGGAGTCCACACAAGACGTAGCAACACCAGACCCTTCTCTTGAGAACTCTTTACAAAGTAGTCCCACGTCAGGTTATCTTTTACTACCTTCCGAAACCGTGACGTTGTCATCTTCAACGTCTCCTACAACTTCTCCTCAGCAAGCAACTACGGCGGCAACAGTGAAGCTCTGCCCATTTAAGTGCAATATACACGTGGAGGAGAAAGAGAGAAACAAGATTATCCAAGAGATCAAAGAAAAACTCTTAATTGAGACAGATCAGCTTGCACAACAGGTTCGCAAAAGGACGTGTGCTCCGGATGAACGAGCTAGTTCTAAAAGCATTGGCTATGTGGCCATAACATTTATGTCTTTTGTGGGCATATTAATGGTTCTCGCTGATTCGGCTACCTTAGGATTACACATACAAATGCTGATAGCTAATTTGTGCAAGAAATGAAAACAGAACCAGGGATGGTCTGATTTGATGTAACCAGCTCTGATGGTATTATTCGTGTATGTACATCCGATGAGTGTCACCAGTACATGTAACATCGTAGCGTTGGAATGAATTAATAGGGTCCATTTGGGATCGGTCATTTTATTATCGGGGGAGGAGGGATCTTGTACCTAGATATATTTTCAGCTACAGCTACAATACTATGAGCCTGATTTTTAAAAGAAAAACACCTGTCAACAATGTCATTTTGTGGCAGGCAATTTTTTTTATAGTCTGAAGCAATATTTTTTTTTCAAGAATTATCGGGAACAATATATTTTCTTGATAAAAGCCTTGCCCTTCCCCCAGAATTTCAAATTGTCGGTCTCTGAGACTTAATTATATAAGGAGCTTCACAGTGAAATTGTATCACTATGCTACAATGTTTAGATATAAACAGAAAGATTTTCTAGAATGGATGTCACCAACGCTATTGTATTTATTCTTACAAATGTTATGACACCTTGTGCTGAGATACTTAGCCCAAAGCTTCCTCTCCATCATGAGCACGCCTTACATTATTGACTAGTACTTTTTATTGAAGTTTCTCGCTACTGTTATGGGACGTACCAACCACTATCATGTGATATATAAATATATCATTTATGAAACATTAAAAAGAGTTCCAAAGTGAGATATCAAATTATTGATGTAACATTTTTTATATATTAATACATGTAATGTGTACAGAACAATTTTGTAGAAACATGTTTATAACTAGCTTACACATATAACGTGTTTTAAAATACGTTGTATGAAATGTCCATATTACGGATTTATTGCCTTCAAGTGTAACGTGAATATAGCGTCTAAATTCTTTTTAGATAAAACTTGTATTTTTACATTGTTAGATCAAAACATGTATATAACATTTTATTGCTTTCAAATGTTCACTACGCTGTGATATCCAAATATCTATAAAACATTTTATAGCTTACAAATGTGCACTAAGCTAGTGTGATTTTCAAAACCTGTACATAACGTTTTATAGCTTACAAATATTCACTACACTGTGATATCAAAACATCTATGAAACGTTTTATAGCTTACAAATGTTCACTACGCTGTGATATCAAAACCTGTACATATCGTTTTATAGCTTACAAATGTTCACTACGCTGTGATATCAAAACCTGTACATAACGTTTTATAGCTTACAAATGTTCACTACGCTGTGATATCAAAACCTGTACATAACGTTTTATAGCTTACAAATGTTCACTACGCTGTGATATCAAAACCTGTACATAACGTTTTATAGCTTACAACTGTACACTACGCTAGTGTGACATCAAAACAAGTGTATAAAGTTTTATTGCTTAAAAATGTGATCTCTGCTAGTGCGATATCAAGACATATATATACAATATTATATAACTTACAAATGTACACCACGTGCGTTATAAAGGCAATGAGTTTGCATTGACATTATATAGTGTGCAGGTACTGACATATAGATCATCATGTAAATTGTCTCTCTTACATGTTCAGCATGTTTATTATTGAAGTCAACAGCCAACAACATGGTAGGCTAGTAGCCGCTACAGATGGACATTATTATATTGCTGGTAGAAATTGTAGTTAATGATCACCTGATAGTTGTTCATCTTTAACGATAGCTGCCTCTGGAATTGGCACACACTGGAGAATGTCATCAAAGATTTTATCCACAGTCAGTAAGTACATCATCGCCAAATGCAGGCTGTTCTAAATTAGGATGTCACAGGACATCAGGGCATGTCTTGTCGCTGATTGTAGCGGACATTCTCTATTTAGCTTCTTCATCAGTAAAACCTGTGTATGTTTTCAGGGTTGATGGTGTGTCGAGATGGGACCTGTGTATTGTCAAGAACGTGTACTGTGGTCGCACACAGGGAGTGGTTTGTGTACTTAATAGAGAGACCAGCCTTCATACTGAGAGTTTACCGTCCTGGTTCCAGTCGATTATGCCTAAGAGCAACGGCGTTTTAGTACACCCTCTGCTCGGCCTTGGCGTTTGGCTGTTGAAAAAGCTTCACACAATCCTGGTTCAAGCGGCGCACATATTTAAACATATAGGGTTGTGTGTTAAACATAAAACAATAGGACATAAACAAAGATTTGAACTCCATGCGAGTACAATAGTGTTATTTATGTCACACTATCTTGTTAAGTTTAGAGCCAGTTAGGAAAGGCACAACAACCAAAACACTTCCAGTATCAGACATCAGTTTTACTTCAGCAAGGATAATATCAAAGATAGTGGCCGGAAGAGGCCGTTGCCAAGTACCCATAAGGTTTTCCTCAAACTCATCCAAAGGGATAATAGCGTAATGTCTATTGACCCAAATTGGCGAAAACATATACATCGACGTCCAATCAGTGAACTAAGTCTGTATCTTACCTAGGGATGTATCGTTTTTTCTAGGAACATAATAACAATAAGGGGGTCTCTTTCAACTTGATAAGGTCGTTTTGATACTAACTTTTTGATTTTTGTGCGTTCATCCGTGGTGATAACTGTATCAGAAACCTTCAGTCCCGCGAGGTTTTCCCTACCTCTCCTCCCGAAGTACAGCAACATATCGACGAATACCAGCATAAGACAAAATGTATTGAAATTTAAATCTTTTGGAAATTGACTTCGTGATGATTTTCATTGTGCTCTAAAATAAATGTATTCACATGAACACATTTTATTCACGGCTCAAAAAGCTTAAACTCCTCACGATATTGGACAAAAGAAAATGATTTTGAAATTGACCTAATCATATTGAAATCCTATTATAGATATACCTTGTGTTGCAGAAGTACTGGATTGTCGAAGCTGCATACGTAGTCACATAGTTTCGTCATGTCGCCATCGGCTATAGTGGGGTAGTGCTTGATCTCGGCAAACCCGATTCGCTTCAGTTCTTTTCCCCTGCTTTGAAATATTTCGACGATTCACTGAATCAGCTTTCTTTGGTAATATCTATATCTTGTCTTGAATGTTCAAGAAGTCATTGAATACTGAGTCGATAGGTCATAAGAGTGGCATTCCTGTATTGGTCGCTTTTCTCGGTTCTCGCTTCAAGATAGAATTTCGCCAGCTTTCTGTCCAGTTCTTGCATAAACAATTTCCAACTCAATGAAGTTTCCTTTCTGAGCTAATTACTCCCAAAATACCTTCAGCGCTGTCGAAGTAGATCGTTTGGTATTTTTCGCATGTATATTGTCCAATATGACGCCATGACAGAGAGATCAGCGAAACGGTTAGGTTTACCATCGAACGCGGGCGCCATGTTTACGTTGTTAGGATCGTCCCGTGCTGGGGTCTCCGCGAAGGGAGACACCTAGCTGCCTGAAAATCAAGGGATACACTAGGCCTGTATTTTTCCTTTGTCTCAAGTCAATATCGTTGGGTTGGAGGCGATATGCATTTCAAAAGACTGTCATGTGATCAAATCTCGGCCAAAGAGAATTCTCGATTATGCAAAAATATATGATATGATAGCTAAACGAGAAAATATACACTGTGTGACCTTAATAGAGTTGAAGATAAGTATCATGTTCTACATGTGTTCACGTTCTGTTCTCAGTTTAGAATTAAGTATATAACATATACATTAATTGTACATCCAAATATGTACATCAATTTAATTTTTTGTTAAAAAATGTGTTTGTACCACCCACAACTGTGCAGAACAAAGTGTACAGTCGAACCCCGTTATCTCGAACCTAGCGGGACCGTGTTGTAACTTCGAGATACCCGGACATTCGAGATAACGAGGTATACACATTACATAGTAAGGCAGTCGGGACCAGAGAATACGTTCGAGAAATCGATACAAACGAGATAACGGGGTTCGAGATAACAAGGTTCGACAGAATGCAACATTAGTCAACATTGTGTACACATTGTATCCTAAGTACGGAAATAAAACATTTGAATTAAAATAATTGAATACTTTTTACAAGAGAAAAGTTCTCAACCTAATCCTGAATACTGGAGGTGTTGTTTTGAATAGATGAAAGATGACAAAGCACATTAAGTTACCTCCATTGTCTGCATTAATCTCCGTTTTCAGTTTAAACGTGTTCCTACGTATCAGTTACTCGTTTTACCCGTGTATTTACATTTTCATTCAAATCTAAGTGTTTTGTCTCACATACAAGCGGGCGAAAAAGTATGATCAGTGATAAATTACGTAAACAACTTTCTAAAAGTATCTCCTCACTGCTATGCGCTCGCATCTCTTTCAGCAATGCTCTGGTACACAGACGAGAGGAGAGACCTGTGTTATGACTCCGGTGACTATGAAGGTACGAAAATGGTTCTAACTGTGTGTAGTTACCATAGAAAAGTGCAACCTGCGCCATATAATCATAAGTTATAACATCCTTAGGCCTAGGATACTTGTATTTCAACTTCCAACAGTCTGTTTCATTCACGATAATCTGCGGTTACATTTATGATTTGGTCACCTGTGTCGACAATCAGGTGCTTTGGTATTCATAAAAATAAAAAGCGACAAAAACATTTTCATATTCATATGCAATTACTACGAAAACCAGGGTCCATCGTTCGATTCCGACTATATCATAAGCATTTGTTTATGGATCACTATCAAAAAGTGATGATGCCAGATGTTCGCAAAAAAGTGAGCGTGTCCTGACCCACCGGTGGCTCCCGTCACAAACACATGAAAAGGCAAGTCAAGTGTTTGCTCGAACAAACACGGGAACATAATGTACTAGTTAGGATAATTCCATCAAACATCATCTAGGTCATGATCAACCGATGCATCAGTTTTGGGTTAACTGAAAAACACACCAATAATCCATGGACCAATACATCATCAGATACACTGATATATGTCCACTTGAAATGTCCACTAGGAATATCCACTAGGAATAAATCCATACTGTGTAGGTACATTCTTCATTATCATTCGGTTCAATCTGGCTAAAGTTTGTGTGTACTTTACCGCCACACTCAACAATGCTGTATGACGTCGGTCTGTAAATAATCGAGTATGGACCAGACAATCCAGTGATTGATACTTGTGAGCAATAATCCAAGACTTTGGAGCACCAATTTGAACATTGTTATGAGGAAAACATGACCTTATTTGAAATGAAAAACACCCTAAAATGTAGACAAAACGTTTATTTATTGGTTAAATATAAGAAGGTATACACTTGAAAATCCACACTTCTCTCAGCTTGTTAATGTGTACTGTGAAACTGCGACCACCATGTCCATTGCGATGTCATGTGCATGTCATTTGTTGTGAGATACTCATTGATATGACCCTCCTAATCTTACTTTTGATACCCGTATCAAACACATACCCATCAAATAACCATTGTTTGTTTCATTTTAGACCCCATACAACATTCTTTTGCCCTGCGGTTAATCTCGTAGTAAGTCAATTTTACATGCATATGACATTGGGATATAAACATATCATAACTCATGAAGGACAGGTTTTAGATTGAAGCATAATTTCTCATACTGTTGACATAAGTATTATCAAATATATTATCAACACAATTGCATTATATATTTTTACTATTTATCAATTGTTGATTATGTTGGAAAGCAGATAACATAACTACTTATGTTAATATTTAAAACCCCAAACCCCAAATTATCAAAATTGTGTGTACAAATATTGCGAAAAGGATAATTTTCTATATTCTGCAGTAATGATTTACAAGAAATACAAATAGTATAAACCTATGAGATTACATTCAATGACATGTTATATAAGTATATTAAAAGAATTTTGCAAAATGGAGTATTCATACATAACATATCGCACATTTATGGGCCGACCATCGAATTCTTGTAGTTTTTAAAACGATAAAAATAAGTACATAACTGCAAGTAGCCTTGTTGGGCTCCGAGTGAATCTTCCAGATATTTGATAACCTAGTCTGATATATACACTTGCACAAAAGTTAAGCGCCACCATATTCATAGTCTCTTGATTTCACGTGTGGGAATCCGAAATACAAAATATGATGATGTATGACTGAATTAGGCTTCCATAGTTTCATGAACCCAAATTTGTCCAGATACCACAAGGAAAGCGTGCTTTACGTGTTGCTGCAGTTCCCCTACCCTATAAATAGTGAAATTCAAGTTTCAGACACGTGGTTGCATTTTGCTCCTGTGTGAGATTCCCCTTCCAATAGAGGTTGAAAATCAGCCATGGTGAGGAGAAAGTTAACGAACGCTGAAAGATGGCAAGTGATAGGCATGAAAAATGCTGGCATGTCATGCAGGGCCATTGCAATTCAAATGGGTCGTCATCACAGTGTTATCACTCGTTTGATTGTCAAACATGGTCAAACCAATGATGTCAATGACAGGCATAGGTCTGGTAGGCCCAGAAAGACCTCTAACAGAGAGGATAGACGTCTGTTCAGGATAGTCAGACGAAATCCATTTGCCACTTCAACAGATTTTAAGTGGATTACCCATCAGAGAGTCTCGACGATGACCGTAAGGCGTCGCCTCAGAGCGGCTGGTTATAACGCCAGAAGACCAGTAAAACGTCCTCAACTGACTGAGAGGCACATGCGGAATCGTCTGATATGGTGTCGTGCCCGTAGTCGATGGAACTTGGCCAACTGGAGAAGGATCCATTGGTCTGACGAGTGTCAAATGCTGCTACGAACTGGTCGAATTTTGTGTGTTTGGAGGCAACGTAACACTCGTTTTGCACCAAGGAACATCCAGAAGACCTTAGCATGTGGAGGTTTGTCTGTCATGCTATGGGGTTGCGTTTCCTTCGGCTGCAAACTTCCGCTGGTGACAATTCGTGGAAACCTGAATGGCCAACAATACCAAGATGCCGTTCTATGTCCAGTGGTAGTCCCTCATTTCGACAATGCTAGAACACACAGATCTCGGGCAGTTTTGGCTTATTTGCGTCAAGAAGCTATTGCCACTCTTCCTTGGCCGGCCTGTAGTCCGGATCTTAATCCGATTGAGCATCTCTGGGACATTCTTGGCCGGAAAATCAGACATCGTGATCCCCCAGTTCAAAATCTCGCTGGACGTGAAGCCGCACTTCATGAAGAATGGATCCGTTTGCCTCAGAGAAGCATTCAACGACTTGTAATGAGTATGAGGCGTAGGGTTGAAGCTGTGGTCAATGTCCGTGGATCATACACACGTTACTGACGTTTCTTTCTTGCAATAGACTCTGCACTCTCTAGGGTTGGTTGGTTGGTTGGTCTGTTGTTTAACGCCGCACTCAGCAATATTCCAGCTATATGACGGGGGTCTGTAAATAATCGAGTCTGGACCAGACAATCCACTGATTGACATCATGAGCATCGATCCACGCAATTGGGCACTCCATAGGGTGTCTATGTGACACCTGATATGGTCTGCTGATATCATGACAGTTACATGACAAATAAAGTTTTTCAATGTTTTCTAATCCTTCAATTTCTGGTCTTCGGTAAAATTCCTTTCTGCTCTTATTCTTTTGGAACACAAGATTAACTTGCTTTGGGACAGCTTTTGCATCACATGAGGTTTACATATACAGCTTACAACAATCGTGCATCTCGTTATAATAGTCATCATTAAGTGCCAAAAGTAACAGCTCACAAATATGGTGGTTTTGTGCATGTGTATAAATGTATATCAACGTGGCCTTTTTTAGATTTTAAAACTTAGAAAAGAAATGTTTTCAGACACAACACACTATATATATTACTTTAAATACATATACCATATCATTATTATACCAACATTTTTTTCATCTTATAAATTGGAACAATGAAGTCATACTAATTTTTAATCTCTATAATGATGATTGTATTAACCTTGCAGCTTCTACATCCTGTTTGGTTTGACAATCAGATGATTGTAATACAGATAGAGTTCATTCTTAATTTCAAAAGGCCTTGCTTTTCATGTTCCCTTATTCGAAACTGATGTTTCTCAAATTCCCACATAAACAAATTATTGATGTTATTCTTTTTTCTCTTTACACCAACATATATCTGCATTGCACAATGACTGTTATTATTTTATTTGATATCTTGATATACTTGTGCATGTATACTAGTATAAGATTACACATGCATGACTTTGTAGCAGTCATTATCAGTTACTGAACTGCATGTTATGTCAATCAAGATAAGTAACATAAAAATGACTCTAGTATACTTTCATGTTTGACGAACCAATCAATTCACCGTGGGAACATAATTCATTACTTACATAAGTTACTTAGATCTTCTTAAGATCAAAATAGATCCAAATTAAAATGAGATTAAGGAGTCATTTCAGTAATATGTATACTGACTGAAGATGTAAGACAATATATACATTGCCTGAGTGAGTCAAAATACATATGCCTGATTAAAGACACTGGCTGTAACATTTATAAGTATAATCTGTTATATGCAAAAACAAATAACATAATTAAATGCATCTACATGGAATGATTGTGGGGTTAAATTTGCATTTATGTCATCATCAGAATATTTGATTATAAACTCTCTAAAATCATATTTGCTATATCATAATAATATCTAATAAATAGACTTAATACTACAGGTGTCTTGAAGTACTGTGGAATGACAATCAGGATACATAGCTACAGCAGGATAGTGAATGGGTTGTAAGGGAAATAACTTGTCAACATAATGATAAATATACTGTGCCATTAAGTGCCAAAAGTAACAGCTCACAAATATGGTGGGTGTCGCTTAACTTTTGTGCATGTGTATACATGGAGGTTCATTTGAACGGCCTGTCATTGGGGCTATACAGGAAACATAAGCACTCAACGTATATCATAGCTTTAGTTCACCTAGCATTCAGACAAGCATAGCATTAAATTATTAGCATTGGTATACACCTGTGGAATGGACAAAAAGTAACTCGTCAAAAAGAATAAAAGTAGTTGTTATCCATAAAAAGATACTAATTTTATCAAGTTTCGGTTTGGGGAAACACATTCTTTCTTTTTGGTCAAATGGTTCAAGGAGGTTATTGGTACTTATTGGTATTGGTATCCTAACATAAAGCCGCATGATACTAGCTCAGTTTATTAACATTGTTGTTACTACCTCCAGTTGTCATGTGAAGGCAGTGGATGGGGCTTATCATCGTATTATAATAACGCTTCTTTCAATATCTTTTCGCTGTATCTTACATGTGTAAGTAAAGGAGAATGTCCGAAATCTCGCGATTATTTCCGCACGTGAAGCTTGTTCGAGGCCGTTAGGGACTTTGAGGACTTTCTCCTACTTAAAACAAAGTTCGATCAAGTTAATGCCTCAAACTAATCTTCAAGTGATATTCACTACACTATGCTATACTATGGGAGGGTGACCACTCTTGTTTAACTATAGGAGGGGACCTTTCAATGAAAATTATGGGACGTTTTAGTACCCATACTCAAACTATTGGAGTGTTAGCAAAATGATTGTGTCTATCCAACTGTCATTAAAGTTCACGTAACTTTGTTTTAACAAAACCTAAAACCCGCACTATGGTCGTCCAGCCATGTTACTTTTGACATGCACTCAAAAAAGATGCAACAAACGATGTTGATACATAATGCCAACTTTCACTGTATTCTATGCAAACCAATGACATATGATCAATAACGAACGTAAATATACATAAAAAGGTCAAACATCAGAAGCAGCAGAAACATAAAGTTTGTGCGAGTGAGTGAATATGGTTTTACGCCGCTTTGTCGGTGGGAGGCACCAAAAATGGGCTTCACACATTGTAACCATATTGGGAATCGAACCCGAGACTTCGGCGTGACGAGCGAACGCTTTAACCACAAGGTTACCCGACCGCCCCTAAAATAGTTTGATAGTATTTGGACAATCGGTTGTAGAGCAATAGAGCAAAATATGTCTTTAAACATGAATTATTGTAAAATTCCCTCTGCTCGTCGTTTCAGGTTCTACTGAAGAAATATTTGTTATGAAAACAAATGTTGTGAAACATACATTGTCCGGTTTCCCCTTTCATAGAACACCTGCTGTTTGACGGAGTGAACCTTTAAATATCTACGAGCTTTGAGCTATTACAGCTTATCCATACCGAGTGAAATAATGGCGAACCTCCTGAGAATTGGCGAGGGACATTCAACATTTCGAGGTATATCCCTCACTTTGGATTTCTTGTCATGTAGGCAAGCTTTAAAAAAAGTAACTGCTGGTAATATATTTTGTTCATTTCACAAAATCTCAACCTTAGTAAGCAGCCAAACAATTATGTAGAGTTTTAGAAATGTTGTATGTTTTTGCAACATTATCTTTGTCTACCAAAGTTAAATGATTATTGGATATCTTATAACCATCATCGAGCTTCAACTATAGAAGCCTTGTGCTTGTATATTTAGTTCTTGAGTCAAACGTACGGGCCATACAGCAAGTTTGATTCCACATTTTATACACTCTCCTACCCAGAGTTCCATGCGGCCGACAGCCAGCCAGCATAGTATCTCTGCCACAGGCCTGCGCCATATGACGATTCGTCACATCTTTCACAGTCCATTCAAGATATTGAATATGCTTTTCATCCGTTTCATGTTTGACAAGTCTACACATGTTCATAAACAAATGTCAAAGAATGGTTACGGTTCATTAAGAAATTATCCTAATACGTGAAAATCTACTTTTCTTTGCGTAGTTATCCTTTGTTTACATTGGTTGTACGGCTCCACGTGCTATCATCGAAGCCCAAAGGAGAGCTATTGCGATATATCACTTTGATGTATAAATATATATACTGTCATGCAACTCACTGTCGCAGTTGTAGTAGCATATCTATATAATTATGCAAAACAATATGTAAAGCGCCCCCAAATACTTGCATTAGTCCGTTCTATACTGATTTCTGAAAAAGCGCGTTTGTTTACAAACAAGAGAAAAGTCCGGTCACGTGAAATGCAAATTAGCCTGTGGCAGTGGTGTTATGCTGAATCACCACTGCGCCGGAGTGTGCATTTTATACTGAACACATTACTCATTTTGTGAAATTTGTTGTGATTGAGTCTTCAACACGGCGCCTGTATTTAGCATAGGTACGTGATGTATATGATTTCAAAATATACAAAATACTACTATCACTACAACTACACTTTGAAATAAGAAAATATTTGCAGCGAGATAAATGTGATACTATTTCAATAAACACATAAAACCATACTGACACACAACAATACATGTACAGCTTCGAGCGCTGCTGCTCACGGAATTACTAATGTATGTGAGATATTCAAAAATTGCAAATAAAATATTGATTCTTCTAACTGAAAGGTTACATACAACTTCAACACAAGTGGTTTCTAACAAATACAAACTTGTCAACACATTTACACCACTTCAAGGTTGGAATGTGACCAGATAATCTGGGTATGCCTGTGTATCATTGAACACAACGTACATGACAGGATTGTTAATATCGTTCACGACCGAGTCATACAGCTCCGTGCCAGTGCTTCCTTTCTTGGACGGTGCAACTCTCATCTCAGGTTTCCCCAAAGTATATACGCCAGTCAAGACTCGAACCAGGTACAAGTATTTCTGCCCTTGTGCGTCCGGTCTTGAGTATGTATCTTGGGCAGAATAGTTGGCATTAACAGCGAAATACACTCCTTGGCCGTAGTAGGTGGCTGAAATTGGAAGCGGTTATCTGTAGACACATTGGAATATGAAGAGCCAGTAGCCATTCCTTGAATGCTACGAACAGTGTATATCTAAAGGTGTCATTGTGTACTTTTCACAAGTAATATATGTGTAACGTGAATCGTATCAGAAAAAAACATATGCACATTTACTGTTCTTAAAAAAATCGCTCTTCTTTTGAGATAATTTCCATTGAGGAATTCAAATACATATATAAAAATATGCAATCTCAAGCTTCCGGCCTCACAGCCTTTCATAGTCCCTGTCTTTCTCACAGTCTCTAGACCATATTATTTTCCATTCCTACAAGGCCTTTCTGTGATACACAAGCCCTAAATGAAGCAAGTCTCCCATCTCACTGGGGCTCCATTTCAATTTACATGGAGTTATTTGTTTCTATCAAAATCATAATATTTTCAGAGACTAAGTGTTAGTCTGGGCCTTCACCATGTACACTCGTTTGGCACCACATTGAATACTAGAGAAGCTTGTTCAACCATTGCTGTGACTGATACAGGAGGGGAAGTTTAGTGAGGCAATTGATAAACTTTATATCAAACTTTCTATTGCACACAGATTATAAAGCTGCAAGTGAAGTTGTTTGAACAGAATGTGGTCGCTTCCAGCTGTTCATAAATGCTCACTGTAGAGTTCTGTCTTGTTGGATACGGTTTACCAGACAACCATTAACAGATACTCGAGACAATGTTATGATTTACACATTAGAAAAGATGATGCAGGGGACGAAAACCGTGTTTTTTTCTGACGAATACCATTATTTAAAAATAGTTTGGGGCATGTCTGGCTTGCACAAGATGTAGACGACAGAAAGGTATTTCTTAATTTTTTGAAACAAAGATGTAAAGATATTTATCAACATGAGTAATTCATGAGTCAAATTATTTTAATATTCTTCCGAAATCCAAAGTTCAATTGCATCATTATCTTATGTAATGAGAAACAATCTCCGTCGAATGTTACCCAAATTTATCTGCAATGTACGTAATGTTAACATTAGAGCAGCTAGATTTTCCAAAAACACGGCAATTGACTATGCACCCTGTCCATACTCTAACCACCCTAATGAAGAGTGAGGGCGTATGGTTCGACGCCGCTTTTAGCAATCTTCGAGCAATATCACGGCGGGGGACCCCCAATGAAGATGAATATCACGTACTATCAATATGTCCAGAATATGCAAGTCCAAGAAATGATTACATGCAACCGTATTTAAACAAAACGGACCATCTCGGTAAAATTTGTATGATATACTTCAAATCGAAAGTGTGAATATGTTACTTACGTTATCCGTGTTATTGTACGTGTACGTGTTATTTTATTTCACATGAGGGCTAAGAATCCTGTTAGGAAGTGCATTCCTGTAGACCCGTTCTATATTCTACGAAACTATAATGTCAAGATTGCGCAGCAAGTATTAACTATATCATTGTATACAAGATGTATTATTGGCCTCTTGGTCATATATGCCTGTCTGTCTAAAGCAATACCTACCATTTTTCCCACAATAGCTTCTGTTGAACCCATGTGCATTGATGCTGCCTATAGCATCTGTGCTGGTACCGTGCCACAGCCATGCCTCATTCTGGGTACCCTGGGGGTTCTGCTTCTCAAGTTGCTTCTTTTTGGCCGCATATTGCTGATACAGAGATCTGTTCTGAATGCGAGTCACCTATGACAAATACGCAATGTATGATGGTACTTTTCAGTAACAGGGAAGGTGTTAGTCAACGTCGTAGGTTACAAACCACTGCAAAGGTTTGTGAGGGTACACTTCAAGTCACGTCCTGGCAGAATATAATGTACAAGTTGAAATGCGTTGAGTTGCTGAGGGAGCGGCCATTTGATATTATTAAAATTATTCTAGCTCATGGCTTTGATTTAAATATCTGGTTTTACCACTGCAGCTGAAAATTATCTAGTCTCCATACAAAATTCCAATTAGTTTTATGATAAGGTCTTCATAGGTAAGAAATTTATTTTAATGGGAGGACTCTACATACAGCACATATGTAATACACAACGGAGATGGTGTTCTATCCGACATACAGATGACGATCAAGAGGAATCAACTATTTCTGTTACAAATGTAAAAAGTTCTTTCCACAGATAGATGCACATATTTTATGCAAACATGTCCGTGCCTAATATGCCATGTTATCATTGGTTTTGTGTTATAAATATTGAGGTTAATGATGCACTGTTCCAGAAATAGAATCACCTCCGCGTGTGAACCATACATCAGATAGCATTGAGTGTGTTAGGTTTAAAAACATCCATATATCTTTATGCCATTGTATCGTAAACAGTGTCAGATCATGTCCGTGTTACATCGTATCGTCACTATTGGATGGTAATTTATAAATACATGCATATGATAAAGTTATTCGTTATTTTGATATAATGTTCTTATGTATAATTTCCCGCTGCCACTACGATTTTGTCAAAGACTTTATAATTTCAATGACTATCTTCACCCGGAGGATATCATTTAGATCGGGAAAGAGGTCCATATGACGTTTGACCTAATAGATTTTAACCGATTTGCAAACAGACGTTTCCTGATTTCCGTGGATCTATGTTATTTCTCGCATCTAGAACAAGTCTCAGTAAAGGTTTAGTCAATGTCATCAGATCTTAGTTAATATTGACTTACGAACTTTAACAGCTTTTCAAGAACCTACTTAAAAGCGAAATCTCCTCAGCTTACGCGAATATTTGTATTTTGAGAGGCAGAGGCAAGGAAAAACTATTATGGTATTTCAAGTTCATCGACTGTGCGTTTTATATAGATTGTGGTATCGTACCTGAAGAACCTTGGCATTGCTGTTGTTGATAGTTGACATGAACGTTTGTTCAACAGTCTTAAACTCTTCACCGCCAGCTGCGACTTGAAAACACTCAATATTAACATCATCCGCCATTTTCTGCCAGCTCGGAGGTAGGTCAAATATTGATTGTTTGGCCTCTGAAAAACAACACGTAGGCTATAAATACATTTTATTAAGTATTACACCTACACGAATGTCACAATGTATATATTCTCTTCACGTAAGGATAGTGTGTAGTTAAGAAGTGTGGTTCGTATGTATTTGCTTAAACAGACTACTCCTTGACCTCATCGTTGAGAAAAATATGAATGGCTGTATCTGCTAATACTGTATGCCGAATTAGGGTTGACAGTTTGTTGTCCACCGTGTTCTAATCACAAAGAAATAAATAATCTCTGTTGTCCTATTCATCGTGGCATTGAAATTGAATATATTTGTCTCCAAACACGTCGCCTTAGTTGTCAGATGGCGTTTTACCAGTGTCTATATATACTATCGGAAAAGTATAACTGTGCTTTACATAAAGTGGTGTAAACGTTATGTTATTGAAAATAACAACATAATATTTGATCACTCTTCTGATCAATGTTTTATCACAACGAATTCGTTGACATAACCGATACATGGTAACAGGAGACAGAGCCACACGCCCTCACAGAGCGGTGGTGTAACACCTCAATTAACAATGCCACAATCGGATGTGACTACCATATGCGTTGATACAGAGCGGTGGTGCATTGAAGACACGAGAGACATTGAAGCCCTGGCATTGCATAAGCGTTTGTTACGGTTAAACAAAAACGTTTTCATGGGCACGATAGTTCTACAATTATTGTGTGCTGTTCACATGACAAATACAACGAGTGTAATTATCATGCTCCCAACGAACACGCAAAGATCCTAATCGTGCGCGTGTAAATTGTGAATCTCGACCTTATAGTCGAGGAGATGTCTTGAATAATATGAATTAAAAAGTGCATTACATAACTTTATAGTAAATTTATTTTTAATGAAAGTTATGTGAAGCACAGTTAATTATTCCGTTAGTATATTTAGATACACCTTAGATAATACTATTTTCTCACCCTGCAAAAGGTCTCGTCGCATGACATTGTATGTTTTCTTTGCTGCTGTTCCCTCCAAGGACGAAAAGTCGATTTCGATCTTGGTCTTCATGAAAGGTACCTTGAACGACTTCTTATTGTCTGTAAATGCCTTTTCTATTGCTGCATTTTCCTTCTTACCAAAGTCCTTCTTATCGGAAGGACTGTCTTTCTCGAAATAGGCCCACTGTATTGTTCGAGAGAGTAGGGTCGCCTTTTCTGTTTCGCTCTCCTCCTTCTCAATGTCACGTAGGTATTGAATAACCTCTCCTGTGGCAAGCCCAACCTTACCTCTCAGTCCTGTCAGTTCTATAGCTCCTTTGTTTCTGTCGGCTCTTAGCTCCACATCAAAGCGTTTATGCAAGGAGTCAATCTGGAAGTATATTTTCTGTGTCAGTAAATCGTCAGGATGCTCGGCATCCTAAGGGTATCTACTTATAATCCAACAATTAGGGATTCGAAAGTATATTTATTATGCTGCAAATAACAATTCCAAAGCATCTGAATATTTATCTAAGACTTTTTTTCAAATGAAATTGAAATTCACAACAAATTATAAAAGGGGGAAACAAAAGTGGATTGAGGAGGCTAGTAAATAATAACATATATTTGAGAGTTTTTTTTGTAGAAATACATTTGCAAACAAAAACGATAAAACCTTTTCAATAATAATAATTAATATGTAGAAGAGTCCGTCGTACGATTCCGACTTTTTCATAAGCATGATATGCTTGTCGTAAGAGGCTCCTAACGGGATCGGCAGATCAGGCTCGCTGACTTGGTTGATGCATGTCATCGTATCCCAATTGCTTTGAACGATGCTCATGATGTCAATCACTGGCTTGTCTGGTACATACTCGATTATTTACAGATCGCCGTCATATAGCTGGAATATTGCTGAGTGCGGCGTTAAACAACAAACCATTAGCATGAGAGGGGTGGAGGAATAGCCTTGTGGTTAAAGCGTTCGCTCGTCACGCCGAAAGCGTTCGATTCCCCACATGGGTACAATGTGTGAAGCCCGATTCTGGTGTCCCTCGCCGTGATATTGATGGAATATTGTTAAAAGCGGCATAAAACACTCCTCACTTACTCACTGGTACTCACTCATAAGCATTTGTTTATGAATCACTACAAAAATAGTGTTTGCGAAAAAGTGAGCGTATCCTGCCCTCAACAATTGCAAATGCAGGTCAATTGTTCATTTGAAAAATAAATCACACGGGAATATATGGTACAACATCATTTTGCTCATTGACGGACCAAATGTCTACCATAAAACTTATTTAATGCTTCTTTAAGAACGTGGTTGTTGTAACGCTGATCAAACAGCCTTTGTGCAAGATTCGTATGACGCTCTTTCAAATCTTCGTACAAAGAGCATCCTCGATTGTACCTCAAACGTTGTGAAATGTAGACACCAAGGCCTGGAACTTCTGGCATATTGCTGGACAGAAAGGGACGGATGAGGCGGGCTCACTGGTCTCCTATATTTCTAGTTCAGGTGGGTAAATCAGTGGAAGGAAATTGGGTATTTTAATTTTTTTTAACAATATCAGATAATCGAAATTCCGGAAGCTTTAAGTTAAATGGCTTGGCCTAATGCCCGTGTTGCCAATCCAATGCGTGTTTTTTGGCATATTTCTTCAGTTATTTGTGGCATTATTTGAGATGTCACTTATGGCAAGCTCTTTGATTAAGCATTGAATGTGTAGTGATCCTTCTATACAATGGCAGAGTTATTTGAGGCAATGTCAGTTGGATCTACTATAAACTTTTCATCAAGGGCATCCAGTTTCATTTTAATATTCCAATATTGTTTCCAAGTTTTATTTTCTTCATTTTTCTCATTCTACCAAAGACAGCATCACATACTGACTTAAGCCACCCCGAAAGACATTCAACAGGTTCATCTTCTCTTTTGGCCATTATTTTATCAAATGTTTTGACAGGATCCATAATGATTGTAAAGTGTTGAAGGCTGGTATTGTCTTCTTGCAAAACCTCTAATGGCAATACACATGTTCCAAACTCAAATAATGGGCATTGTTACTGTAAAGTGAATATCGTAACCTGATGGTCTGTTAGTTTTGTTATCACTTGGTCCTGTGATGTCTGTGTAATCCATTCCTCCTTGCATAGTGCTTCCAGGTTCCTTATACCATTGGCTATGTTGTATGATTGGTCAGAGAAGAAGAAGAGATCAACCCACCCTGTCGAAGTGGTGCCTGACGAAATGTACGAAGAACAAGATGGAACATACCAATCCTTTGGAAGCGTAAAGGCAGTTATCTTATTGATAGATAAAACGACAAAACCCTTTCCATCCCGCCTATGAATGCAACGAGGTCATTCCATCACGGTTAATAATAATAAGGAAATTAGTTCAGCAAATACTCAAACACAAAAGTAACTGTAATCAATTAAATTTATGGATAACTGAAAATAATGACAATAATGACGACATGGCCTATATTCCAACTACTAATTGTTCAGTCAAACTAGGGTAGCTTGATGAGATTTTTGTGTCTGATGGGTCCAAAGAAAAAAATATTCTTTCTCCCTCTCTTGCACATCTCTTATAGGAAATTAAAGTAGAATACATTTAACCATAATTTGTGTAAAACAAAACTAATATCAAGGCAGAATTTGGATGTGAAAGTTTGAAGTTGTTTGAAATATTATTTAATATTATTAAAGATCATTTTCCTATGGGGTATCTCTTTGCAATCGTTAACAGCACAAATACAACTCCTGCACCTTATTGGTAAATACTTACCTCTTGTAATGATAGATTGTGCCTGTGGTATTCCTCCTGTGCCTGCCGAGTGTTTCACCATTGCAGCAAATGGTTTTAACATTGCTTCCTGGAATACAACTACTCGAACATCGCTGATGTTAACAGCCTGAGGTCCGAACTCAGCAAATGCTTGTGACATAAGCTTGGCAATATCCTCAGGCTGTATATTTCCGATGCCTGTACAGAAAATGTTGCTTGATACAATAGAAGCTGACATATAGATGCAAAGTACAACTATGAAAGGAACATTCTGACTGCTGCACATCTCTTCAGCTTCTTTTTAGTATTATTAATATTATTTTTATTATTATTGTTGTTGTTGTAGTTGTTCTTATCATTATTTACTACTGCTGTTTCTTTCAAGTTCCGAAAAACGACCACTACATCTGTTATATTTTCCAATAATCTTCATTTGTTGATTGAGAACTACAACGAAACATATATTCTGATCCAAATATGGATGAAACATTACCAATAATAATATGTAATATATTAACACACTCACAATGACTGTTACCAGTTCTAGCCACGTTACCTGTTCCCAGCAAAGGGAATGCTACTGACTGTGCACCACGCAGTTTTTCTGCCTCTTCCAGACAGCTGAGGACTACTTTCTTCCAGTCATTGCCGAAATGGTGCCCGGCCACATGGAGGACGTATTTACACTTCAGACCTTTGGATGTCGTGCTGATAACGCCATGCTGTCTCATGTCATCAACTGTAACAGCAAATGTAAATTCAAGCATTCTGGTCATGCTACCGATAGAGCAGTTAAGTCAAAGAAACAAGTCGTGCCAATCCAGACTTGAACATGTGCTTGCGGCCTGACAATACTGGGTGTAACTATTCCCTTGAAATCTGGATACTCACGTGCCAGAGCTAATGATTGCTTTGGGGATGTTTCCCATGGACTTGAAACTGAACCCAACTTATCTCACTCATATGAACAAAACATTCTAGTGGATCAACCCTTTTTAAAAGATACTCACAATGACGTGAGCTTCGTTTTCTACTTGTGTAACACCGACCACGAGCGATTACATAATTCACATGACATTCAGAATGCTAGATTACATTAATATTAATGTTACATTGATGTTACATTTCCACATAAAAGATCTGAAGTCTTCCTGAAATGTTTTTTTATCTACAATGTACAACTCCAGGGTATAGCAAGTGTCTTACACAACTGCACAGAGAATCGATATGAATCTCACTTTTCTTTGCACACTGCGAATCCATATCTTTGCCACATGCTTTCCTGATAGCACTTGAGACAGCACCTTAAGGAAATATACCATGAACAGCACACGTAAGGCATTCCTCTTTCAGTTTATCATGTAATACCACTTTGCTAATATCAAGACACGTCTGCCTTTACATTTCATTAAGTATCTATTGAGACAACTTCTGGCATATCATGTAAATACAGGTGTTATCGTTGATTAAAAATAGTGTACAGTAAAACAAAATGTATATCTTTATCAGGTTTATTGAAAGGAGTATATGTAGGTCCCTGGTGAAGTTGTGATAGTAAAACGTACCTATACTTTCCAATTCCTTTAATGATCTTAATGTGGAAGTAAAATATTCACTATTTCCCTGACATTCTTTAATACGTTCTTACCTTATGGTACAGTACATCGCTTATTACTCATTTACTCATTTACTCATTTATTCTGCTAATGGTCTTTACATGGAAGTAAGTGGAATTGTCTTCACATGATACCATCCGACTACTCTCTAGTCCTGCTATCTTCTGATATAGATTCAACTGTCTAATCTATTGCACTGCAAAGGTCTGGTTATGGTATCAATTGGCTCCTCTCTTTTCCTCCTATTTTCTACTAATAGTCTCACTAACGGCTGCCCCACCTTTCTTTAGGTCCAGTTCCATGTTGGTGCTGTTCACGATACAGTCTGTGTCTTCTTCTGTTATGTCCCCTTGTTTCATTTGCACTGTAATATTTCCAAACTGTATGCTACCAGAGCCGGCGGAGGCGCTCCAGGGACCTTCTGAAACAATCCCACGAACCCCTGGAACAAAAACAAAGATGATGAGAGACCGAGCAAGATTAAATTAACGCTGCTTTAAACACTATTCAGTTGTAGCAAGACGTGTCAGTTTGATGTGGGGAACACAGGTCTTTACGACCTTAAAACCAACGACACACTTACAAATTAAGCGATATATAATCAGAAGGAAACTGGGACCGGGGGTTGATGCCTTGCATAAGACAGCGAAAGTGCGACACCTTAGACCGCTGGGCCACCCGTTATATAAATATGATTGTATACGCATTTACACGTAACTGGATCATGAGCAGAACGTTTAATAGAATCACACATTTTAATGGCAGCAGGTACCCCTACAGGCCAACATCTCATGGAGGTATAATTTACTTTACATTAGATTTGATCGGGGAGAATCCGCTTGGCCACCCGTCCGTTAGACTTGGTTGTATACGCATATACACGTAACTGGATCAAGAGCAGAAAATCCTCATGAATGGCAGCAGTTAGCCCTACCAGCCACCAACATAGAGATATTATGTGCGCTATACTCGTTTTCATGCCATTACCAAGAAGGTCAAGATCATCACATCATATTCCTCGTCATCATGGATTAACTTGGAAGTGATTTTGCCAACTTTCTTTGAATATATACTAGTAGTTGCTAAAGAAACCGAATGTACCTTTAATTTAAGCTATTCAATATTTTGACGTTGATTGGAAGCCGTGATAATTATTTCATTATCACACGCGAACACATGTTGACCTTGTGACGCCTATGATCAGTTTGCCTGGAAAATTGAACTTACAACAATCAGTGTCTCATCATATCATCATGACGTTACCTCCAAAAAAACAAGAAACTAGAGATGTTTATCAACGATAAGAACAGGAACATAAGGTGCCACATTTCCTAATTGAGACTGGAGCAACCAGTAAACATTGCAATCATTTCAGTATTGATTGTCTAGAGTACCTCTGACGTGAAAATGAATTTCTGTTGATAGTATTGATATCGGGTAGCCTAGTAGTTAAAGCGTTAACTCGTCACGCCGAAGACCCGGGTTCGATTCCCGACATGGGTGCAATGTGTGAAGCCCATTTCTGGTGTCCCCCGCCGTGATATTGCTGGAATATTGCTAAAAGCGGCGTAAAACCATACTCACTCACTCCCCATCCTACGTTACAGGAATGTTCAAAGGAATATATCCTATATCAAATATTGACAAATAGTCCCGCTCTTTTTTCTTAC
This sequence comes from Haliotis rufescens, assembly GCF_023055435.1. Taxonomy (NCBI): domain Eukaryota; kingdom Metazoa; phylum Mollusca; class Gastropoda; order Lepetellida; family Haliotidae; genus Haliotis; species Haliotis rufescens. The sequence goes on along the minus strand of NW_025964391.1, from coordinate 73,888 downwards.
CTATTTTAGGTGTTCGTATGGTGGATTGTTGATTCAATGATTTCACTGATTCCTTCATCTGAGACGAAACTGTGAGAAACATTGACTTCTGGAACACAACCACCCGTACATCTGTTAGGTTGGATGCTTGAGGCTCGAACTCGGCAAAGGCATGAACCATGATCTCGGATATTTCTTGAGGGTTGACGTGACCAGCACCTGATGGCATTAAGTGTCGGTATTGTAATCATAATTAGCATAAACTATTAAGGGTGGTGGTGAGGTAGGCTAGTGGTTAAAGTGTTCGACTCCCTACATGGGTACCAAATGTAAAGCAGTTTTTTCTGGTGTCCCCGCCGTGATATTGCCAGAATACTGATTAAAGTGGCGTAAAATGACACTCACTTAATAAATCACTCAATCCCTCATTCACTCACTATACAGTGACCTATAGTTGACTTGTAGTATATCTGGGAACGAAACATTAATATATATAAATAAATACAGGTATATAAACACGGTACATATCCTTTCATTGAACACCATATTATCATTATTTCATTATAACCTTGAAAGAAATAACTTGAACCTACCTGTTCCAAGGACCGGAAGGGCAATTGAGCGCGCATCACCCAATTCGTCTGCCTCCCTCAAACATGTGAGGACCACTTTCTTCCAGTCATTGCCAAAATGGTCCCCCGCCACATGTAGGACGTAGCTGCACTTCAGACCTTTCGCTGTCGTGCTGACAACTCCGTTCTGCCTCATTTTGTCCACTATATATAAAGTATGGTTCTGATCAGTCTTTGGAATTATCGAGTTTCCATAACACACGCACGTTTTTACCGGAGAAAGATGTTGCTGCGCAGGTATCTTTGTATAACACGCTATGTGTGCAACAGCCTAGAACACACACTGCATATATTTTTCATGGAGAACCGCAGCTATTTATACCTGTATGTATGAACATGGCTGACTTACTACAGGAGCCGCAGCTGATCGCACCTGTGTGTATGAACATGGCTGACTCACTACAGGAGCCGCAGCCGATCACACCTGTGTGTATGAACAAGGCTGACTCACTACAGGAGCCGCAGCTGATCGCATCTGTATGTATGAACATGGCTGACTTACTACAGGAGCCGCAGCAGATCACACCTGTGTGTATGAACAAGGCTGACTCACTACAGGAGCCGCAGCTGATCGCATCTGTATGTATGAACATGGCTGACTTACTACAGGAGCCGCAGCTGATTTATTGTATTGAACCACATATTCAAGGTACAAATGATACTTGTTTTTGAATGTAAAACGATTCTCATTGTTTTTCCAAACAAGCACTTGTTCCTTACCTTTCATTTTGCACTGTGAGGTCATGTCTTTTCCGCATGCTGTGGCGATAGCTACGGACACAGCACCTGGAACAGAAAATCGTGGAAATATTCAATATGTCAACATGTGCAAATAGGCTCACTATATATTGACTTTTCTTGTCTAACGAAGGTCAAAAAACCAGATATATGACGGCGCTTCTGTAAGTAATAAAGTCTGGACCAGACAATCCAGTGATCGAAATTATGACCATTGTCCCACTCTATCGCAATCAACCAAGTCATGACTACCCGATCCCTTTTGTCGCCAATCCCTTTAGGTTGTTTGGGACCTAGTCTACCCCGCAATCCCTACTAGGGAGCAACAAGACGGTAAAGAATGTGCTGTTTCTAGGCCCAAATCTAAACAGGTTATAATAAAGTTATAAAATAATATCACGGTTATATTTTTTTAACATTCAAAATGCGCAACATGCGTCGGAGCTTGTTAATACTCAAAGATTTGAGTATTGAAATACTTAAGCACAAAGAATTATTTGAATATTTGATGTTCAACAATAGCATGCACCAATTTCAAATATCTTCTACATAAGTTTTTTTTAATTAAGTGTATAATTTTCATCCCATCCGCAAATACAGAAGTTGGAATATAGAAATAGCGCCAAGGCACAGTTGCAAACAGGTATATTTGGGAACACACATGAACTTTTTGTAAATTAAGTATATAATGTGCATTCCATCCCCTAAGATGGGTATTGAATAGAAGGTGCACAAACATTTCCATAATCACAATTGACATCTCTACGTAAAACCACTGTACAGTGCTTAACTGCCGGGCAAAAGAGAGTATACAAGCAAGTTTTATTGTTGATAAAAGGTGTTGACGAATAGGTGAGCGCATCTTACCCCGCAGGTGGCACCAATCACAAACACATGCAAACATCTCAAAAACACATGCAAACATCTCACAAACATATCCCGGTCACGAGCCGAATGCAATCTGCAATCTGACTCCAACTATAGTTGTACATTTTATATCAGTGTTTCAGATTCCTGAGAAGACGATTACGAAATTGAATGTTTAATTTGTTTTCAGTTCTATACCATTAACAAGTTATACCATGGCCCGACACGTCTTCAGATTCCAAGACGTTTCAGTTTCATTGCAGCATATACTAAACGGTTTTCACAACTGAACACATCACAGCTGTATTATAAAGCGAGACATCCTTCTAACAGTTTAACGGTAACAAGCAATACAAACTACTACTGATCTACAGCGTCAACCCGCTCTTTTTTCACCTCTTTGTAGGTCCAGGTCAGGGTTTGTACTGTTGACGATGCAGTCAGCGTCCTCCTTGGTTATGTCCCCTTGTTTGATCTGAACGTTGAGCCGTCCAATCTGAAGTCCGTCCGATTCAGTCTCGGATACCCATGAATCTTCAATACAAGTTAAAATGTATGTATTCAAATATAACTGAACAATTTAATGAACGAGATACTGTCCCTATTTCAACAAAAGAACAAGAAATGGTTTCCCTCAACACAGAAAACAAAACTCTCAGCATACCTTCAGTGTTCACTTGTTCAAAGAAAGAACGGCGATCCTTTACCACAACTGCTGGCTCAGTTATCTCTCCTGTCTCCATTTGTCTTTTATACTTTTCAAAGGCCTTCGTGAAGGATTGAAAAAGAAAACACATACATACTCTTTGAGTACAGAAATAACACAAAATAAAATATTTTCCTTGTTTAAGATTAATTATCTCCATCGAGTGTCTTTTGATAACAGTATGAGTGTGAGATTCTATCAGGTCATCCTGCATGAATCTTCGACCTTTTTTATGGTAACTGGTGACGTCACAAACTCACAATGACACGCAAAGCGTTGTGATACAATGCAATTACAGCCTTATCTCCTTTGCAACTGTAACGCAATGGTTCGTCATTTGTCATCAGGTGTTGTTTTCTAACACATGGAAATATGTTTGATCACACCCATACTACATCTCACGCAAAAGTCAGTTTGGAATGATACATACATGTATTCAAGTTTCTGAGCAGTTAAGTCAAACTTGCAACCGTCAAAAAAATGTTTCCCTTTCTATGACCACCTAGAAGCTTCAGACGAATGTGTCCTTGACACACATAGCATATTGCTCCATTGAAAAATCAATTTTAACATACACTATAATAATAATAATAATAATAATAATAATAATAATAATAATGCTGTAATTTTGTGTTATCACTTACCTGGATGACTTGTTTGTCTGATGGATAAATCACTACTCGAACTTCTTCCAGTGCGGTGCTTCTCTCTTGAAAGTTATTGACAACTGTGTACATAGTCTGAGCCACGAAGTCAGGTGCATAGCCCAGGTTCCCTGTGCCTAGGGCTGGGAAGGCAATGGTACGGCATCCGTCATCAGAAGCTGTTTGCAAACACTTCAGAATGATATTCTGAAGTACCTGTTCAGGGGAAAGGCAATATGGAGAAAAATACATACCATCTAAACAAATACCATCTTTCATGAATGTCCACAAATAGATTCTTGATATGGTTGCTGTGTCAGATAGGATTCGAGCCTCTTGAAAAAATTGGGGTGTCATCATTTTTAGGAACAGGTATGTGACATTTTAGCCCCATTGGGGTTGTGGTCACTGAGGAGATGATGTTTCAAGTGTGAAGCTTTACGAGCTTTACGAATTTACAGGCACGGTCAAAGTGTAAAAAATAGGATCAAAGTTTTGAATGTGTGGAGCACCACCGATAACTACACATGTACCAAATTTCATTTTATTATGAAAGAACATGTCTGAATAATGGCCAAAAATAGCTCTGCCAATATGGCTAACGAGACGGCCATAGTGAAAATCAGATTAGGTCTTGAACAAATTGGGCTGTCATTGGTGGGAAGAAGCATGAAAGTTCAGTTTCACTGGAAGGGTTTCCAAGGAGAAGATGTTTACGACGGACGACGAATGATAGACACTGGTCAAACAGGACACGGCATAAGCTCACTTAACTTGTTCAGGCTAATAAACCAAAACGGCTGAATTGTTGGTTACAAAAGACGCTTCTGATTCAGAGATACAAAAATAACTGGGTTAACTTACATCAGAACTAGAGGCACTTGCAGTGGACAGACAGGCATGATACACACGACATCCCAAGTTTCCTCCAGAACTGACAGCAACATCTCCCGGCTTTATTCCTTGGGGATACTTCACTGACAGCTCATCCTGTATTGTGTTCCCTGCAGCTTTCAGGATCGACTTGGACACAGCTCCGTTGTTAAGATCAAGGTTGTTGGACGTTGAGTTTATGATAGCATCAGCCTATTGAAAATGCTTGCTGATTACAAAAACTTTGAGACTGCGATAATATGAAATAAAAAAGAAGGTGCTCGGGCGTGTTTCTGTGTATATCTACAATTTCAATGATCAGATAACATCTTGGTTGACCTTCAATAGCAACACAATAGTATAACCGTTTATACTGATTAGGAAAGCTTAATGTAGTTCCAACATGAGTACTCGTATTACTGTTCCTTCACTTCATCATCCATTTAAGACTCTAATACATTTCGCAAAGCATTGCAATTGAAAGACACGCACTACACAAGACAGAGAGATCATCATATTACACAGCTTAGCACTTAATATACCATACTTACTTTTTGTTTCGCAATTTCGCCTTTGACAATTGTCACTTTGCTGTGTGAAGATGCTTTTTGTCCTTGAGTTGGAAGGACACCTTGTGAGAGAAAGAAACACAGCCACCATGTACTAATCAAATCAATATTCAAGTAACATGATGTCAGACAGGGAATTGTCTGTAAGCACCCTGAGTGCCACAAACACTGACTTGTGTGCACATTCTAAGTGAAGGTAACTCATAAAGACAACCTTGGGTTGCCAGAACCGTGACTATGCTCGTAGGTGTAATTATTAAACACTGAATACCGTCAAAAACAGCTTTAAAAAGCCCAAGTTACTCAACAGTTAAATAACTCATGGTTGAGAGAGAAAGAGGGGGTGTGGTGAAATGAGGTTTAGTCTTCTAGATTATTGCGCTTATACAGCTATGGGTATGCATCTGTTCGTAGCTGCCGGTACTAGTCTGGACTAATGCCCATTTTATAGTGCTAGGCAACTGAGATAACACAGACTTTAAAAGATATGTACATTCAAAAATGGCATTGTTCTTTGTCCAGTTCTAGAAAAGCAAACCACTACATTTAAGACTACTATTATACTAGAACCTTATCTATTAAGTGTAAATTTACATAAGTTTAGAACAGCTCTTTCTCGATTCCGTTGTGGCTCACATGATCTATTTATTGAAACAGGCAGATATGAAGGTATTGCAAGAGAACACAGACTTTGTAGGATTTGTAAAACTGATTGTACTGAAGATGAATATCACTTTTTATGTGTATGTCCAGTGTATGAAGATTTAAGAGCAAAATATCTAAATAACTATTTCTACCGCAACCCAAACGGTAACAAATTTTGTAAAGTAATGACTTGTGATTGTACAGAAACTATTAGAAATCTATCAATGTTCATTTATCATGCCATGACACTAAGAAAATGTATGAATGTGGAACACGCCCCACACATTGTACTATAGGCCTTTGGCCACATAAGTACCATGAATAAAGATTGATTGATTGATTGAGATAACATACTGGCGTGTATCATGAAGACCCCACTCAGGCACAGTATACTGACTCCAGGCTGAACAGTCCTTGTTTTATTCCCAAAATGCTGAGCACCATGCATGGTAACAACAAGTACCATCTTTTAACGTCTTTAGGTATGAAACACCAGGGGATTGAACCACCGACCATACGCACTCTGGAAAGACGCTGTATCAACTAGACCCCTAGAAAAAGAGCTCTCATGTTATATTACATATCTTAAGCTTCGAACAACTCCAAAAAATATTTACCGACACCACCAGTGACTGGTTTGGGTTTTGAAGCTATTGGAAGGCGTGAATCAGTTGTATTGTTGCTCTGTGTCAGCGCCACTCTTCGATCACTAAACACGAACTGTAGAGCCTCGGCAAACAGCTGGGTGGTTTTCCCGCTCATGTCAATCAGGTACACATTCGTCACGCTGCTGTTTGGACTCTCCAGAGTGAAGAATTTCTTAATGGCCTCAACAATGTGCCTGAAAAGAGACATAAAACTAATCATCTAGAAATAAGAATATTGATACATCAGATATTGACTGTAGTTAGATGTTCCTGCAAAAGAGTCCCGAAAACACACCATTCGTGTGCATATTTACTTATTATTTGTTATAAAAATAGCATTAGAATAGTATGTGCATATGAGTTAAAATGTGGTTTCTCATTTACGAGACTAACATACACTTGAGGATTTCAATGAGTTCAACGTTTCCAGTTGATGGCAAGGTTGATTTGACTTGGTTGATGAACGTTAGTATCATATACGAATGACATACACGACTTTATTGACATGAATGCATATCTCATTCACCTGAACGTTCCTAAGCACATAAATGATATAACTGGAATATCAAAGTGGCGTAAACCCACATCACTCACTCACTTACTCACTCCAACAACATACATGTCAAACGTTTTGAAATATTCTCTATTTCAGTTAATTGAACAAACTAAAAGGCATTTCGTGACGTTGTTTTAGACATAATGCATTTGGGAGGTACACTTTGTAAAGACACAAGTCTAGACGACACCATTCAGTCTTGATCTAACCTTGTAGCAAGATTGCCTGGGTATCGAAATATTCCAGCACTAAGGGCAGGTAACGCAATAGACTTGTATCCATGTCTGTCTGTCTTCTCCATGCTTAACATGATGGCATCTTTCAGGTCTCCTTCCTCCCCAGCATGACCACCAGACCAACACGGACCGACGGCATGGGCAACCATTTTACAGGGGAGACGTCCTGCACCAGTAGTTACAACATCCCCTGCTCTCAAAGCCTTGTTCTTAGTGTATTCATCACTCTCCCGTTGAATTGTAGGTCCACCTGATAACATGATGTTTATTGTAAACTAGATGTAAAGATGTAGGAATCCTTGAAATTGCCAGGTATTGTTATCTGGTTGTGTATATTGACAGAATCACAACAAGTTGTTTGTAAGGTTGAATTAATCATGTCCTATCACAACAAATATACATTATAAAAGCATTAAATAAATACAATATACATACCCTTATTTGCTATGGCTTTTGCCAATCCTCCAATGTGATCTAACCTGTTGTTAGCTGCATTGACGATGACGTCAACCTCCATAGCTGTGATGTCACCTATGACAACATCAATCCTTCTTTTCGAGTCTATGTCACAGCTAGCGATAACTCTGGTCCCAGTTGGGTTTCTACCCCGTGGTGAAGAAGAGACTGAGGCAGGTATTACGCCAATCGTTTCGACTCTTACTTTGACTGATTCATCAAATGACGTTTCTATGATACATTGACTCTCTTTCTCTGTTGAGCCAATGCCTTTCTTCCCATTCTCAGAATTGATGAACCTTCCGATCCCAGACTTCCTGAGGGTGTGTTTCTTATTAATGACTTTCCTTGCAAGACTTGTCAAATCCTGCACAGCGTTGGTAAGGGCCTCCTGGCAGCCACTCACTGTTATCTGTTGTGCTGTCGATTTGTAGTCCAGTTTGCCACTGTGTTTCACCATGGCATGGCTGATATCATTGAGCTCGCTTTCTCTATAGACACGAAGGAATCTGTAGACTGGGCTTGGCATTTTCACTATCTGCCTATACACCGAGTTCTGTAGGATAAAGTTGCGAACCTCCTCTTTGATTTCATTAATTGTGTTGTCAAAGGTGACAATTACAACATGGGAGGCCTTCCGGTCATTGTTTAGACTCACAAAACTGCCATATCTCGCCACTGCTGCTTTTTGAAAGGCTGCCCACTTGTCAGAAGACAGAAGGGAGGTATTTTCTTCATCAATTGGCTCACGATGCTCTACGATCATCTCTTTGAGCGTTCGCCCTAGAGCAGCACCATTTTCTTCTGTCGTTGCCATGACAATTACAGTTTCATTTTTGCTTTCAATATCCCATACTCCAGTGATCTTCTTATCCTTCAGTTTGTTCATGACCATAGCCTTCACGTCCTTTTGATCTAGAAAGGAAACCAGTCCCTGGGAAAGTGTAAGTCTGTGTGAACTGTAACTCGTACATCTTTCATACATTAAAACTTTACACTCGTTGATTTCGTTCACTTGACCTTTGAAAATCATCTCGTTATGTTCGACATTGACAGTCACGTTCAAATCTGTAGGATACCGCTTCTCAATATCTGCTACATAGCCATCCATCATAAGGAGCTGGAGCTGAAGTGGCTTCAAAGTTTTGATCGGCTCAGTAATCTCCTTCTGTTTTCTTCTGAATTCGTTCTCTACGCCTTCTACAGTTTCCCTCACTTTGGTAGCGACTTGATGTACCTCTGTGGCATGACCGACTACTGTGACCTTATGTTCTGCATCAGACGTTTTCACGAGAACAAACTTTGACTTGGCGATATCGGTCACATTCTTCTTCACATCCCCCCACATCTGTTCAAGGGTTGTAAATTCTTCAGTTTTAAAGTGATCAATAAAACCTTTCAGAAAGTCCTCTGTGTCTTTTTTCCAAGATTTTGCTAGCTTGACAGCATTTGGGGCATCCTTGTTGAGCGTGCATGTCATCGTAGCAGAAAAGAGAGAGACCCATATAATTTCGGCATGTCGCTCTTTCAGTCCCCGTTTCAGCTCCTCCTCATCGGTCTTTGAGTTTTGCAGAAACCTACATTTGGTTTCGTCAAGGTTTTGAACAGTAAATGGTTTTGGTTGTGTGTACCAAGATCCATCCGTATCCTCACTGCCTAGTCCAAGACATTCCATGTAAAGCGTCACAGTCAGTTTTGCACCATCAATCGTGTGTTGCTTTGGAAGGATTTTATCTATGGCTGAAACCAGAAAACACATATTCATCTGATTTCAGACTGATGTTAGATCAATAAATGAAATATATGTGATTTTGTTGATGATGCAGCAAAAGTTCAGTTACATTGAACTTTGATGACACAGCAGGGTATCGGGTGGGGGTAGTTGCTGATATATACACGCCATGGCCCAAGTTGTTGGAAAGGTGTCAGAACATGCATATTTTATTACACCTACCAATTCTACCTATACCATATGAGAGTACGGATGTCGCAATCGTCTCAGGCTCCGCAATTCGCTGGGCAGTTTTGCGTCCCTTTGGCACCCCAGAAACATATGGTTATGGGTTCGAATCCAGGTCGACCCGAGACCTACACCACGTCCGGCTTTGAGCTGACACGCCGTGATACAGAGATTATGAATAGTGTTTTTTTCTCCACAAGAATATCAGACATCGAGTCTCACGCCAAAGTTGGCATTATTTTGCAATGACATAAGCTTAGAGAATACAAGAAAGTAAACAATCAAGTTGCACTCAGCACTCCAACTACATGACGGCGGTCTGTAAATAAACGAATCTGGACCAGACAATCCAGTGATTGGCGAAATTGGGATACTATGACATGCATCAACCAAGTCAGCGAGCCTAACCACCCGATCACGTTAATCGTCTTTTACGACAAGCATAGTCGCCTTTTACGGCAAGCATGGGTTGCTGAAGACCTATTCTTACCTGGATCTTCACGCTTTGTAAACAGTCAAGATATGGATAGGACTGCAATCATTTATAACACTCAGAGGACTCCAAGCATTCGCTTCACTATCAACATTTCATATAATACATGTACGAGATGTTTGAAAGTCATAACACATAAATACATAAAGCTGACACGCAGAGACATAACTAAAAAGATTCCCAAAGTTACGTTAAACCATACGAATTCACTCACTGCATCGAACAGATGAAATTTAAATTACCTCTATAATCCTCAAACTTGACAATGCAATACTCATCACCATTGTGCAAGGAGGCTGTAGCTGGGATTCCATCGGTGTTGCCAGATCTTTTATTTTCAAAGTATAATTGCACAGTGTCTTCAGTCGACTCTGCCTTTAGTCCCCTTACAACCACACTGTCACATACAGGTACTTTATGAACCACGATGTGTTGTCCTTCAAGCTTCCTTCTCCTGCAATCTTGTTGCAATCTTTCGAAGTCTGAAAAGTGAGATGATAAGGAAGCTATACTTGTTAATTACTATCAAACGATACCGATAGAATTTTGTTGACACCTGTAGATAGATTGATGTTCATTTAAACGTTTCATAATCTATACTCACACGCAAACGACACGCAAGTGGTTTTAAGCAAATAGGTAACAAACACGGAACAATATATTGATACGAGTTTTATCATGTAGTGAAGCCTGATGGTGTTATCAATAGTTTTGTTTGCAGTTTGGAAGCCCCGAGTGAAAACGCCACATACAAAACGAATTGCCAAAACGCACCATTTCAATGAATATGTGGGTATCATGCACCCATTTCTCGCAAAATCGAAAATGCACGAACTGTCACGAAGTGTAGTAGGTATAAAACTGTGGCCGATTCTTGGACCTATCACTCCTTGGTCAACAATGCCACGCCTAACTCAAATTCAGAGAAACCAGGCTATCGGACGTTTGGAAGCTGGAGAGTCTGTCCAATATGTTGCCCCTCATTTCAACGTTAACATAACCACAATTTACCGTCTCCTGCATCTATACAATGCAACACAGACCACAGATGACCTTCTTCGGAACGGTCGTCCTAGGGTCATCACACCTCGACAAGATCGGCAGATTACCCGTCAACACCAGCGACATCCGTTCCTAACTGCAAGTGAAACTGCTCGAGAGACCATAGGAACACATTATCGACACATTAGCAGGCACACTGTGATCCAACGTCTCCGTTCCAACAACCTCAGATGTCGCCGACCAGCACGTCGTCCTGTTCTCCAACCACGGCATCGACAAGCACGACTTCAGTGGGCACAGGGTCATCACAATTGGCGTCATCGTGAGTGGAGGCGTGTCATTTTCTCTGATGAAAGTCGCTTTTGTGTCTCCCATACAGACGGAAGAGTCAGAATTTGGAGGCGTCGAGGTGATCGTTTCGCTGACAGAAACGTTGTGGAAAGGGATCCATGGGGTAGACCTAGCGTCATGATATGGGCAGGGATTGGACTTAATGCGAGACTTGGGCCCATGTGCTTTCTGAATGCTGGTCAAGGTCGGGGACACGGCGTCACTGCTCAGCGGTGATCAGACCCCTCGTTGTTCCATTTTTTGCACAACATTAACAACACATTTTCCAGCAGGACAACGCTCGTCCTCATGTTGCCAGAGCTACCATGGCCTTTCTGCAACAACACAACATCCGTGTTCTACCGAGGCCAGCCCTCAGCCCTGATCTGAACCCCATCGAACACTTGTGGGATGAGGTTCAAAGGCGTCTGCACAACGTGCGCCCAGTCCCTACAACTGCCGAGGAACTACGCACAGCTGCTCTGGATGTGTGCTTGATGATCCCTAGGGCCTTCACAAATCGTCTGATCCACTCAATGTACAGGAGATGTGTGGCAGTGATCAATGCTAATGGTGGTCACACCAGGTATTGACTGACACTTTGGGTATTGACCCGAAACTGTGTAAGCCCTTAACATTTGAAAAAAACCCAATTATGTCATCTGCTTTTTAATCCATTGAACTGTCTTCAGTCAATTTTTTGTCAATCTGGCCCTATTAGTTATTCTTGTCTTTACTGTTGAAACTTGCGTTTTCTTTTGCGTGTGAGTATATCTATTTTCATCTTTAACCTGTCTCTTGGTCTCGTGGACAGTGTCTACCAGCAAGGCGCATCATAACAAAAGATGGTGCTTGTTGTTACCCTGCCTGGTTAAATCAAGAACTGGTCGGCTCGAAGTAAGTATCTTGTTTCTGAGTAGGGTATCCATGTTAAACTGCGGCATGGTATATCAGTTGGCTAGCACTATAAAACTGACATCAGTCTGAACTCGTACAAACACACACACGCACGCACGCGCACATGCACACACACACACGTGCATGCACGTTGTTATAAGAATGTCATAATCGTGAACGCGACGTTAAACCCCCTCACAGATTTTCTCCTCAGGTACAGAAATTAGTGTAACCCGTTACACTTATAACGATGTTAGAAAAGTGTTGTAATAACGAAAAAGGGAAAACATGAGCTTTCGTCTTAATTTGAACAAAACTAGGTGAGCATCAGTTGTATGAATCACTTCAATGTTACAATGACATGGATAAATACAAGCGACAAATTCCATTCCATTAACACAAGAAATCAAATAAAGAAAACTACATAAAACCATTTCCTTAATCATAATAATTCTCACAAATTCATTCCCATATTATAAGGAACCTTTGCTGCAAGCAGAGTCGATTGTACGATCTTATAAGCATGTGCTTATGAATCACTACCAAATAGTGATGATACCAGGTGTTCGCGAATATTGAGTGAGTAAGCTGGGTTTAACGCAGCTTAAACAGGATTACTGTTATATCGCGGCGTGTCAGCTAAATGTGGGAGGAAAGCTAGAAGTGATGCAGGTCTCGGACGTTTACCACTTCGGTGAAAACCACGAGCATTAATATGGTGCTGACAAACCTAGAAAAATAATCGGAGTGAACCGGGATTCGAACCCACAATCATAGGTTTCTGGCGTGCCCAAAGATGCAATTCTGCACAGCGAATCGCGGCGCCTTAGACGACTGAGCCCCCCGTGCCCCCTGTTCGCGAAAAGGTGAGCGTATAATGCCCTACCGGTGGCACCGGTAGAACAAAATATTGCAAAGGCAATATTCATTCATAGATTGTTCATCTAAAAAATAACCAAGGGAACATACGGTAAAGTAACCTTGCAAACGGCATCGAACATTATTCTTGTCCTCCATGTGTTTACTTTAAAACGTTTTGAAAACTTTATTGAAGCCGTGAATGTTGAAATATAAGCCAGATCAAAGGACATTTAAGTAAGCGTTGTATGAAATCGTCATAGAAGGAGCATGCTTGATTGTACCTCAAAGTTTATGAAATGCAGACCCCAAGGGATGGAACTGCTATTTGACTATTGAAAAATGGAAGTCATCCTTGTCATACAGTCTTGGATAGTTACTCCGAATCTTTAAGTATAGATCTTGATATGAAACAGATGAGACGGTTTCACTGGACTCTTTATATTTGGTAAAAAAGTGGGTAAATCATTGGAAGCGAAGATGCTATTTGAATTAGAACTGAACAGTATCAGATCAGATAAGAACATCGACATACCCGAAGCTTAAGTAAAACTTCTTGGCCAAATTCAATTTCTTTGCTAATCCAGGCAGACTCACCACACGACTAACTACATGTAGTTCTTGTAGATTATACGTAGCTGCGCTACACTATGTATAGTGTTATCTCTTACCAGGGAAATTGTGATCCTCAAAAGTTACCAATGCTTTCCCGGGCTCTTCCCCATACAGGACTTCAGTAACGTTGCTTCCCTGTGCCCGTGCTTCCATAAAGAAAATTAAGTTCTCCTTGACAGTTGAGCTGCTTACGCCAGTCACAAGAAACCTGTCCTTGTAGCAAGGTATTGGGCGATGTAACTTTAGTGTCAGATTTGCTCCATCGACCTTGTGTTTCCTTTTCAGTACTTTTTGGACCACTGAACACAGAAATAATGAATTTGTAAAACAAGATGATATAATTGTTTTATTAGATAAGACCATTAGTGTGTGACCTCTGTTTAATCATGTTATAAAAATTGAAAATAGTGCAATGATTGCATTAAACACTTCATTACAGCTCATGCTTTACATTACAGACCCATAACAGACTCTGCTTGGATAATATGCATGTGTCTGGGAATGACTTCAATTGAATCTCTGGTCTGTCCTCAGAGGTGTGTGGTTCGTTTCCCCGACGCATTACAATGAAAGATACAAAACATACATGAACTGACGTTCACATTCACAAAATACACAATGTATACACATACTCTCAAAGACACACACACACACACACACACACACACACACACACACACACACACACACACACAGCCACACACAGCCACACACACACACACACACACACACACACACACACACACACACACACAGCCACACACACACACGCACACGCACACACACACACACACACACACACATACACATACACATACACACACGTACTATTTAACCACAATTCACCTCACCTTCAGTTTATTCTCTGTAAACTAACATCGGAAATCATTTAACATCGTCAATTATGTAATACAAAAACATAGGAGTCAAAATTACCTTCTGGAGACTCAAACGTAATGAAGATGACATCATCCTTCCTTTCATTTCCTGTCACCGTCCCGCCTCCACTTCTATTAGTGTTTTCAAAGTAAAGTTCCAGAGTTTCAGGGTTTGTATTAGGTTTAAATCCCCGGACTTCAATAGTGCTCTGTTCTTGTTTGTCATCATCAACATCGTCTTCATCATCGTCATCATCATCATCATCATCATCAGCAGCAGCAGCAGCAGCAGCAGCAGCAGCAGCGGACGTATGGCAGGAGGGTTCTGTGTAAGCCAAAACCTCCACACGTTGTTTGTTAATCAGATGGGATTTCATTTTGAGGATACGTTCTGCAGCTAAAAAAACGATGGCCTCCGTTATTTCCATATTACTAATTATCAAATCCAAGGGACTAATTTTCCTGTCACTGTAGTATTGTTTTATGTAGATGGGGTTCCGAGTGTTATTACTACCAAGTGTTAATACGAACTTTTAAAAGTATACACAGAAACCTACTTTCAGGATCTTTGAAGAAGACCAGAGCCTTGTTCTTCCCCTTCTTCATATCCACCTTAACCACCTCTCCTCCACCACTTCTCCGCCTATTTTCAAAATACAGCTTCACACTATCCTCAGTCGTGGAGGGCAGTATACCTTTCACTTCCAGGATAGTGGGACAGTCCTCTGGTGTGGCTATTAATGAAATGATTAACATATGCATGAATAATTTAATTGTAAATATTTCGAAAACCAAAATTTCAGATGGGTCACAGTAGCTGGAAAACACCATGTAAGCATGTGGCAAACTAATTTCTTTCAGGGGTTTACAATACTTAGTTGTAATGCTATGAAGGCCTCAAATCATATATGGTCAAACCAAGGATGGTCTTCAATATCAGTATACAACTCAGAACTCTTTAGACAACAAGCTACGACGAATTACTGCTGATCTGTCTCGAGTAAATGAATGATGTTTATCCCGAGCATTTCGTGAAGGACCTGCACCATCCATTCACGAGGGACAGATCATCAGTACTTCTGAGTTAAGGGTAGGTAGAGCCCTATGTATTATTCATTGACATTTTATGAGAGAAAGTGAAGAAAAATGAAGGCAGCCTTACGTAATGTAATCGATTTGTGACGTCATGAACAATGGATGAAGTCGTGTGTATTTTTCCACAGTCTAGCACTGTGACGACATATGACTTCAATTGACCAATCAACATTGAGAATTGCTAAAATACATATGCGCATATATCGGAAAGATATTACATTCGATCATTATATTCTTATGTGTATTGTGCGTTCCTTGATCGAGATATCTAAATTGTGGAAGATGGTGTTCATTTCATTCTGTGACATCAATATCTTTTAACTTTTGTATCTGGTATAACATAGATATATCCAGTGGAACTCTCGAAATAATTGAGCCAGATATGCCATACCTCTACGCTTCAGTTCATCCTGTTTGTGTGAGTCCTGGATAGGTTGGGGACCTGGGTGTTCAGAGGCAGATCGTTGTTGATTGGGTATTGTCTGCTCTTGGAGATGTGCCCCAAACAATTGGTGGGGAGAAGGCGCACCCTGTGGATGCATTTGGCGTCCTTGTGGATAGTTTTGAGCTCCTTGGTAGCTTCCTGGTGGATATTGTTCAGCTGGTTGATAGGGTTCTTGATAGTATGGTTGGAGTGGTGGATGATGGTATGCCTGGGGTTGATTTGGATGTTGGTGTGGTTGACCTGGTGTTGGATTTTGGTATGGTTCACCTTGTATTGGAAATTGGTAGTGCTGACCCTGTGTTGGATGTGGTTGGTGTGGTGGATAGGTCCCACGTGGGTATGGGAAAAAGTTATTTGGATCTGGTTGTGGAATTCTCCCAGGATTGCCATATTGAGGGTGTCCAGTTGCTTGAGGATATTGCGGGTGTTGTGGGTGTTGTAGGTGTTGCGGGTGTTGCGGGTGTTGCGGGTGTTGCGGGTGTTGCGGGTGTTGCGGGTGTTGCGGGTGTTGTAGGTGTTGCGGGTGTTGTGGGTGTTGCGGGTGTTGTGGGTGTTGCGGGTGTTGTGGGTGTTGTGGGTGTTGTGGGAGATTCCAAGGGGCATAATAGTATGGCTGTACAGTTTCAGGATGTGGATATGTCTCAGGAAAGCCTGTCTGGATGTTCTGCTGAGAACTTACTGGGTGCATCTGTCGAGCAGGTCCTTGATGCATGTTCTGTGTAAATTCGACATGTTGCAGTCTTGGAGATCCACCAGGTTCTCCTGTTGGGATCATGTGTTGAAGAGCGTCCTGTGGCCCTTGATTTCTGGGTCCCTGGTCATTCTGTTGTGGGTCTTGGGGAATTCTAGGTGTCTCTGGAGATACCTGAGAGGATTGGGCAGCAGTCGGATGATCTCTAGTTGGCAGATGCGCCAGATACCCACTACCAGGTGTCTGATATGGGGAATTTGATCCATGGCCTGGAGATACCTGGGAAGAGGGAGATTGGTCTTGATTGTTTGATAATTGGCTGTCCCCTTTGGATTGTTGCGATTTCGTTATTTGCTTTTGGGAAGTTGGGGGTGTTTGAGCATGTGATGGTATTAGAAAATCGGAAACTGGGCTTGAACTTATTTCCTGCTCAGTGACGCTCACGGTCTGGACATCAGTATGTTGGGGTTGTGCAGGGGCAAGCGTTGCGTGCACAGGATCGTGTCTTGCTAGGGGCTTCTGTTCATCAGTTCTTATATCTTCTGAAGGTTGGGGGCTGTTTGAGTGACATGGTGGACCTTCTTCCTTGATATTAGGTGTCTGGTCCAGTTTAACATAAAAGCTTCATTACGATATCAACTTATTCACTTCACATAATGGTTAATTAAACACATATATTTTTCAAACAAAGTTCCTAAATGTTGACATTTTGTCCCAATGAAATATTGTTTTGTCCTGAAAATATCAGGGATATTGTTGTCATACGTACAAACGTTACGACTGAAATTGCTACACATTTAATCACTGATCTCAAAGTATTTTTCATGACAGTTCTATTTTTTCAAATATAAGAGTTATCATTACCGTGATGTAACGTGGAGGATCTTCCAGCCAAGGTTCGGGTATGAGCTCGTCGGGACACCTCACCGCCGATATTGTCGACACGCCTCCCTCATACCTACACTCTGACATCAGGTGCTCGGCCAGTATCTTGCGTGCACCTGTGCGATGGGACAACGAGAACAGGTCACTTTTCGTCCAATCAGTGATTCAACGTTGATAAACTTGTACCAAGATGTTACAGAAAGACTTGTACTATGTACAGTGTCAGTTAACATAAAACAAGCTAGGTTTGATTTGTTTTGATGACACACGGGTACGTTGGTCGAGATACCTTTAGATTTGTCTCTAAGCACATAATATACTGACACACACACACACACACACACACACACACACACACACACACACACACACACACACACACACACACACACACACACACACACACACACAGACAGACAGTCACACACACACACAGAGACAGACAGACACACAGAGACAGACAGACAGACACACAGACAGACAGACAGACACACACTATACTATTTTAATTTCAATTTTACCACGAATTTTGTGTGTGTATTCAGCAAGCATTTTGGATTGTCAGGACAAAGAATATAAATCGAAGGATCCATTTGATAAAATAATGACCATGGATCAAATACGAAAAGTTCATTGTAAGTTTTTTGTGTAAATGCACGTAAGGGAATGGGTACTTTGATAAAAATGAAAAAATGCATGGCGTCGTTTCCGCAGTTACAATCAATGCATGGCGAGAGAATGAAATCCACTCACGTGCGCTTGCTTGCATTCAGTTTACGGCTCAATTGACAGCAAGTTGCTTTTCCATTGAGTTTTATGTCTGACGATCTGTTTGGCTTTCCAAACTTAATTCAGTTTAATTTGTTTTTAAAACAGCAATAGGGGAATGCTACTGGACTAAAACAGAAATAGAGTTATCGTTCTTGTCTGAAGTAGTTCTGATGTTCATTCGCCAAAATTAAATCCTTCCAGACGGGTCACAATTGAACGGGAATTACACATGTCAGTCAGGATTGGAGGCGTTCATAGATATACCCCCATTCGTCACCACTTCCGTAACCTGCAAGAAGTCTCGTCCCCCTATCGATGAATGTTATATGCGAAAATACAACAAACCAATCAGAATGCTCGTATGACTTAGAGTTATTCGTCAAAGAATCCCTCAGGAATAATTTTTGATTTTACATATCAATTTTGACATTACATCTAAAAATATACCCCAGACAAAGTTAAATGTGTTCAATCATACTGTATAATTCCGTATGTCCCGATGTGCTTTAAATTGCATCTGAAATATATATGATATATGTGAAAATATATGTGAACCATGACGCAACGAGTTGACAATTATTTTGGGTATGCCGTTTGCGGTAAGACGGAACCCGGTCGCATAAATGGACACGAGTCGCTATTCGGCTTGTCCCGGAATAACACGAGCTGGTCACGAATGAGATCTACCCCGTGAGTGAAGCAATGCCTGACATCAAGTGATATAACACTTACCCCTTACAAACACCCGGGCTTCACTGTGTCCCATTTGAGTGGCGTCGCTGTGTCTATAAAAAGCTACGTACCGGAGATAGCTTATCTTATGAATTAAGCGACCGGGTCGTAAATGCATTACATACACAAGACATCCGCACTGACACACATGCAGCAGATATTTAATAGATGTTAAACTCCTTGTACATTAATTCATCAAATGTTCCAATGGCGCTTGAGTGTGCGTGTACGTGTGCGCGCGCGTGTGTGTATGTGTGTTTGGGGATGGGGTTGTTAGTTGTGGTGGTGGTGGTGTTGGTGGTGTGTGTGTGTATGTAGAGAGGGAGGGATATGGTGTGTGTGTATGGGCGAATTAAACATTAAACATTGTGTGGGTATATGTCTTAATTTATCTTATTCTGATCTATGACGTTACACATATCATTTTATATTTAGTGCCTCTTAGGTCATACCTGGTGGGATGTTATATTGTATTGTTTATGTACGTGTTTTAGTATACACACGTGATGCACGGGATGCTGCGTGGTTGTCGATAGGGTGTTTCAAAAGATATCTACTAGAAGAGGTATACTGCTTCGGTATTCGTCATTTTCATTATTAGAAGAATTATATACATTTATGAACAAGGTAAATACATATGTCTGTGTCATTGTGTTGTCATTGGCGATGCCATTACTCTGATTAAGCAAGACAGACATATCCTCCTTTTGCTTTCTGTATCGTGGAATATATTTGTTTTGGATTTTTGGAATATGGTGAATACTGAAGTATTGTGTGCATGTGTGTGTGTGTGTGTGTGTGTGTGCGTGCGTGCGTGCGTGTGTGTGTGTGCCTATAACGAGACTGTGTAACTTGATTATGGATGTTAACTTAATCTTGTCATGAATATTGATTAATGGAAAGAAAAAATACGTGATCAGATAAATATATGAATGGCAGCACACTGTTAATCGAATAACAGCTGAGTCATAGCGTGTTATGAGGGGTTAGTAATGGCGTGTCGCTAGAGGCTTGTTAATCACTCCTGTTATCGGCAGTATTGAGTTTATCATACACACAATATGCACAGTGACACAACAACTACGGCTACATATAACCTCCCTATCAGAGTCTACTCACCGATCCTTGATTTAAGTAACACAACATATCCGCGCTTGCCCTGGGTCTCTTCGGGTTCACCGACATAGTCCACAGTTTCAACTGACGTCTTGATACCAATCTGAGATAAGTAAGCATTCACAAACTCCAAGACATTAACATTGCCCGGGAGACCTGTGATTAAAACAGATCGCGTTGTGAGTTCCTCTCGGCTCGACATTGTCACAAGACAAGCGCCATTTTGAAATGACACGTCGTGATGTCATCAAAACGAAAGTAGGATTCCTTAAGTACCTTTCTCTTTCGTTTTGTTGCATTGTTGCGGCTACGCAAATAGATACCTAGAATCAGACGAGTTGGGGCGAATGTCACCATAAAGAAAACCGGTCTGTTTTATTATGTATAGTTAACTTTCCTTTCTGTCACATAAGTATGTGTACCTAAAATGGGTAGTAGTAATTGGAGGTATGAGAGTAAGGGACTGGTTATTATTTATGTTAGGTTTTGGAATGGGGATGAGAAGGGGTGGGGTGAGATTTCGGGGTGGGGGTGGGGGGTGGGGTGGGGTTGGGGGTTGGGGGGGGGGGGGTCATGAAAACATAACACAGCGAAAGAGGGGGACGCAAACATTTATCATAACTGTATGAAAGGGTGGGTGGGTGGGTGGGTGGGTTGGGGTGTGGAGTCTGGTGGATGATGTGGCTAATAAAAGCCACACAGCGTAATGTTGCCACTTTGGTAGCATCATTTTCGAACATTTTTCTCGTTATTTCAATAATTGTATATTGTTTTCGAAATTATTTTCATGTTTTTTCAATTTTTGTTTTCGAAATTTCGAGTTTTTTCTCGTTATTTCGAATTTCTAAAGAAATAACAAAATTTCGTAATGGGGATTATTTACTCGTTATTTCGAAATTTATCAAATTTCTTTTTCAATCATATTCTCGTTATTTCAATCATGTCTTAATCATTTCTCTTAATTTCGAGTTTTGTTCTTGTTACTTCCATCATTTGTTTCGTAATTTCGAGTTTTGTTCTCTATAATACTTGAAATAAAGAGAAAATAATCGAAGTAACGAGAAAAAATAAACGAGTTATTGAAATGCACTTGAAATGACGAGGGAATAATCGAAATTATGAAAGTATAATGGAAGTGTCGAATGGAAATTTAAAAAAGCAAACACAAAAGCAAATATTTGAAATGACGGGAAATTGCGATTTATAAAATATAATTATGCCACCAAAGTGGCATCGATAGGTTTGCGCACCAGAGATGCATTACTTTTGGTTTATCCGTATTAACATGATTAAGCTAACACCCTAGATGTTCAGATCGGCGTGAAAGGACATCACAATTAATCAATCTATTCCTGACCCAACTGACTAAATGAGCTGGAGGTGATATACACAAAATATATACAATATTGTCAAGTCCTGATGGACCGACCATTTGATATTTGGGATTTAGGTGGGGTGCCTGAGATTTTGCATGAAGACTGGATATTTTTTCAGTTACAGATGATAAACCAGATATTTTTATTAAAGCTATGAGTCTAAACATTATACAAAAGCCATCTTTTAACGATGTATTTTTTGTGGCAGACAATCTGCCAAATAGGGAGTTTGTTTTATTTGGTTGTTTGTTGTTTAACGCCTCACTCATCAATATTCCAGCTATTTGACGGCGGTCTATACATAATCCAGACAATCCTGTAATTGATATCATAAGCATCGATCAACGCAATTGGGATACGATGACATGCATCAGCCAAGTCAGCGAGAGTGGCCACCCGATCAACAGAGAACAACGAGAACATTTGGTCCAATCAGTGATTCAACGTTGATACACTTGTACCAAGATGTTACAGAAAGACTTGTACCATGTACAGTGTCAGTTAACATGAAACAAGCTAGGTATGATTTGTTTTGAAGACACGGGTACGTTGGTCGAGACACCTTTAGATTTGTATCTAAGCACATATAATGACAAGAGTAGAGACGACCCCAATCGATTTAATGATACTTTTCTGAACTTGAGGCTGGTGTAGAAAAAGTGTCATGCTGCTCTTGTGATCAAATTTAGATTTCACTTTGTATTCACATCCAGTATGTCCAGTGATATTATATTTAACATAGGGTCATGGTACGTCCAAGTGACATAACACACAACGGCTCAATTGACAGCAAGTTGCTTCTCCATTGAGTTTTATGTCTGACGATCTGTTTGGCTTTCCAAACTTAATTCAGTTTAATTTGTTTTAAAACAGCAATAGGGGAATGCTACTGGACTAAAACAGAAATAGAGTTATCCTTCTTGTCTGAAGTAGTTTTGATGTTCATTCGCCAAAATTAAATCCTTCCAGACGGGTCACAATTGAACGGGAATTACACATGTCAGTCAGGATTGGAGGCGTTCATAGATTTACCCCGTGTATGAAGCAAAGCCTGACATCGAGTGATATAACGCTTCCCGCTCACAAACACCCGGGCTTCACTGTGTCCCATTAAGTGCTGTCTCTGTGTCTATAAATAGCTACTGGAGATAGTATATCTTATGAATTAAGCGACCGGGTCGTGAATACATAACATACACAAGACATGCGCACTGACACACATGCAGCAGATGTTTAATATATGTTAAACTCCTTGTACATATACAATATTGTCAAGTCCTGATGGACCGACCTTTTGATATTTGGGATTTAGGTGGGGTGCCTGAGATTTTGCATGAAGACTGGATATTTTTTCAGTTACAGATGCTAAACCAGATATTTTTTATTACAGCTATGAGTCTAAACATTATACAAAAGCCATCTTTTAACGATGTATTTTTTGTGGCAGACAATCTGCCTGAAAAGGAGTTTGTTTTATTTGTTTGTTTGTTGTTTAACGCCTCACTCATCAATATTCCAGCTATTTGACGGCGGTCTATACATAATTCAGACAATCCTGTAATTGATATCATAAGCATCGATCAACGCAATTGGGATACGATGACATGCATCAGCCAAGTCAGCGAGAGTGGCCATCCGATCCCTTTAGTCAAGTCTTACGACAGGTAACGTCGCGTTTTACGGCAAACAAGGGCTGCTGAAGACCTATTCTAACCCGGATCTCCACGGGTGACATAAAGAGAGAATGTGTTCAGGTAAACGTCCAGTTGCAAAGTGCCAGCTTAATGCAGGAGGATCACAACGATGGAATATGTCTTAGACGTTGACGTGTGAAACAGAGGTATGGTTTTGACGGACCGAGGAGCCTGCATCAAAAGGAGTGAGTGAGTGAGTATGGTTTTACGCCGCTTTTAGCAATATTCCTGCAATATCACGGCGGGGGACACCAGAAAAGGGCTTCACACATTGTACGCATGTCGGGAATCATGCACTTAAAACACTAGGCTACCCGACCGAAAGGACACAAGGAACAAGAACACGGAACAAGAACAGCGATAAGAACACAGGGAACAAGAACAGCGATAAGAACACACGGAACAAGAACACGGAATATACCCATGCTTGCCGTGAAGTTTACCATGCTTGTCGTAACTAACGGGATCGGGTGGTCACGCTCGCTGACCTGGTTGATCCATGTCATCGTATCCCAATTGAGTGGATCGATGCTCATGATGTCAATCACTAGATTGTCTGGTCCAGACTCAATTCTTTACAGACCGCCGTCATGTAGCTGGTATATTGCTGGGGGCAGGGTTTCAACAAACTTGTCTCCCCGTGGGGATTCCATGTAAGACTGTGGGTCTCAAGCAACCAATACTTTACTCCGTGGGGAATACAGGTAGGAATATAGGTTTGTAGCAACCTAAACATGTCTCCTTTGTGGGATTCTAGGTAAGAGTATAGGTCTCCCACAACCTATACGTGTCTCCTTTGGGGGATTCTAGGTAAGAATACAGGCTTCCGGAACCTATACGTGTCTCCTTTTGGGGATTCTAAGTAAGAATATAGGTCTCCCGCAACCTATACTTGTCTCCCTGTGGGGATTCTAGGTAAGAGTATACGTCTCCCTCAATCTATGCTTGTCTCCCTGTGGGGATTCCAGGTTGGAATATAAGTTTCCCGCAACATATACGTGTCTCCCTGTGGGGATTCCATGTAAGAGTATAGGTCTTCCGCAACCTATGCTTGTCTCCCTGTGGGGATTCCATGTAAGAGCATAGGTCTCCCGCAACCTATACTTGACTCCCTGTGGGGATTCCATGTAAGAGTATAGGTCTCCCGCAACCTATACTTGACTCCCTGTGGGGATTCCATGTAAGAGTATAGGTCTCCCGCAACCTATACTTGACTCCCTGTGGGCATTCCATGTAAGAGTATAGGTCTCCCGGAACCTATACTTGTCTCCTTTGGGGGATTCTAGGTAAGAATATAGGCCTTCGCAACCTACACTTGTCTCCTTTTGGGTAAAAATATGGGTCTCCAATAAGCTATACTTGTCGTAAGAGGCGACCAAAAGGATCGGATGGTCACGCCCGGCGACTAGTTAATGTAAATGCATTCACAAATGTCTAGAATTGTGCCACTGTCGTTCTTGATGGTGTTGGAAGCTGTCAGAAAGCTGTCGGTGTTTGCAACTTTTCAAATCTGCACCGGGTAAGTAGATACGCCACAAGTCACGTTGAAAGGGCTTCGAATCGCCCTGCTATTGCCCCCATACAGATACAGCCAGCCTTCTAGAAACTGTTCAATCCCGAAACCTCTTGAATATTCAAGCCTGCCACGTTCATGTTTACACAAGAGCGGATAACTCTACAGTATTCGCTGCCGCCGATCTGTTAAAATCTAGCCACAACAGTATTTAAGATTTTATTGACACTTCAACCATTTGCAACCATTGCGTACGTGAGTGAATGAGTTTGGTTTTACGCCGCTTTTGGCAATATTCCAGCAATATCACGGGGGACACCAGAAATGGATTTCACACATTATACCAAAGTGCACACTCTGTTCGGACAACATGGCATACAGTGACGATATTGAATTGTATATTTTGAGAGAGTATTCTTGTTCAATACAACTAATTTGAACAACACTGATCGTCTGTGTTTATCGTACATTATTTGTAAACAGAGTCTGCATAATATAAACGTACTAAAGTTATGTGGTTATCAGTGTGGTTAAAAACCATAAGCATTAACATATAAGGTGTATTTTTTTCAGAAAAACACATCTGGTAAGGCCGGTGCCCCTCACGTGAGTACAGAAGCGCGTTTAAAAGATTTGTAAAGATGAAATAGGTTAACTTGATCAAATCGTTAACTTTCTACCAAAGTACTTCCTACTGATACTGGAGGTGAGACTGGTCTATAAGCGATGACGTCATATAACAGTGATCTGCATGCCCATTCGGCTTTAGTATAGTGAGTGAGTGAGTGAGTTGGGTTTAACGCCGCTTTTAACAGTATTCCAGTAATATCGCGGCGTGTCAGCTTAATGTGGGGGGAAAGCCCGACGTGATGCAGGTCTCAGACTTTTACCACTTCGGTGAAACCCACGAGCACGGGTATGGTGTTGACAAACCTAGATACATAATCGGGGCGATGTTTCGCTTGACGCTAAACTAATGCATGAACATCAAAAGTTCCCGTGACATTGAATAAAATTTAATGCAAAGTTATGTTTTTTACCAAATATGAAACAATTTCGGTTTGCAAACAGATTAAAGACTCCTGTAAGTGTTCAAATGGTTTAATTTGCCATACTGACTTCAGAAAATGCGTGAAATGCGTTTTCATAAAAAAAACCATGAACATGCCAAAATGTCAATTTACAAATCAATGGCGTGTGTGTCCACCTCTGGTTGCGATGCAAGCAACACATCTTCGTCTCATGGAATTGACCAGGCGTCGCACAAAGTCCTGTGGGATATCTGACAATATATGCTGGAGCATGTTTCGAAGTTCCTGGAGTGTCTGTGGAACACGTGGATGACGTCGAAGGCGCCGATCCATCTAGTCCCACATGTGCTTGATTGGTGAGAGATCAGGGGAGCGTTGTTTTGTTGAAGAGAATCTTGAACAAGTCGAGCAATTTGAGGCCGGGCGTTGTCATGTTGAAAGGTAATGCCTGGGCCCTGACGACGCAAAACGGTAGAACAACAAGGCCTATGATCTCGTCGTCGCGGTAGCGCTGTCCATTGAGCTTTCCCTCTACCACTATCAACCGGGTCCTCTATCTTGCTGTAATCCCATCCCATATCATAACGCTGCCGCCCCCGAACCGATCTTCTTCCATGACACAATGATTGACGTAACGTTCACCTCGACGTCGGTACACTCGAATCCGTCCATCGCTGTGGCTGAGATGAAAACGAGACGTGTCAGTGAGTAGAACTTGTCCCCACTTGTCCCCACTTGTCCCCACTGCACCACTGTAGACGTGCTTGACGGTAGTTTCCTGTCAAAATGGGACGTCTGGCGCGTCTTCTGGCGACAATCCCTGCACATGTGAGGCGACTTGTTGTCAGCACGATGCTAAACAATGCATATGGAATCCCATTAACGCACATGTTTTTATACCCATTCTTGGGTAATGAAATGCATGGGGCTTGCATAAGAGTCAACTTTTGCATGGAATTCATGCTTTTCTGTAGCAGTTGCGTTTTTGTGATTTGATTCCATACATGTACTTATATATTGAAAACCAAACTTTACTTGTTTGAAAAATGCACTAAAATATTGTGTCACAGGAACTTTTGTTGTTAAGTATTTTGTTTCAAGGGACTACAGCCTTCTTGAAGGTGTCAGTGTCAGTGTTGGCTACTGCTCTTGTCTTCCTTCACCTTACCCGCCAACGGTGGTCTTGCCAGGCTGTTGTGACACAAACCCGCAGAGAATTAATGAGACTTTTCGGGTAGAAATCTGCGAAAAACGTGTATTTATGCTTGATGTATCAAACTTGTATTTTTCTTGTTTGTCTATATATGTATATGTGTACTGCATAACTTAGAATGAAACTGAGATATGTCAGCTTAATGCTGTAGCATGCAACACATTGCTGTAGTGTGCAGTTTACTGACGTTTTGTGCAGAGTAATTAAGTGCCGTGCAGATTATTACTGTAGCAAACAGCTTAATGCTGGAGTGAGCAGATAAATATTGTAGCATACAGACAAATGCATTAACCAAATTATCTATAGACTAGAATTCACGTTTCCGGCTCTAACAATTTCTCGTGGCGGCTGAGAAGTACACCATCGACCAAGCAAGCTGTATATATCGAGGCTAGCCATAAGTACAAAAAGACGCCTTCGTTTGGGTTAGCTCACTGAAAACATCCGCAACGTTAAGATTAACCGGAGCTTTCTTTGACACTCATTCTCAGTCTATTGTGTCTTTGCCCAAGGACCATGTTCACAAGCATACACGTCAATATACAATTATCACAAGTAAATTGTTTAACAGATTAAAGCCTGGCTTCTTCTTGACATTGCATTCAATATCAGTCAATCGATCATGGTTATTACCATGGTTATGACGGGGGACCAGTCTCAATCAATCAATCTTCATGTTCTCAATACTGAAAGGCCACAGGCCCATAGTACTTGTATTGCAATGTGTAAGCGGAGATGCTGAACACACAAATTACTTTCTGATTGACATGGCATGATAAGTAAACTTTGATGTTCAACCCTTTCTCAGGCTCACATCCATTAAACAGCTTTCAGTGGATAATAACTACTCAGCAAAGAGTAACATAAATATTTTCACAATTTCTGGGTGTATTTGAATACCCCCATTTTATTACGTTTTATCTGTCAGGCAAGTTCATTACTAATGAGTAGAGAAAAGGGCTTAACACACAACCTTATCGCACTCCAGTCTCAAAGTTAAGAATATCTGAATATATACCATTATTTCCAACACACGATTTTATATCTGGATAGATATTACATATTAATATTCCCATTTGGTTACTTATCTTTTGAGAAAGAAATATAACCATAATTCACATCTACCTATTGAATCGAATGCAGAGAAGTCCACAATAATTGCATACAATTTTCCATGTTAGCCCGGTAAAATAAATATGTTATCCGTAATGGAATACCCACGTCTAAATCCCGCTTGTTCTTCGCCTATCTTCTCGGAATTCGAACCTACGATCATAGGATTCTGGCCTGCCCAAGGGACGCAACTTTGCAAAACGATTTGCGGAGCCTTAGGCGACTTGACCACCCGTGACCCTTAGTGTGAAACGAGCATTGTAACATGTGTGTCGATTTTGTGTGAGACATCAATGATGCCATGGAAGGATACGCTGTCATGTTTTCTACAGGACGACAACATCTACTTTTCACCACTATTTTGCCTTCAGTCGAGGATGATTATTTCCTCGCGTTGACGTTTTATACTTATGACATGGAATGCCCCCAGACCCATTGTATTTGTTAATCAATTTCGTTTAAAAAACTCAACACAAACGTTGTCTTGCACTCCTTCGTGGTGCCAGGAGGGGCGGTCGGGTAGCCTAGTGGTTAAAGCGTTCGCTCGTAACGCCGATGACCCGGTTTCGATTCCCGACATGGTTACAATGTGTGAAGCCCATTTCTGGTGTCCCCCGCCGTGATATTGCTGGAATATTGCTTAAAGCGGCGTAAGATCATACTCACTCACTCACTCGTGGTGCCAGGATTGCGGGTTTGTCCATACATGTGGTGGTGGGTTTCACCCAATCGCCTGCTTCTTTGTGCTTTCCACCACAACTGAAACGCTTTAAAAGCGGCGTTGAACACAAGTCTCTCATAATATCATTTGACCAGAATTCTACCTTTTCCAGGCACCTGCAATTATGGGATGGTCCCTGACAGTCGTGGCGTAGACGGCTCCCCCTACGAAGCAGGTGCCCTGCCTTTGAGTGAGTGCCAAGGTCTGTGTGACGCGGCTGTGGAGGGTACCCAGGAGTGTTGGGCTTATACCTCATCACCAACTAAGTGTGATCTACACTTCGCCTCAGACTCAACGCATTTTGACATTGCGACGAATGTGGCCAACTCTAACGGCGAACAGCTGTATAAAAAGAAGTGTTTTGCAAGTGAGTTGTACAACATCACAACATCGCCAATTGTTTAAAATACTTTCATCTAATTGGTGGTCACTATATGTAAAGACAAAGAGCTTCAAAGTGCCTCTGTTTTCTTCGAACTGAAGCCAAGTCGGCACAATGTCACACAGTGTTCATAATGACGCGCAAGGAAACATAAACAAAAGTAGTGAGATTGTCAGGCCAAGAGATGCTTTCACAGATTACCGTTATAACCCGGCTGATGTCTGCGTGTTACGTTTTACAGATGTGGTCAATGGGACCAACTTTCAACCTCATCTCGGCAAAACCTTTCACTCCATGTCCGGGATCAGTGGGTTTTGAGAG
The DNA here is from genome assembly GCF_023055435.1 of Haliotis rufescens. Taxonomy (NCBI): domain Eukaryota; kingdom Metazoa; phylum Mollusca; class Gastropoda; order Lepetellida; family Haliotidae; genus Haliotis; species Haliotis rufescens. Next base: position 44,208 of record NW_025964391.1, on the reverse strand, counting down.
TACATGAGGTGAGGTGAGGTGAGGTGAGGTGAGGTGAGGTGAGGTGAGGTAGGGTTTAACGTCGCGTCCAAGATTATTGCACTTATATAGCGACGTGCATACACATGTGTGTGTGTGTGTGTGTGTGTGGCTGCTTGTACTAGTCCGGACGGATGCCGATTTATAGTGCTAGCTCACTGAGATACCATGCCGCAGTTTAACATGAATACCCCACTCAGACACAGTATACTGACTCCGAGCCGACCACTCCTCGTTTTAGCCCCTTAATGCCGAGCGCCAGACAGAGTAGCAACAAGTACCATCTTTCATCTTTTGGTATGACGCGGCCGAGGATCGAACCCCGGACCTTCCGCTCTCCGGGCGGACGCTCTACCACTAGACCACGGAGGCGGTCACATCAGGGGAGTAAATGAGGGCGTTTAGCATCAGTTGAGTGAGTGAGTGAGAGTGTTAAGACTCAAGTGAGAGAGTTCTTAGTATCAGATGAGTGAATGGGGGATGGGGGTGGGGGTGTCGTTAGTATCAGGTGAGTGAGTGAGGGAGTCGATCTTTAACCACCAGACCATCCACTGCGCCGAATATGTTTTGGATTCGGCAACGTGTGCTTTCTCTCTTTGATGACGAGATGTCCGTAATTCGTCTTGAAAGTAAGATCCCATCTCACACCCATCCATCGACATCCCTCATCCCGAAACAGTTTTGACTACACTTTATCTAACTGGAATGTGGAAGAAGTCATTTACTCTGATCCTGGGAAACAGTCTTTCGAACTAGTATGTCAACCAGTGTCGATCGAGGGGCATTCATGTTTCTGCCCTCTGTGACCTTCACATTAAAATCCCAATTTTTTTAATAATTGATTTGACAAAATACAAAAAGCCAATCATGCCATTATTATCCCTACCTGCCCCATTTGATGTATTGTCAGCCATTACAGACAATATTCGCAAATCGTTTCTTTCGTTCGGACAAACTACAAGAATAAATGATAACGCTTCCCTTCGAAAACAATGACGCAAATCTATCAAAACCTCTTTCGTTTCAGTGTATACCTTCTTTTCTACAAACGTTACGTGGTTTGTAGCAATGGCCATCTGTACCAGCAACAGTCAGCAGCTCGTTGTCCTCTCTACAACAGATGATACTCTTAAGCTCCACAAGTTATTCGGATCTTATGGGTCTGTATCTCAAACAGCAGGCTTTTGTTCATGATTCGTGTCATACACAAATATATGTTCCAAATATGTATTGCGTTTACTCGGTATATTAAAACAGTCACACAAACAAGGCACCAGACAGCTCTTAATGTTTAAAAGGCCAATTGTTCAGTCGAATAATAGAGACACAAATCTTTCCATAATCATAAGAAATCTCTTCTAAAAGCAGAGTCCATTATGAACAAAGAGTAGGGGAAAAATCTTGGAACCCCAACAGTATCTTCTCAGGTAATGAATTGTTCATGACAGTTAAGAACAGTACCTATATGATGCGTATATGAACCAGGAGAAGAAACAACTATTTTAGTCTATAAGAAATTTGCCCTAAATCAAAATCTCCTTCAGGGCAACCAAATGTAATTTGGTTTGTGCCAACTGCTACACTTGTTAATTATAGATACATTGTTCTCTAGCATATCCTTCTGGATGGATTTAAGTGGAGCGACAGCGAGCGGGTATACTTGGGTCGACTATACAGCAATGACCTGGAATCACTTCCACCCTGGGTTTCCAAGCGTTGGCACAGAGACTCTGTGTGTAGCAGCTGTCCCTAACAACAGTAACAACACTTGGATCACCGACAACTGTCAACACAAGCGACCCTTTGTGTGTCAGAAGCCGGAAGGTCTGTATCTGGCCACGGTATCACAACGATAGTCCCCGACTTACACATACGGCCTGCACAAGCGATCCTTTGTGTGTCAGAAGCCTGAAATTGTATCTAGCCACGGTATCACAACGATAGTCCCCGACATTACACAAACGGCTAGCACAAGCGATCCTTTGTGTGTCAGAAGCCGGAAGGTCTGTATCTAGCCATGGAATAACAACGATAGTCCCCGACATTACACATACGGCCTGCTCAAGCGATCCTTTGTGTGTCAGAAGCGTGGAATTGTATCTAGCCATGGTATAACAACGATAGCCCCCGACATTACACATACGGCCTGCTCAAGCGATCCTTTGTGTGTCAGAAGCCTGAAATTGTATCTAGCCACGGTATCACAACGATAGTCCCCGACATTACACAAACGGCTAGCACAAGCGATCCTTTGTGTGTCAGAAGCCGGAAGGTCTGTATCTAGCCATGGAATAACAACGATAGTCCCCGACATTACACATACGGCCTGCTCAAGCGATCCTTTGTGTGTCAGAAGCCGGAAGGTCTGTATCTGGCCACGGTATAACAACGATAGTCCCCGACATTACACATACGGCCTGCACAAGAGATCCTTCGTGTGTCAGAAGCCTGAAATTGTATCTACCCACGGTATAACAACGATAGCCCCCGACATTACACATACGGCTAGCACAAGCGACCCTTTGTGTGTCAGAAGCGTGGAATTGTATCTAGCCATGGTTTAACGACGATTTTCACTGCCATTGGATATACTTTCATCACAAGCAATCCTTTGTGTATCAGAAGCCGGAAAGTATGTAATGATAGTCCCCGATATTACACATACGGCTAGCACAAGCGATCCTTTGTGTGTCAGAAGCCGGAAATTGTATCTAGGCCAACATGCACTGTAACATGTATGCATTATTCTTAACATATATCATACTTACTTTTATGATACTATCACTAATATACTATGAAATGCAACACTTTGTGCGGAATATCTGCACTTGTATACAGCGGATGTATTTTGAAAATCGACACATCGTTTTAAGTAACTAAATCAGTACATGCGCTATTGTGTCACTGGATTGCCTGGTCAAGACTCGATGGTTCACAGGCTACCGTCATGTGGCAGGAATATTGCTGTGTGGCGTTTGGCATCCAACACTCACTTAGAAATTGTGAGGACATAATTACACTTTTCGCGAATACCTGGTGTCATCATTGATTATCAGTGAAAGAATTCATATATTAAGTAAATAAGGATAAGAATTTATGGATGAACAACTTCTTTATTACTATTAAGAGCGACGTTTCGGTGTGGGTTCAAAGAAGTTGTTCATCCATAAATTCTTTTCCTTCCTTTGTACTCCAAGTTCTAAATGCCTCTCAAAGAAGACATTCATATATTGTATAATGAATCTTTTTCGGCAGATAAACGGAACTGATTATTTTCTGACGTGGGCGTTTTATATTTTCTCATTCCAGTCAAGTGTGCCTACCTTATACTGGACAGGGCTAAAGGCGTGACTTACAGCGATAAGGGTAGCTTAGATCAGGCGGAATGTGAAGGCGAATGCCAAGCCCTCAGTGACTGCGTGGGTTACTCTCATTATAAGGGACTGGGTAAGAAGTGCTACCTACACCAAAGTCCAGATCCACAACATCTGTATGACCCAAGTAACTACAAAACTGGAGAATACTTCTGGAAGCTGTACCGATGGTCATGTGACTTTGGTGAGTCTCGCTTGTGTTTGGGAACTACATTTTATCAGTGTAAAGATGTTGGTACCATTTAGTTCAAAAGTTAATCACGCACTGAGCTATCCGCTCAATTGAAACTTCAAGATATATATTTACTTGTGTTTTAAATTACTTAATTGCAAACTGAACTGACATATCATTACCTGAGATTACTGACATCACTGATCATAATTCTTAAGTTAAGATGTTTGGATTTGTTACTCTTTTCTGTCATGTTTCTGTTGTTTGAAGAACTCTACAGCGCAAATGTTTAATCTTCAAGAACATCGAACAAAACAAGTCTGGGCTGTACAGTAAAATTACCCATCCTACAGCCCAGACTACCCCAGTAACTACTTTTGGAAACAATTTCGGTTTGAAACAGATAAAAGACTCCTGTAAGTGTTCAAATGGTTTAATTTGCCATACTGACTTCAGAAAATGCGTGATTGCATAAAAAACCTTGAACATGCCAAAATGTCAATTTACAAATCAATAGCGTGTGTGACCACCTCTGGTTGCGATGCAAGCAACACATCTTCGTCTCATGGAATGGACCAGGCGTCGCACAAAGTCCTGTGGGATATCTGTCCATATCTGCTGGAGCATGTTTCGAAGTTCCTGGAGTGTCTGTGGAACACGTGGTTGACGTCGAAGGCGCCGATCCATCTAATCCCACATGTGCTCGATTGGCGAGAGATCAGGGGAGCGAGCCGGCTAGGGGATGACATTCACGTTGTTTTGTTGAGGAGATTCCTGAACAAGTCGAGCAATATGAGGCCGGGCGTTGTCATGTTGAAAGGTTATGCCTAGGCCACGACGACGCAAAAACGGTAGAACAACAGGGCCGATTATCTCGTCGCGGTAGCGCTGTCCATTGATATTTCCCTCTACCACTATCAAACGGGTCCTCTATCTTGCTGTAATCCCACCCCATACAATAACGATGCCGCCCCCGAACCGATCTTCTCCCATGACACAATGATTGACGTAACGTTCACCTCGACGTCGGTACACTCGAATCCGTCCATCGCTGTGACTGAGGTGAAAACCAGACTCGTCAGTGAGTAGAACTTGTCCCAACGGCATGGCCGTCCAGCGTAGGCGCTGTCTGCTTGACGGTGGTTTCCTGTCAAAATGGGACGTCTGGCGCGTCTTCTGGCGACAATTCCTGCACATCTGAGGCGACGACGTACGGTTTGTGAAGATATTCGTCGAAGGCCAGGGATGCTTCTTGTAGTCACTGTTGCTGGCTGGAATCGATTTCGTAGGTGTGTTGTTCGAATCCAGTTGTCTTGTCGATTATTGGTAACGCGTGGCCTGCCTCTCCGAGGATGGTCTCTGACTGCATTCGTCTGTTGCCAACGTTGCCATAAACACCAAATGGTGTATCTGTGGACGTTAAATTGTCTTGCAACATCTCGTTGACTCGATCCTGCTTCAAGCATACAAATGGCTCGCAGACGCTCATTTTCGGAGAGGCGTGGCATTTTGTAATGTTGAATAATTGCGTAATTTTGTTGTTTTCCTGAGTGGTTGTTGTCAGCACGATGCTAAACAATGCACATGGAATCCCGTTAACGCTTAATGTTTTTATACCCATTCTTGGGTAGTGGAATGCATGGTGCTTCCATAAAAGTCAACTTTTGCATGGAATGCATGCTTTTCTGTTGCAGTTGCGTTTTTGTGACTTGATTCCATACATGTACAACACCATTGAAAACCAAACTTTACTTCCTGAAAAATACACTAAAATATTGGTGTCACAGTAACTTTTGTTGTTGAGTATATTATAGATATTTAGGTCTTATCTCTTCTGGTTTTCAAATAAGTTTTCAAAAACATATTATACTTTGGCAAAGAAGGCAGAAAAGGCCCCCACTGTGGTAAAGCAATTTGAGATACTTTTTTACGATATATCTATGCAGGCGGCCTTTAAAATCTTCGATTGCAAAACTCAGCCAATACTTTTATATGGCTCGTAAATTTGAGGTGGCGCAACTTGGAAACAATTGAAATAATTAACACTAAATTCTGTAAATTCTGACTAAACATTGGATAGAAAGCCTCGAACTACGCAGCCCTTTGAGAATTTGGTCGATACCCTATATATATATATACATATATAACCGGATTATAAAGTATTTGATTAGGTTAACGAGATTGCCACAGAATAGGTATGATAAGAGCTGTTACATTATGTTGCAAACTTCCGACAATGAAGAGGATATATTCTAGGCGTAAGTTTTCAGAAAAGCTTGTTTTTGTATGGATTTGGATTTGTATGGATGGCACAAAAAGTTCCTGATGTTATATTTACTCGGAGATTGCAAGATAATTTTGAACAAGAATGGACATCCCGGATCAATAATAGTTCTAGTAATACACACAATGTACCCTAGGCTTCATGGGGTCTTATACGAATAATGTTTGTCACTAACTGTTCAAAATCAGTGTCGAAGAATAATGATCTATTGTACTTTATATAGTTTAGGTGGAATACATGAGTAAATGCGTAGATATTTAACTATGATTTCGGATATACTGCTTCCCCTTGAGACTCTAACATATTTGTAAAAGTAGGCGGCTAAATTTATTATGCTGATGAGATTCTAATTTCACTTAAATAATACGGTCAAGAATGCATGAAATCCTATCGAACTCAACTTCGTAATCGCAAAAAGTAATATGACTTCAAAAGTCGCATCGAGCTCTGGTGGATCAACAGCGATGGAGTGAGGTGAACGGTTTAATAATGCTAGCCGACGTTTAACATGGATATCCCACCCAGACGCAGTGTACCGACTCCCTGATGACCGGTCCTTGTTATATCCCTTTAATGCCGAGCCCCAGGCAGGGTAACAACAAGTATTATCTTTTAACGTCTTTTGGTATCACGCGGACGGGGATCGAACCATAGACCTTCCGCTCTCCCACAACGATGCAATTCATTATGTGATAAAAACTTAAACTAAAAATACTTTTTCTTGAATTTGCTGGTTATACTACAAACCTGTTCCTCCTTGTTGTTATCATATTTTAAAGTATCGCGCTCTGTGAACACAATGTCAGAAGCAGCTTGCCGAGCTTTGTGCTATCGCCGGCAAATAAATTATTTCTTTTAATGTAAGATAAGTAAATAACACAAAAAGAAATGAAAGTCGACTATGTTGTGACAACCATTTGACATTGGGTTTGATTTTCCAAATAATTCAGCGGTCTCCATGTTTAGTTCCCAATAGTGTCAGGTATGCATGCAGGAAGAGATGCGGCTCCATGTTTCCATTTTACCAAAGTTGTACTCCTACGCACGTTGTTTGTTTTCCCTTTTTTGAACCAGTTTTCCATATTGGATACCTTTTGACACTCACCAAAACGGTGTATTCAACTTTATAAAGGGAGAATATGATGTAATATTTGATATTGAAACCATTGAAATTTACATGACTTTGTACACCTGAACAGTATAAGATAGTTGTGTTTACGATCTGCTTCGTAGATTTCACTTCTAAGCAGGCATTCCCATTTTTAAAAGTGTTGATTCCTGGTAATTTGTTTGTCCATAAATATTTTAAAGAAATATGGAGAACCTTTTCAGGTTGTTAACAAATGAAATAGATTAAAAGTAAAGGAAGGTAAGATATTTAATTTCAATGTTGTATTTCTCCGTGAATTGTACATATGGGAGAATGTGTCCCTTTTATGAATCATTAATAAATCTGTTGCCCTTTGTAGACCATTATTGGTAGACAACCGTTTGGCTTTTATCCTTTAACGAGACATTTTCCAAAAAATCCTAACGGCAGGAATACAAATGTTTTCTATTAAATCCCACCAAGACATCAGTAAATCTTCATAAAAATTTTGTATACTCTGGAAATAATATATATGGCTTATGCTTCAGGTTATTGATCTCATACACATTGGCCATTCATTATAGGGGTATTCATGCATAAAGAGTGACAAAACACTCTCCACAAGACTGTATGACAAGAGAGATGACTTAACCTTCCCAAAATCAACTTTCCATTCATGTTGAGCAATATTCCAGCAGCTCCAGCCTTTGGTGTTTACATTTTGCAACTTTTGAGATACAATCGAGCATGCACTTTCTACCAAGATTTCAAAGCGCGTCATACAACTCTTTGCTCAAAAGTTGCTTGATCAAGGTTACAACATTCAAGGCCTCAGTAAAGGTTTCAGAAAGTTTTATGGTATACATGTGGAAGATATTTCCAAATTTGACGCATCAGTGCCAAAAATGATGTCCGATGCAATTCCCTATTTTGCGTTGTACAATTATGTTCCAATATTTTTTCGGGTGAACAATTTACACGCCTCTACATGTGTTTGTGACGGATGCCACAGTTGGGGCAGGATACGCTCACCATTTCGCGAACACCTGGTATCATCACAGTTTCTTAGTGATTCATAAACACAGGCTCATGATATAGTCGGAATCGTAAATCGACTCTGCTTTATGTAGAGATTTCTATTGGAAATGGAAAGGGTTTTGTCGCTTTATTTATTATTTTAGCATCATTATTACGATGTACCGAGAACAATGGGGAGTCTGACAACTTGGTACCTGGGATGCAAGCGTGACATTAAAAATTAAAAAGGCCAAATCTAATATGGCGCCAGGACCTGGTGGTATTCGAAACCGTTACCTTGTGTCAAAAACACCATTACTTCACTGTTTTAATTCTCTTGTGCATACAGTGGATGTTACGACTTGGTTGTGCAAGGGTCGAACAATACTTATCTGAATACACAATACAAAGTATTTACAAGAGGCCTTACAGAGATCGTGTCATCATACTGCGCATCTAATGACATTATTTACATGGAGCAGAAAGGAGCCAGAAAGGGATGTTGGGGTTGTAAGGATCAACTACTAGTTCAGAAAATGATCCTTGAAAAGGCTAAAACTTACCACCGTAACCTCTCAATGTGTTGGATAGACTACAGAAAAGCTTACGATTCTGTACCTCACGAATGGATTTTGAGGTCACAACGGAATGTATTGGCTTCCCCGAGCGGCTACTTGTTTTACTCAAGTCTTTAATGAATTGCTGGTCAACTCAACTTGAGATGTATTCGCAAGGACAGGTGGTGACTTCGGGACCCATTTCTATCAGAAGAGGAATATTTCAGAGCGATTCTTTTAGCCCTTTGCTTTTCTGTTTGTCACTAAATCTTTTAAGCTTTTTGCTCAGCAAAGAGGAAGGTTATCACCCGGGACCTCCTCAGCACAGATGCCCAACACCCCTTATGCACCTCCTTTATATGGATGACCTTCAACTTATTGCCAATGGAGGATCTACACTAAAAAAACTCAACCAGATTCTGCTTGCATTTTTGTCGGGTCCTTTTCTAATGATATCGGCATATCCTTTGGACAAATGCAACATTCTTCATTTGAAACGTGGCAAGGTAGAGGAGGGAGGATCAGTCAGTTTACTTGGAGGAGGAGTTATTGACCATCTTGTGGAAGGTCAGGCTTATACGTACTTAGGGATGCAGATTAGGGACAAACTCCAGAATGCCCATATCAAGAAGAAACTTCGGGCAGAGTGCAAATGTAGACTAAAGAAAATCAGAGAAAATCCAAAGCAAATTTTAATCCATGCGATATAGCTGTGGAGACAACCGTATAGAAAACCAATACTTATGATAATGGACGCCAAGTTAATAGGGATTGTTTTGGTTTATTATCTTTTGGTACACATAAACTTAAAATGACATGGGTAGGTCGTTTGAGGACCCATAATTCAAAAATACGTTACCAACAATATTTCCTGTCAGACAAGAGCCTCCCTTTAAATCTGTTTCTTCATGTCCATCAGTATAAATAACCAGATTCGAATCCCTTAATAGCGTTAACGTTTGGCCATGTTTAGTTGAACATATGCCCTATACGTTTCAGGTATATACTTTGGCGAAGCCACTCATGTCCAACCAATTCAAGGTAAGATCAAATCGTCATTTGGCAATATTTGGCTTATTTACATAATGTATTTGTCACAATAACATTTTTCCAATATAGTATTAAAGTTTGTTACAGTTTCAGTAATGCAGTTCCCCCTTGACATTTGGAGACAATTAGATATTTAACACTGAATTAAGCAATATCAATGACAGTTTTTCATCGATGTATAATATAGGGACAATACGCCATTGTCAATAGTAGGGGAGGGAGTATGGTTTTACGCCGCTTTGTCCCAATGTAGGGAATCGAACCCGGGCCTTCGGCGTGACGAGCGAACGCTTTAACCGCTAGGGCACCCGGCCGCCCTATTGTCAATAGAAAAGAGGACAGGAATTCAATTATTCATATGTCGTACTTTCCATGGGCGCAGTGGTTCAAGCTTTCGTTCGTCACACTGAAGGCCCGGCTTCGATTCCCAACCTTCTTGTGTTCCCCGTTATTGATAGGGGCGGTCGGGTAGGCTAGTGGGTAAAGCGTTCGCTCTTCACGCCGAAGACCCGGGTTCGATTCCCGACATGGGTACAACGTGTGAAGCCCATTTCTGCGATATTGCTGGAATATTGCTAAAAGCGGCGTAAAACCATACTCACTCACTATGATATTGATAGATTATTAACATGACACTATACTCACTCACTATGATATCGATAGATTATTAACATGACACCATACTCACTCACTATGATATTGATAAATTATTAACATGACACCATACTCACTCATCTTCATTATCTTGATTCATTCATTCTTATCTTATAGGTTTGAATGTATCGGATCTGCAGAGCACTTCCAGTATGTCTGTGGAGAGTACGTCTACCAGTTATGTGTTATCACAGTCAGTTTTTGAACAGTCCGTAATAGAGGACACTACCGTTGTCTCAGTGTTTGGTACAGTGGGAAGTTCGCTTGAGATAACAGAATCTGTGTTTGTGACAGAGGAACCTTCACTTGTACTAAATGAATCTTGGTTTGGTACAGATGAACCTTCGGTTGTACCAACTGAATCTTTGTTTGATACAGAGGAACCTTTGGTTGTACCAACTGGATCTTTGTTTGGTACAGAGGAACCTTCGGTTGTACCAACTGAATCTGTCTTTCGTACAGACGAATCTTCAGTTGCACCAACGGTTCCGTTTGTCACAGACGAGCCAATATCAGCAAAATCTTCTTCACTAACACAAGACACTCCCAGCAGTTCAGGTATTTTCTCTCCCTCGCCTGGTTTTGACGAATCGTCCTTTATTGGAACTGTCGGCGTATCTCTATCAGCAACACATACGTCACATCCTATGTCAACTGATGAGGAACTCCTGGAAACATCAAGTCCAAGTGGGACATACAACACTTATCCAGGCACAGACATGTTGGTCGGTTTACCTTCAACAGTGACTTCTCATCCTATATTCCCCTTCACAATGGAGTCCACACAAGACGTAGCAACGCCAGACCCTTCTCTTGAGAACTCTTTACAAAGTAGTCTCACGTCAGGTTATCTTTTACTACCTTCTGAAGCCGTGACGTTGTCATCTTCAACGTCTCCTACAACTTCTCCTCAGCAGGCAACTACGGCGACAACAGTGAAGCTCTGCCCATGTAAGTGCAATATACACGTGGAGGAGAAAGAGAGAAACAAGATTATCCAAGAGATCAAAGAAAAACTCTTAATTGAGACAGATCAGCTTGCACAACAGGTTCGCAAAAGGACGAGTGCTCCGGATGAACGAGCTAGTTCTAAAAGCATTGGCTATGTGGCCATAACATTTATGTCTTTTGTGGGCATATTAATGGTTCTCGCTGATTCGGCTACCTTAGAATTACACATACAAATGCTGATAGCTAATTTGTGCAAGAAATGAAAACAGAACCAGGGATGGTCTGATTTGATGTAACCAGCTCTGATGGTATTATTCGTGTATGTACACCCGATGAGTGTCACCAGTACATGTAACATCGTAGCATTGGAATGAATTAATAGGGTCCATTGGGGATCTGTCATTTGATATTTGGGGGAGGAGGGATTTTGTATCTAGATATATTTTCAGCTACAGCTACAATAGCCTGATTTTTAAAAGGAAAACACCTGTCAACAAGGTCATTTTGTGGCAGGCCATTTTTTTTTATAGTCTGAAGCATTATTATTTTTTTCAAGAATTATCGGGAACAATATATTAAAAAGAGTTCCAAAGTGTGATATGAAATTATTGATGTACCATTTTTCATATATTAATACATGTAATGTGTACAGAACAATTTTGTAGAAACATGTTTATAACTAGCTTACACATATAACGTGTTTTAAAATACGTTGTATGAAATGTCCATATTACGGATTTATTGCCTTCGAGTGTGACGTGAATACAGCGTCTAAATTCTTTTTAAATAAAACTTGTATTTTTACATTGTTAGATCAAAACATGTATATAACATTTTATTGCTTTCAAATGTTCACTACGCTGTGATATCCAAATATCTATAAAACATTTTATAGCTTACAAATGTGCACTAAGCTAGTGTGATTTTCAAAACCTGTACATAACGTTTTATAGCTTACAAATAGTCACTACACTGTGATATCAAAACATCTATGAAACGTTTTATAGCTTACAAATATGCACTAAGTTAGTTTGATATAAAACCTGTACATAACGTTTTATAGCGTTCAAATGTGCACTAAACTAGTTTGTTATAAAAACCTGTACATAACGATTTATAGCTTACAAATGTTCACTACGCTAGTGTGATATCAAAACAAGTGTATAAAGTTTTATTGCTTAAAAATGTGCTCTCTGCTAGTGTGATATCAAGACATATATATTATATTATATAACTTACAAATGTACACTACGTGCGTTATAAAGACAATGAGTTTGCATTGACATTATATAGTGTGCAAGTACTGACATACAGATCATCATGTAACTTGTCTCTCTTACATGTTCAGCATGTTTATTATTGAAGTCAACAGCCATGGTAGGCTAGTAGCCGCTACAGATGGACATTATTATACTGCTGGTAGAAATTGTAGTTAATGGTCACCTGACAGTTGTTCATCTTTACCGATAGCTGCCTCAGGAATTAGCACACACTGGAGAACGTCATCAGAGTTTTTATCCACAGTCAGTAAGTACATCATCTCCAAATACAGCTGTTCTACATTAGGATGTCGCAGGACATCAGGGCATGTCTTGTCGCTGATTGTAGCGGACATTCTCTATTTAGCTTCGACATCAGTAAAACTTGTGTATGTATTCAGGCTTGATGGTGTGTCGAGATGGGACTGTGCACTGTCAAGAACATGTACTGTGGTCGCACACAGGGAGTGGTTTGTGTACTTGATAGAGAGACCAGCCTTCACACTAAGAGTTCACATCATGGTTCCAGTCGATTATGCCTAAGAGCAACGGCGTTTTAAGTACACCCCATGCTCGGCCTTAGCGTTTGGCTGTTGAAAAAGCTCCACACAATCCTGGTTCAAGCGGCGCACATGTTTAACATATAAGGTTGTGTGTTAAACATAAAACAATAGGACATAAACAAAGATTTGAACTCCATGCGAGTACAATAGTGTTGTTCATGTCACACTATCTTGTTAAGTTCAGAGCCAGTTAGGAAAGGCACAACAACCAAAGCACTTCCAGTATCAGACAGCAGTTATACTTCAGCAAGGATAATATAAAAGATAGCGACCGGAAGAGGCCGTTGCCAAGTAACCATAACGTTTTCCTCAAACTAATCCAAAGGGATAATGGCGTAACGCCCCTTGACCCAAATTGGGGAAAACATACACATCGACGTCCAATCAGTCAACTAAGTCTGTATCTTACCTAGGGATGTATCGTTTCTTTCTAGGAACATAATAACAATAAGGGGGTCTCTTTCAACTTGATAAGGTCGTTTTGATTCTAACTTTTTTATTTTTTTGCGTTCATCCGTGGTGATAGCTATATCAGAAACCTTCAGTCCCGCAAGGTTTTCCCTACCTCTCCTCCCCAAGGGCAGCAACATATCAACGAAAACCAGCATGAGATCAAAAGTATTGAAATCGAGATCTTGTGGAAATTTACTTCGTAATGTTTTGTACTGTGCTCTAAAATATATATATTCACATGAACACATTTTATTCACAGCTCAAAAAGCTAAAACTCCTCACGATATTGGACAAGAAAATAATTTTGAAATTGTCCTAATAATATTGAAATCCTATTATAGATATACCTTGTGTTGCAGAACACTGGATTGTCGAAGCTGCATACGTAGTCACACAGTTTCGTCATGTCGCCATCGGCTATAGTGGGGTAGTGCTTGATCTCGGCAAACCCTTTTCGCTTCAGTTCTTTTCCCCTGCTTTGAAATATTCGACGATTCACTGAATCAGCTTCCTTTGGTAATATCTACATCTTGTCTTGAATGTTCAAGGTGTCATTGAATACTGAGTCGATAGGCCATAAGAGTGACTTTCTTGTATTGGTCGCTTTTCTCGGTTCTCGCTTCAAGATAGAATGTCCAGTTGTTGCATAAACAATTTCCAACTCAAATGAGTTTCCTTTCTGAACTAATTACTCCCGAAATACCTTCAGCGCTGTCGAAGTAGATCGTTTGGTATTTTTCGCATGTATATTGTCCAATATGACGCCATGACAGAGAAATCAGCGAAACGGTTAGGTTTACCATCGGACGCGGGCGCCATGTTTACGTTGTTTGGATCGTCCCGTGCTGGGGTCTCTGCGAAGGGAGACACCTAGTTGGCTGAAAATCAAAGGATACCCTAGGCCTGGATTTTTCCTTTGACTCAAGTCAATATCGTTGGGTTGGAGGCGATATGCATTTCAAAAGACTGTCAAGTGATCAAATCTCGGCCAAAGAGAATTCTCCATTATTTAAAAATATATGATATGATAGCAAAACGAGAAAATATACACTGTGTGAGCTTAATAGAGTTGAAGATAAGTATCATGTTCTACTTGTGTTCACGTTGTGTTCTCAGTTTAGAATTAAGTATATAACATATACATTCAGTGTACATCGAAATATATACATCAATTTAATTTTTTGTTAAAAAATGTATTTGTACCACCCACAACTGTGCAGAACAGAATGTACAGTCGAACCCCGTTATCTCGTACCTAGCGGGACCGTGTTGTAACTTCGAGATATCCGGGCATTCGAGATAACGAGGTATGCACATTATATAGTAAGGCTGTCGGGACCAGAGAAAACGTCCGAGATATCGGTACAAACGAGATAACGGGGTTTGAGATAACTAGGTTCGACTGAAAGCAACATTAGCCAACATTGTGTACACATTGTATCCTAAGTACGGAAATAAAACATTTGAATTAAAATAATTGAATACTTCTTACAAGAGAAAAGTTCTCAACCTAATCCTTAATGCTGAAGGTGTTGTTTTGAATAGATGAAAGATGAAAGATGAAAAAGCAATTAAGTAACCTCCATTGTCTCTATTAATCATCGTTTTCAGTTTAAACGCATCCTTCCGCACCAGTTGCTTTTTGCAAACCCGTGTATTTACATTTTCATTCAAATCTAAGTGTTTTGTCTCACATACAAACGGGCGAAAAAGGATGATCAGTGATAAATTACGTAAACAACTTTCTAAAAGTATCTCCTCACTGCTATGCGCTCGCATCTCTTTCAGCAATGCTCTGGTACACAGACGAGAGGAGAGACCTGTGTTATGACTTCGGTGACTATGAAGGTACGAAAATGGTTCTAACTGTGTGTAGTTACCATCGAACAGTGCAACCTGCGCCATATAATCATAAGTTATAACATCCTTAGGCCTAGGATACTTGTATTTCAACTTCCAACAGTCTGTTTCATCCACAGAGAATCTGTAGGTACATTTATGATTTGGTCACCTGTGTCGACAATCAGCTGCTTCGGTATTCATAAAAATAAAAAGCGACAAAAACATTTTCATAATCATATGGAATTACTACGAAAACCAGGGTCGATCGTTCGATTCCGACTATATCCTAAGCATTTGTTTATGGATCACTATCAAAATGTGATGATGCCAGATGTTCGCAAAAAAGTGAGCGTGTCCTGACCCACCGGTGGCTCCCGTCACAAACACATGAAAAGGCAAGGCAAGTGTTTGCCCGAACAAACACGGGAACATAATGTACTAGTTGAAATAGGATAATTGCATCGAACATCATTTAGGTCAACCGATGCATGAGTTTTGGGTTAACTGAAAAACACACCAATAATCCATGGACCAATACATCATCAGGTACACTGATATATGTCCACTTGGAATGTCCACTAGGAATATCCACTAGGAATAATTCCATACTGGGCAGGTACATTCTTCATTATCATTCGGTTCAATCAGGCTAAAGTTTGTTTGTACTTTAGCGCCACAACCAACAATGCTGTATGACGTCGGTCTGTAAATAATCGAGTATGGACCAGACAATCCAGTGATTGATACTTGTGAGCAATAATCCAAGACTTTGGAGCACCAATTTGAACATTGTTATGCGGAAGACATGACCTTATTTGAAATGAAAAACACCCTAAAATGCAGACAAAACGTTTATTTATTGGTTAAATACAAGAAAGTATACACTTGAAAATCTACACTTAGACTGTGTACTGTGAAACTGCGACCACCATGTCCATTGCGATGTCATGTGCATGTCATTTGTTGTCAGATACTCATTGATATGACCCTCCTAATATCGCTTTTGATACCCGTATCAAACACATCCCCATCAAATAACAATTGTTTGTTTCATTTTAGACCCCATTCAACATTCTTTTGCCCTGCGGTTAATCTCGTAGTAAGTCATTACATGCATATGACATTGGGATATAAACATATCATAACTCATGAAGGACAGGTTTTAGAGTGAAGCATAATTTCTGATACTGTTGACATAAGTATTATCAAATATATTTTCAACACAATTGCATTATATATTTTTACTATTTATCATTTGTTGATTATGTTGGAAAGCAGATAAAATAACTACTTAAGTTAATATTTAAAACCCCAAACCCCAAATTATCCAAATTGTGTATACAAATATTGCGAAAAGGATAATTTTCTATATTCTTCAGAATACACTTGAAAATCTACACTTAGACTGTGTACTGTGAAACTGCGACCACCATGTCCATCGCGATGTCATGTGCATGTCATTTGTTGTCAGATACTCGTTGATATGACCCTCCTAATATCGCTTTTGATACCCGTATCAAACACATCCCCATCAAATAACCATTGTTTGTTTCATTTTAGACCCCATTCAACATTCTTTTGCCCTGCGGTTAATCTCGTAGTAAGTCATTACATGCATATGACATTGGGATATAAACACATCATAACTCATGAAGGACAGGTTTTAGAGTGAAGCATAATTTCTCATACTGTTGACATAAGTATTATCAAATATATTTTCAACACAATTGCATTATATATTTTTACTATTTATCATTTGTTGATTATGTTGGAAAGCAGATAAAATAACTACTTAAGTTAATATTTAAAACCCCAAACCCCAAATTATCAAAATTGTGTATACAAATATTGCGAAAAGGATAATTTTCTATATTCTTCAGAATACACTTGAAAATCTACACTTAGACTGTGTACTGTGAAACTGCGACCACCATGTCCATTGCGATGTCATGTGCATGTCATTTGTTGTCAGATACTCATTGATATGACCCTCCTAATATCGCTTTTGATACCCGTATCAAACACATCCCCATCAAATAACCATTGTTTGTTTCATTTTAGACCCCATTCAACATTCTTTTGCCCTGCGGTTAATCTCGTAGTAAGTCATTACATGCATATGACATTGGGATATAAACATATCATAACTCATGAAGGACAGGTTTTAGAGTGAAGCATAATTTCTCATACTGTTGACATAAGTATTATCAAATATATTATCAACACAATTGCATTATATATTTTTACTATTTATCATTTGTTGATTATGTTGGAAAGCAGATAAAATAACTACTTATGTTAATATTTAAAACCCCAAACCCCAAATTATCAAAATTGTGTATACAAATATTGCGAAAAGGATAATTTTCTATATTCTTCAGTATACACTTGAAAATCTACACTTAGACTGTGTACTGTGAAACTGCGACCACCATGTCCATTGCGATGTCATGTGCATGTCATTTGTTGTCAGATACTCATTGATATGACCCTCCTAATATCGCTTTTGATACCCGTATCAAACACATCCCCATCAAATAACAATTGTTTGTTTCATTTTAGACCCCATTCAACATTCTTTTGCCCTGCGGTTAATCTCGTAGTAAGTCATTACATGCATATGACATTGGGATATAAACATATCATAACTCATGAAGGACAGGTTTTAGAGTGAAGCATAATTTCTCATACTGTTGACATAAGTATTATCAAATATATTATCAACACAATTGCATTATATATTTTTACTATTTATCATTTGTTGATTATGTTGGAAAGCAGATAAAATAACTACTTATGTTAATATTTAAAACCCCAAACCCCAAATTATCAAAATTGTGTATACAAATATTGCGAAAAGGATAATTTTCTATATTCTTCAGTATACACTTGAAAATCTACACTTAGACTGTGTACTGTGAAACTGCGACCACCATGTCCATTGCGATGTCATGGCATGTCATTTGTTGTCAGATACTCATTGATATGACCCTCCTAATATCGCTTTTGATACCCGTATCAAACACATCCCCATCAAATAACAATTGTTTGTTTCATTTTAGACCCCATTCAACATTCTTTTGCCCTGCGGTTAATCTCGTAGTAAGTCATTACATGCATATGACATTGGGATATAAACATATCATAACTCATGAAGGACAGGTTTTAGAGTGAAGCATAATTTCTGATACTGTTGACATAAGTATTATCAAATATATTTTCAACACAATTGCATTATATATTTTTACTATTTATCATTTGTTGATTATGTTGGAAAGCAGATAAAATAACTACTTATGTTAATATTTAAAACCCCAAACCCCAAATTATCCAAATTGTGTATACAAATATTGCGAAAAGGATAATTTTCTATATTCTTCAGTAATGATTTACAAGAAATACAAATAGTATAAACCTATGAGAGTACATGCAATGACATGTTTATATAAGTATATTAAATTATTTTGCAAAATGGAGTATTCATACATAACATATCGCACATTTATGGGCCGACCATCGACTTCTTGTAGTTTTTAAAACAATAAAAATAAGTACATAACTGCAAGTAGCCTTGGTGGGCTCCGAATGAATCTTCCAGGTATTTGATAACATAGTTTGATATATACACATGCACAAAAGTTAAGCGCCACCATATTCATAGTCTCTTGATTTAGCGTGTGGGATTCAGAAATACGAAATATGATGATGTATGACTGAATTGGGCTTCCATAGCTTCATGATCCCAGATTTGTCCAGATACCACAAGGAAAGCGTGCTTTACGTGTTGCTGCAGTTCCCCTACCCTATGAAAACTGAAATTCAAGTTTCAGACACGTGGTTGCATTTTGCTCCTGTGTGAGATTCCCCTTCCAATAGAGGTTGAAAATCAACCATGGTGAGGAGAAAGTAATCGAACGCTGAAAGATGGCAAGTGATAGGCATGAGAAATGCTGGCATGTCATGCAGGGCCATTGCAATACAAATGGGTCGTCATCACAGTGTTATCACTCGTTTGATTGTCAAACATGGTCAAACCAATGATGTCAATGACAGGCATAGGTCTGGTAGGCCAAGAAAGACCTCTAACAGAGAGGATAGACTTCTTTTCAGAATAGTCAGACTAAATCCATTTGCCACTTCAACAGATTTAAGACTGCAGTGGATTACCCATCAGAGACTCTCGACGATGACCATAAGGCGTCGCCTCAGAGCGGCTGGTTTTAACGCCAGAAGACCAGTAAAACGTCCTCAACTGACTAAGAGGCACATGCGGAATCGTCTGAAATGGTGTCGTGCCCGTAGTCGATGGAACTTGGCCAACTGGAGAAGGATCCATTGGTCTGACGAGTGTCGAATGCTGCTACGAATTGTTGATGGTCGAATACGTG
The DNA here is from genome assembly GCF_023055435.1 of Haliotis rufescens. Classification (NCBI taxonomy): domain Eukaryota; kingdom Metazoa; phylum Mollusca; class Gastropoda; order Lepetellida; family Haliotidae; genus Haliotis; species Haliotis rufescens. Next base: position 24,536 of record NW_025964391.1, on the reverse strand, counting down.
TTTGGAGGCAACGTAACACTCGTTTTGCACCAAGGAACATACAGAAGACCTTAGCATGTGGCAGGGGGTCTGTCATGATATGGGGTTGTGTTTCCTTCGGCTGCAAACTTCCGCTGGTGACAATTCGTGGAAACCTGAATGGCCAACAATACCAAGATGCCGTTCTACGTCCAGTGGTAGTCCCTCATTTTGACAACCATCCTCTTCAGACAAGACCTGTTTACATTGACGACAATGCAAGACCACACAGATCTCGGGCAGTTTTGGCTTATTTGCGTCAAGAAGCTATTGCCACTCTTCCTTGGCCGGCCTGTAGTCTGGATCTTAATCCGATTGAGCATCTCTGGGACATTCTTGGCCGGAAAATCAGACATCGTGATCCCCCAGTTCAAAATCTCGCTGGACTTGAAGCCGCACTTCATGAAGAACGGATCCGTTTGCCTCAGAGAAGCATTCAACGACTTGTAATGAGTATGAGGCGTAGGGTTGAAGCTGTGGTCAATGTCCGTGGATCATACACACGTTACTGACGTTTCTGTCTTGCAATAGACTCTGCACTCCCTAGGGTTGGTTGGTTGGTTGGTTTGTTGTTTAACGCCGCACTCAGCAATATTCCAGCTATATGACGGGGGTCTGGACCAAACAATCCAGTGATTGACATCATGAGCATCGACCCACGCAATTGGGCACTCCCTAGGGTGTCTATGTGACACCTGATATGGTCTGCTGATATCATGACAGTTACATGACAAAAAAGTTTTTCAATGTTTTCTGATCCTTCAATTTCTGGTCTTCGGTAAAATTCATTTCTGCTCTTATTCTTTTGGAACACAAGATTAACTTGCTTTGGGACAACTTTTGAATCACATGAGGTTTACATATACGGCTTATAACAATCGTACATCTCGTTATAATAGTCATCATTAAGTGCGAAAAGTAACAGCTCACAAATATGGTGGTTTTGTGCATGTGTATAAATATAATTAAGGTGGCCTTTTTTAGATTTTAAAACTTAAAAATATTTCTTTTCAGACACAACACACTATATATTACTTTATATACATATACCAAATTATTCTTATACCAACACTTTTTTTATCTTATAAATTGGAACAATGAAGTCATACTAATTTTTAATCTCTATAATGATGATTGTATTAATCTTGCAGTGTCCACATCCAGTTTGCTTTGACAATCAGATGATTGTAATACAGATAGAGCTCATTCTTAATTTCAAAAGGCCTTGCTTTTCAAGTTTCCTTATTCTAAACTGACGTCTCAAATTCCCACATGAACAAATTATTGATGTTATTCTTTTTTCTCTTTACACCAACATATATCTGCATTGCACAATGACTGTTATTATGTTATTTGATATCTTGGTATACTTTTGTATGTATACTAGTATTAGATTACACATGCATGACGTTTTAGCAGTCATTATCAGTTAGTGAACTGCATGTTATGTCAATCAAGATAAGCAACATAAAAATGACTCTAGTATACTTTCATGTTTGAAGAACCAATCAATTCACTGTGGGAACATATTTAATTACTTACATAAGTTACTTAGATCTTCTTAAGATCAAAATAGATCCAAATTAAAATGAGATTAAATTAAGGAGTCATTTCAGTAATATGTATACTGACTGAACATGTAAGACAACATATACATTGCCTGAGTGAGTCAATATACATATGCCTGATTAAAGACGCTGGCTGTAACATTTATAAGTATAATCTGCTATTTGCAAAAACAAATAACATAAATAAATGCATCTACATGGAATGATTGCGGGGTTAAATTTGCATTTATGTCATCATCAGACTATTTGATTATGAACTCTCTAAAATCATATTTGCTATATCATAATAATATCTAATAAATAGACTTAATACTACAGGTGTCTTGAAGTACTGTGGAATGACAATCAGGATACATAGCTACAGCAGGATAGTGAATGGGTTGTAATGGAAATAACTTGTCAACATAATGATAAATATACTGTGCCATTAAGTGCCAAAAGTAACAGCTCACAAATATGGTGGGTGTCGCTTAACTTTTGTGCATGTGTATACATGGAGGTTCATTTGAACGGCCTGTCATTGGGCTATACAGGAAATATAAGCACTCAACCCATGTATTTCATAGCTTTAGTTGACCTAGCATTCAGAAAAGCATAGCATTAAATTATTAGCATTGGTATACACCTGTGGAATGGACAAAAAGTAACTCGTCAAAAAGAATAAAAGTAGTCGTTATCCATATAAAGATATTAATTTTATCAAGTTTCGGTTTGGGAAAACACATTCTTTCTTTTTGGTCAAATGGTTCAAGGACGTTATTGGTATTGGTATCCTAACATAAAGCCACATGATACTAGCTCAGTTTATTAACATTGTTGTTACTACTTCCAGTTTTCATGTGAAGGCAGTGGATGGGGCTTATCATCGTATTATAATATGCTTCTTTCAATATCTTTTCGCTGTATCTTACATGTGTAAGTAAAGGAGAATGTCCGAAATCTCGCGATTATTTTCGCACGTGAAGCTTGTTCGAGGCCGTTAGGGACTTGAGGACTTTCTCCTACTTAAAACAAAGTTCGATCAAGTCTCAAACTAATCTTCAAGTGACATTCACTACACTATGCTGTACTATGGGAGGGTGACCAATCTTGTTTAACTATAGGAGGGGACTTTTCAATGAAATCTATGATACGTTTTAGTACCCATACTCAAACTATTGGAGTGTTAGCAAAATGATTGTGTCTATCCAACTGTCATTAAAGTTCACGTAACTTTGTCTTAACAAAACCTAAAACCCCAACTATGGTCGTCCAGCCGCGTTACTTTTGACATGCACTCAAAAAAGATGCAATCAACGATGTTGATACATAATGCCAACTTTCACTGTTTTCTATGCAAACCAATGACATAGGATCAATTACGAACGTAAATATACATAAAAAGGTCAAGCATCAGAAGCAGCAGAAACATAAAGTTTGTGCGAGTGAGTGAGTACGGTTTTACGCCGCTTTGTCGGCGGGGGACACCAAGAATGGGCTCCACACATTGTAACCATGTAGGGAATTGAACCCGACACTTCGGCGTGACGAGCGAACGCTTTAAGCACTAGACTACCCGACAGCCCTCATATAGTTTGATAGTATTTGGACAATCGGTTGCAGAGCAATAGGGCAAAATATGTCTTTAAACATGAATTACGGTATTGTAAAATTCCCTCTGCTCATTGAAGAAATATTTGTTCTGAAAACAAATGTTGTGAAACATACATTGTTCGGTTTCCCCTTCCATAGAACACCTGCTGTTTGACGCAGTGAACCTTTAAATATCTACGAGCTTTGAGCTATTACAGCTTATCCATACCGAGTGAAATAATGGCGAACCTCCTGAGAATTGGCGAGGGACATTCAACATTTCGAGGTATATCCCTCACTTTGGATTTCTTGTCATGTAGGCCAGCTTTAAAAAAGTAACTAGTAGTAATATAGTTTGTTCATTTCACAAAATTTCAACCTTAGTAAGCAGCCAAACAATTATGTAGAGTTTTAGAAATGTTGTATGTTTTTGCAACATTATTCTTTGTCTACCAAAGTTAAATGATTATTGAATATCTTTTAACCATCATCGAGCTTCAACTATAGAAGCCTTGTGCTTGTATATTTAGTTCTTGAGTCAAACGTACGGGCCATACAGCAAGTTTGATTCCACATTTTATACAGTCTCCTACCCAGAGTTCCATGCGGCCGACAACCAGCCAGCATAGTATCTCTGCCACAGGCCTGCGCCATATGACGATTCGTCACATCTTTCACAGTCCATTCAAGATATTGAATATGCTTTTCATCCGTTTCATGTTTGAAAGTCTACACATTTTCATAAACAAATGTCAAAGAATGGTTACGGTTCATTAAGAAAGTATCCTAATACGTGAAAATCTACTTTTCTTTGCGTAGTTATCCTTTATTTACATTGGTTGTACGGCTCCACGTGCTGTCATCGAAGCCCAAAGGAGAGCTATAGCGATATATCACTTTTATGTATAAATATATATATTGTCATGCAACTCACTGTCGCAGTTGTAGTAGTATATCTATATAATTATGCAAAACAATATGTAAAGCGCCCCCAAATACTTGCATTAGTCCGTTCTATACTGATTTCTGAAAAAGCGCGTTTGTTTACAAACAAGAGAAAAGTCCGGTCACGTGATATGCAAATCAGCTGAGTCACCACTGCGCCGGAGTGTGCATTTTATAATGAACACATTACTCATTTTGTGAAATTTGTTGTGATTGAGTCTACAACCTCACAAACACGGCGCCTGTATTTAGCATAGGTGAGTGATGTATATGATTTCAAAATATACAAAATACTACCATTACAACAACTACACTTTGAAATAAGAAAATATTTGCAGCGAGATAAATGTGATACTATTTCAATAATCACGTAAAACCATACTGACTCACAACAATACATGTACAGCTTCGAGCGCTGCTGCTCACGGAATTACTAATGTATGTGAGATATTCAAAAATTGCAAATAAAATATTGATTCTTCTAACTTTACTGAAAGGTTACATACAACTTCAACACAAGTGGTTTCTAACAAATACAAACTTGTCAACACATTTACACCACTTCAAGGTTGGAATGTGACCAGATAATCTGGGTATGCCTGTGTATCATTGAACACAACGTACATGACAGGATTGTTAATATCGTTCACGACCGAGTCATACAGCTCAGTGCCAGTGCTTCCTGTCTTGGACGGTGCAACTCTCATCTTAGGATCCCCCAAAGTATACACGCCAGTCAAGACTCGAACCAGGTACAAGTATTTCTGCCCTTGTGCGTCCGGTCTTGAGTATGCATCTCGGGCAGAATATTTGGCATTAACAGCGAAATACACTCCTTGCCCGTAGTAGGTGGCTGAAATTGGAAGCGGTTATCTGTAGACACATTGGAATATGAAGATCCAGTAGCCATTCCTTGAATGCTACGAACAGGTGTCATTATGTACTTTTCACAAGTAAAATATGTGTAACGTGAATCGTATCAGAAAAAAAACCATATGCACATTTACTGTTCTTAAAAAAATCGCTCTTCTTTTGTGATAATTTCCAATGAGGAATTCAAATACATATATAAAAATATGCAATCTCAAGCTTCCGGCCTCACAGCCTTCCACAGTCCCTGTCTTTCTCACAGTCACTAGACCATATTATTTTCCATTCCACCCAGGCCTTTCTGTGATGCACAAGCCCTAAATGAAGCAAGTCTCCCATCTCACTGGGGCTCCATTTCAATTTACATAGAGTTATTTGTTTCTATCAAAATCATAATATTTTCAGAGACTAGGTGTTAGTCTGGACCTTCACTATGTACACTCGTTTGGCACCACATTGAATACTAGAGAAGCTTGTTCAACCATTGCTGTGACTGATAAAGGAGGGGAATTATAGTGAGGCAATTGATAAACTTCATACCAAACTGCAAATTTCTATTGCACACATGTTACAAAGCTGCAAGTGAAGTTGTTTGAACAGAATGTGGTCGCTTCCAGCTGTTCATAAATGCTCACTGTAGAGTTCTGTCTTGTTGGATACGGTTTACCAGACAACCATTAACAGATACTCCAGACAATGTTATGATTTACACATTAGATTAGATGATGCAGGGGACGAAAACCGTGTTTTTTCTGACGAATACCATTATGTAAAAATAGTTTTGGGCATGTCTGGCTTGCACAAGATGTAGGTGACAGAAAGGTATTTCTTAATTTTTTGAAACAAAGATGTAAAGATATTTATCAATATGAGTAATTCATTAGTCAAATCATTTTAATATTCTTCCGAAATCCAAAGTTCAATTGCATCATTATCTTATGTAATGAAAAACAATCTCCGTCCGTTAACAAAATTTAGCTGCAATGTACGTAATGTTAACATTAGAGCAGCTAGATTTTCCAAAAACACGGCAATTGAATATGCACCCTGTCCATACTCTAACCACCCTAATGAAGAGTGAGGGCGTATGGTTTGACGCCGCGTTTAGCAATCTTCCAGTAATATCATCACGGGGGACCCCTAGTTAAGATGAATATCACGTACTGTCAATATGTCCAGAATATGCAAGTCCAAGAAATGATTACATGCAACAGTATTTAAATAAACCGGACCATCTCGGTAAAAGTTGTATGATATACATCAAATCGAAAGTGTGAATATGTTACTTAAGTTATCCGTGTTATTGTACCGCGTATTTCACTTGAGAGCGAAGAAACCCATATATATCTGCTATGAAGTGCATTTCTGTAAACCCGTTCTATACTCTGTGAAACTATAATGTCAAGATTGCGCAGCAAGTATTAACTATACCATTGTATACAAGATGTATTATTGGCCCTTTGGACATATATGCCTGTCTGTCTGAAGCAATACATACCATTTTTCCCACAATAGCTTCTGTTGAACCCATGTGCATTGATGCTGCCTATAGCATCTGTGCTGGTACCGTGCCACAGCCATGCCTCGTTCTGGGTACCCTGGGGGTTCTGCTTCTCAAGTTGCTTCCTTTTTGCCGCATATTGCTGATACAGAGATCTGTTCTGAATGCGAGTCACCTATGACAAATACGCAATGTATGATGGTACTTTTCAGTAACAGGGAAGGTGTTAGTCAACGTCGTAGGTTACAAACCACTGCAAAGGTTGTAAGGGTACACTTCAAGTCACGTCCTGGCAGACTATAATGTGCAAGTTGAAATGCGTTGAGTTGCTAAGGGAGCGACCATTTGATATTATCAAAATTATTCTAGCTCATGGCTTTGATTAAAAAATCTGGTTTTACTACTGCAGCTGAAAAATATATAGTCTCCATACAAAATTCCAATTAGTTTTATGATAAGGTCTTCATAGGTAAGGAATTTATTTTAATGGGAGGACTCTACATACAGCACATGTGTAATATACAACGGAGATGGTGTTCTATCCGACATTCAGATGACGATCAAGAGGAATCTACTATTTCTTTTACAAATGTAAAAAGTTCTTTCCACAGATACATGCACATATTTTATGCAAACATGTCCGTACCTAATATGCCATGTTATCATTGGCGTTGTGTTATAAATACTGAGGTTAATGATGCACTGTTCCGGAAATAGAATCACCTCCGCGTGTGAACCATACAGTAGATAGTATTGAGTGTGTTAGGTTTAAAAACATCCATATATCTTTATGCCATTGTATCGTAAACAGTGTCAGATCATGTTCGTGTTACATCGTATCGTCACTATTGGATGGTAATTCATAAAGTCATGCATATGATAAAGTTATTCGTTATTTTGATATTATGGTCTTATGTATAATTTCCAGCTGCCACTACGATTTTGACAAAGACTTCAATAAATTCAATGACTATCTTCACCTGGAGGATATCATTTACATCGGGAAAGAGGTCCATATGACGTTTGACCTAATAGATTTTAACCGATTTGGAAACAGACGTTTCCTGATTTACGTGGATCTATGTTATTTCTCGCATCTAGAACAAGTCTCAGTAAAGGTTTAGTCAATGTCATCAGATCTTAGTCAATATTGACTTACGAACTTTAACAACTTTTCAAGAACCTACTTAAAAGGGAAATCTCCTCATCTTACGCGTATATTTGTATTTTGAGAGGCAGAGGCAAGGAAAAACTATTATGGTATTTCAAGTTTATCGACTGTGCGTTTTATAGAGATTGTGGTATCGTACCTTAAGAACCTTGGCTTTGCTGTTGTTGATAGTTGACATGAACCTTTGTTCAACCGTCTTAAACTCTTCACCGCCAGCTGCGACTGGAAAACACTCAATATTAACTTCATCCGCCATGTTCTGCCAGCTCGGAGGTAGGTCAAATATTGATTGTTTGGCCTCTGAAAAACAACACGTAAGATATAAATACATTTAATTAAGTATGACACCTACACGAATGTCACAATGTATATATTCTCTTCACGTAAGGATAGTGTGTAGTTAAGAAGTGTGGTTCGTATGTATTTGCTTAAACAGACTACTCCTTGACCTCATCGTTGAGAAAAATATGAATGACTGTATCTGCTAATACTGTATGCCGAATTAGGGTTGACAGTTTGTTGTCCATCGTGTTCTAATCACAAAGAAATAAATAATCTCTGTTATCCTATTCATCGTGGCATTGAAATTGAATATATTTGTCTTCAAACACGTCGCCTTAGTTGTCAGATGGCGTTTTACCAGTGTCTATATATACTATCGGAAAAGAATAACTGTGCTTCACATAAAGTGGTGTAAACGTTATGTTATTGAACATAACAGCATAATATTTGATCACTCCTTTGATCAATGTTTTATCACAACGAATTCGTTGACATAACCTATACATGGTAACAGGAGACAGAGCCACACGCCCTCACAGAGTGGTGGTGTAACAGGTCAATTAACAATGCCACAATCGGATGTGACTACCATATGCGTTAATACAGAGCGGTGGTGCATTGAAGACACGAGAGACATTGAAGCCCTGGCATTGCATAAGCGTTTGTTACGGTTAAACAAAAACGTTTTCATGGGCACGATAGTTCTACAATTATTGTGTGCTGTTCACATGACAAATACCACGTGTGTAATTATTATGCTCCCAACGAACACGCAAAGATCCTAATCGTGCGCGTGTAAATTGTGAATCTCGACCTTATAGTCGAGGAGATGTCTTAAATAATATGTATTAAAAAGTCCATTGCATAACTTTATAGTAAATTTATTTTTAATGAAAGTTATGTGAAGCACAGTTAATTATTCCGTTAGTATATTTAGAAACACCTTAGATAATACTATTTTCTCACCCTGCAAAAGGTCTCGTCGCATGACATTGTATGTTTTCTTTGCTGCTGTTCCCTCCAAGGACGAAAAGTCGATTTCGATCTTGGTCTTCATGAAAGGTACCTTGCACAACTTCTTATTGTCTGTAAATGCCTTTTCGATTGCTGCATTTTCCTTCTTACCAAAGTCCTTCTTATCGGAAGGACTGTCTTTCTCGAAATAGGCCCACTGTATTGTTCGAGAGAGTAGGGTCGCCTTTTCTGTTTCGCTCTCCTCCTTCTCAATGTCACGAAGGTATTGAATAACCTTTCCTGTTGCATGCCCAACCTCACCTCTCAGTCCTGTCAGTTCTATAGCTCCTTTGTCTCTGTCGACTCTTAGCTCCACATCAAAGCGTTTATGCAAGGAGTCAATCTGGAAGTATATTTTCTGTGTCAGTAAATCGTCAGGATGCTCGATATCCTAAGGGTATCTACTTCTAATCCAACAATTAGGGATTCGAAAGTATATTTATTATGCTGCAAATAACAATTCCAAAGAATCTGAATATTTATCTAAGACTTTTTTTCAAATGAAATTGAAATTCACAACAAATTATAAAAGGGGGAAACAAAAGTGGATTGAAGAGGCTAGTAAATAATAACATATATTTGAGAGGTCTTTTTGTAGAAATACATTTGCAAACAAAAACGATAAAACCTTTTCAATAATAATAATTAATATGTAGCAGAGTCCGTCGCACGATTCCGACTATTTCATAAGCATGATATGCTTGTCGTAAGAGGCTCCTAACGGGATCGGCAGGTCAGGTTCACTGACTTGGTTGATGCATGTCATCGTATCCCAATTGCTTGGAACGATGCTCATGATGTCAATCACTGGCTTGTCTGGTCCAGACTTATATACAGATCGCCGTCATATAGCTGGACTATTGCTGAGTGCGGCGTTAAACAACAAATCATAAGCATGAGAGGGGTGGAGGAATAGCCTTGTGGTTAAAGCGTTCGCTCTTCACGCCGAAAGCGTTCGATTCCCCACATGGGTACAATGTGTGGAGCCCGATTCTGGTGTCCCTCGCCGTGATATTGATGGAATATTGGTAAAAGCGGCGTAAAACACTCCTCACTTACTCACTAGTACTCACTCATAAGCATTTGTTTAGGAATCACTACAAAAATAGTGTTTACGAAAAAGTGAGCGTATCCTGCCCTCAACAATTGCAAATGCAGGTCAATTGTTCATTTGAAAAATAAATCACACGGGAATATATGGTACAACATCATTTTGCTCATTGACGGACCAAATGTCTACCATAAAACTTATTTAATGCTTCTTTGAGAACGTGGTTGTTGTAACGCTGATCAAACAGCCTTTGTGCAAGATTCGTATGACGCTCTTTCAAATCTTCGTACAAAGAGCATCCTCGATTGTACCAAGGCCGACACCAAGGCCTGGAACTTCTGGAATATTGCTGGACAGAAAGGGACGGATGAGGCGGGCTCACTGGTCTCCTATATTTCTAGTTCAGGTGGGTAAATCAGTGGAAGGAAATTGGGTATTTTAATATTTTTTAACGATATCAGATAATCGAAATTCCGGAAGCTTTAAGTTAAATGGCTTGGTCAAATGCCCGTGTTGCCAATCCAATGCGTGGTTTTGGCATATTTCTTCAGTTATTTGTGGCATTATTTGAGATGTTACTTATGGCAAGCTCTTTGATTAAGCATTGAATGCGTAGTGATCCTTCTATACAATGGCAGAGTTATTTGAGGCAAAGTCAGTTGGATCTACTATAAACTTTTCATCGAGGGCATCCAGTTTCATTTTGTTATTCCAATATTGTTTCCTAGTTTTATTTTCTTCATTTTTCTCATTCTACCAAAGACAACATCACATACTGACTTAAGCCACCCCGAAATACATTCAACAGGTTCATCTTCTCTTTTGGCCATTATTTTATCAAATGTTTTGACAGGATCCATAATGATTGTAAAGTTGTGATCCTAACTGGTAAAAAGGATGTTCACGGGATTTAGGACCATATTTGACTAGTAACTGTTGAAGGCTGGTATTGTCTTCTTGCAAAACCTCTAATGGCAATACACATGTTCCAAACTCAAATAATGGACATTGCTACTGTGAAGTGAATATCGTAACCTGATGGTCTGTTAGTTTTGTTATCACTTGGTCCTGTGATGTCTCTGTAATCCATTCCTCCTTGCATAGTGCTTCCAGGTTCCTTATACCATTGGCTATGTTGTCTGATTGGTCAGAGAAGAAGAAGAGATCAACCCTCCCTGTCGAAGTGGTGCCTGACGAAATGTACGAAGAACAAGATGGAACCTACCAATCCTTGGGAAGCGTAAAGGCAGTTATCTTATTGATAGATAAAACGACAAAACCCTTTCCATCCCGCCTATGAATGCAACGAGGTCATTCCATCACGGTTAATAATAATAAGGAAATTAGTTCAGCAAATACTCAAACACAAAAGTAACTGTAATCAGTTAAATTTATGGATAACTGAAAATAATGACAATAATGACGACATGGCCTATATTCCAACTACTAATTGTTCAGACAAACTAGGGTAGCTTGATGAGATTTTTGTGTCTGATGGGTCCTAAGAAAAAAAATATTCTTTCTCCCTCTCTTGCACATCTCTTATAGGAAATTAAAGTAGAATACATTTAACCATAATTTGTGTAAAACAAAACTAATATCAAGGCAGAATTTGGATGTGAAAGTTTGAAGTTGTTTGAAATATTATTTAATATTATTAAAGATCATTTTCCTATGGGATATCTCTTTGCAATCGTTAACAGCACAAATACAACCCCTGCACCTTATTGGTAAATACTTACCTCTTGTAATGATAGATTGTTCCTGTGGTATTCCTCCTGTGCCTGCCGAGTGTTTCACCATTGCAGCAAATGGTTTTAACATTGCTTCCTGGAATACAACTACTCGAACATCGCTGATGTTAACAGCCTGAGGTCCGAACTCAGCAAATGCTTGTGACATAAGCTTGGCAATATCCTCAGGCTGTATATTACCGATGCCTGTACAGAAAATGTTGCTTGATACAATAGAAGCTGACATATAGATGCAAAGTACAACTATGAAAGGAACATTCTGACTGCTGCACATCTCTTCAGCTTCTTTTTATTATTATTAATATTATTTTTATTATTATTGTTGTTGTTGTAGTTGTTCTTATCATTATTGACCACTGCTGTTTCTTTAAAGTTCCGAAAAACGACCACTAAATCTGTTATATTTTCCAATATTCTTCATTTGTTGATTGAGAACTACAACGAAACATATATTCTGATCCAAACATGGATGAAACATTACCAATAATAATATGTAATATATTAACACACTCACAACGACTGCTACCAGCTCTAGCCACGTTACCTGTTCCCAGCAAAGGGAATGCTACTGACTGTGCATCACGCAGTTTTTCTGCCTCTTCCAGACAGCTGAGGACTACTTTCTTCCAGTCATTGCCGAAATGGTGCCCGGCCACATGGAGGACGTATTTACACTTCAGACCTCTGGATGTCGTGCTGATAACGCCATGCTGTCTCATGTCATCAACTGTAACAGAAAATGTAAATTCAAGCATGCATTCTGGTCATGCTGCCGATAAAGCAGTTAAGTAAAAGAAACCAGTTGTGCCAATCCAGACTTGAACATGTACTTGCGGCCTGACAATACTGGGTGTAACTATGCATTGGGATCGGATTCCCTTGAAATCTGGATACTCACGTGCCGGAGCTAATGATTGCTTTTGGGATGTTTCCCATGGACTTGAAACTGAACTCAACTTCTCTCACTCATATCAACAAAGCATTCTAGTGGATAAACCCTTTTTGATAGATACTCACAATGACGTGAGCTTCGTTTTCTACTTGTGTAACACCGACCACGAGCGATTACATAATTCACATGACATTCAGAATGCTAGATTACATTAATATTAATGTTACATTGATGTTACATTTCCACATAAAAGATCTGAAGTCTTCCTGAAATGTTATTTTATCTACAATGTACAACTCCAGGGTATAGCAAGTGTCTTACACAACTGCACAGAGAATCGATATGAATCTCACCTTTCTTTGCACACTGCGACTCCATATCTTTGCCACATGCTTTCCTGATAGCACTTGAGACAGCACCTTAAGGAAATATACCATACACAGCACACGTAAGGCATTCCTCTTTAAGTTTATCATGTAATTCTTCTTTGCTAAGCCACGTCTACCTTTACATTTCATTAAGTATCCATTGAGACAACTTCAGGCATATCATGTAAATACAGGTGTTATCGTTGATTAAAAATAGTGTACAGTAAAACAAAATGTATATCTTTATCAGGTTTATTTAAAGGAGCATATGTAGGTCCCTGGTGAAGTTGTGATAGTAAAACGAACCTATACTTTCCAATTCCTTTAATGATCTTAATGTGGAAGTAAAATATTCACTATTTCCCTGACATTCTTTAATTCTTTAATACGTTCTTTACCTTACGGTACAGTACATCTCTATATTACTCATTTATTCTGCTAATGGTCTTTAAATGGAAGTAAGTGGAATTGTCTTCACATGATACCATCCGGCTAGTCCTGCTATCTTCTGCTATAGATTCAACTGTCTTATATATTGCACTGCAAAGGTCTGGTTATGGTATCAATTGGCTCCTCTCTTTTCCTCCTATTTTCTACTAATAGTCTCACTATCGGCTGCCCCACCTTTCTTCAGGTCCAGTTCCATGTTGGTGCTGTTCACGATACAGTCTGTGTCTTCTTTTGTTATGTCCCCTTGTTTCATTTGCACTGTAATATTTCCAAACTGTATGCTACCAGAGCCGGCGGAGGCGCTCCAGGGACCTTCTGAAACAATCCCACGAACCCCTGGAACTAAAACAAAGATGATGAGAGACCGAGCAAGTTTAAGTAAACGCTGCTTTGAACACTATTCAGTCGTAGCAGCACGTGTCAGTTTGATATGGGGAACACAGGTCTTTACGACCTTAAAACCAACGACACACTGACAAATTAAGCGATATATAATCAGAAGGAAACTGGGACCGGGGGTTGATGCCTTGCAAAAGACAGCGAAAGTGCGACACCTTAGACCGCTGGGCCACCCGTTATATAAATATGATTGTATACGCATTTACACGTAACTGGATCATGAGCAGAACGTTTAATAGAATCACACATTTTAATGGCAGCAGGTACCCCTACAGGCCACCACCTCATGGAGGTATTATTTACTTTACATTAGATTTGATCAGGGAGAATCCGCTTGGCCACCAGTCCGTTAGACTTGGTTGTATACGCATATACACGTAACTGGATCAAGAGCAGAAAATCCTCATGAATCATGACCAGCCACTAACATAGAGATATTATGTGCGCTTTTCTCGTATTTATGCCATTACCAAGAAGGTCAAGATCATCACATCATATTTCTCTTCACACTGGTTTAACTTGGAAGTGATTTTGCCAACTTTCTTTGAACATGTACTAGTAGTTGCTAAAGAAACCGAATGTACCTTTAATTTAAGCTATTCAATATTTTGACGTTGATTGGAAGCCTTGACTATTATTTCATTATCACACGCGAACACATGTTGACCTTGTGACGCCTATGATCAGTTTGCCTGGAAAATTGAACTTACAACAATCAGTGTCTCATCATATCATCAAGACGTTACCTAAAAAAACCCAAGAAACTAGAGATGTTTATCAACGATAAGAACAGGAACATAAGGTGCCACATTTCCTAATTGAGACTGGAGCAACCAGTAAACATTGCAATCATTTCAGTATTGATTGTCTAGAGTATCTCTGAAGTGAAAATGAATTTCTGTTGATAGTATTAATATTTTATACACTTGTACTCGCGGTAAATGTATACCTGATTTTCAGTGACCTATTTAAAACAAGTTTAAAACTATTTTGCCAATGACGACCAGTGGAATCTGTTTCGACAGATAATCGAGACTGATCAGTATCTGACGTTGACGTTCAATATTTGTTTGTGATACTGCATGTGGAGTCATTTTGATCCTTAATTATTACTGACTCCTGAATATAAACAGTATATATAATACAACTAACTACCCACTACCGTCTTGACATCACAGGTATCGTAAAGGCGACACCCCGTTCTTGTTAGTAGACAAATGTTGATTTATTGATTCAGTGTTATTAATACATTGATGTTACCTGGTGCTTATGGCACTATAAAGTACTTTATCTTTATCCTGGTATTGACTAACACACTGACAATGAATTACAAGAAACATGTTACTTACCTGTGAAAATGACTCCATCCTACGTTAAGGAGCGGTCGGATAGCCTTCGTCACACCGAAGACCCGGGTTCGATTCCAGACATGGGTTCAATGTGTGAAGCCCATTTCTGGTGTCCCCTGCCGTGATATTGCTGAAATATTGCTAAAAGCGGCGTAAAACCACACTCACTCACTCCCCATCCTACGTTACAGGAAAGTTCAAAGGAATAAATCCTATATCAAATATTGACAAATAGTCCCGCATTTATTTCTTACCTGTTTTAGGTGTTCGTATGGTGGATTGTTGATTCAATGATTTCACTGATTCCTTCATCTGAGACGAAACTGTGAGAAACATTGACTTCTGGAACACAACCACCCGTACATCTGTCAGGTTGGATGCTTGAGGCTCGAACTCGGCAAAGGCATGAACCATGATCTCGGATATTTCTTGAGGGTTGACGTGACCAGAACCTGGTGGCATTAAGTGACGGTATTGTTATCATAATTAGCATAAACTATTAAGGGTGGTTTGGGTAGGCTAGTGGTTAAAGTGTTCGACTCCCCACATGGGTACAAAATGTAAAGCAGTTTTTCTGGTGTCCCCGTCGTGATATTGCTAGAATACTGATTAAAGTGGCGTAAAATGACACTCACTTAATAAATCACTCAATCACTCATTCACTCACAATACAGTGACCTATAGTTGACTTGTAGTATATTTGGGAACGAAACATTAATATATATGAATAAATATAGGTATATTAGCACGGTACATATTCATTCATTGAACACCAAATTATCTTTATTTCATTATTAACTTGAAAAAAATAACTTGAACCTACCTGTTCCAAGGACCGGAAGGGCAATTGAGCGCGCATCACCCAATTCGTCTGCCTCTCTCAAACATGTGAGGACAACTTTCTTCCAGTCATTGCCAAAATGGTCCCCCGCCACATGTAGGACGTAGTTACACTTCAGACCTTTCGCTGTCGTGCTGACAACACCGTTCTGCCTCATTTCGTACACTATATATAAAGTATGGTTCTGATCAGTCTTTGGAATTATCGAATTTCCATAAACACACGCACGTTTTTACCGGAGAAAGATGTTGCAGCGTAGATATCTTTGTATAACACACTATTTGCCTAGAACACACACTGCATATATTTTTCATGGAGAACCGCAGCTATTTATACCTGTATGTATGAACATGGCTGACTTACTACAGGAGCCGCAGCTGATCACATCTGTGTGTATGAACATGGCTGACTTACTACAGGAGGCGCAGCTGATCACACCTGTGTGTATGAACATGGCTGACTCACTCCAGGAGGCGCAGCTGATCACATCTGTTTGTATGAACATGGCTGACATACTACAGGAGCCGCAGCTGATCACATCTGTGTGTATGAACATGGCTGACTTACTACAGGAGGCGCAGCTGATCACATCTGTGTGTATGAACATGGCTGACTTACTACAGGAGGCGCAGCTGATCACATCTGTTTGTATGAACATGGCTGACTCACTACAGGAGCCGCAGCTGATCACACATGTGTGTATGAACATGGCTGACTTACTACAGGAGCCGCACCTGATCACACCTGTATGTATGAACATGGCTGACTTACTACAGGAGGCGCAGCTGATCACATCTGTGTGTATGAACATGGCTGACTCACTACAGGAGCCGCAGCTATTTATACCTGTATGTATGAACATGGCTGACTTACTACAGGAGGCGTAGCTGATCACATCTGTGTGTATGAACATGGCTGACTCACTACAGGAGCCGCAGCCGATCACATCTCTATGTATGAACATGGCTGACTTACTACAGGAGGCGCAGCCGATCACACCTGTGTGTATGAACATGGCTGCCTTACTACAGGAGGCGCAGCTGATCACATCTGTGTGTATGAACATGGCTGACTTACTACAGGAGGCGCAGCTGATCACATCTGTGTGTATGAACATGGCTGACTTACTACAGGAGGCGCAGCTGATCACATCTGTTTGTATAAACATGGCTGACTTACTACAGGAGCCGCAGCCGATCACATATGTATGTATGAACATGGCTGACTTACTACAGCAGGCGCAGCTGATCACACCTGTGTGTATAACATGTCTGACTTACTACAGGAGGCGCAGCTGATCGCACCTGTATGTATGAACATGGCTGACTCACTACAGGAGGCGCAGCTATTTATACCTGTATGTATGAACATGGCTGACTTACTACAGGAGGCGCAGCTGATCACACCTGTGTGTATGAACATGGCTGAATCACTACAGGAGGCGCAGGTGATCACACCTGTGTGTATGAACATGGCTGACTTACTACAGGAGCCGCAGCCGATCACACCTGTGTGTATGAACATGGCTGACTCACTACAGGAGGCGCAGCTATTTATACCTGTATGTATGAACATGGCTGACTTACTACAGGAGGCGCAGCTGATCACACCTGTGTGTATGAACATGGCTGAATCACTACAGGAGGCGCAGCCGATCACACCTGTGTGTATGAACATGGCTGACTTACTACAGGAGCCGCAGCTTAAAGTTTCTCAATATTCATTGCACTAAGAGTTTCTCAATATAAATATTACTATGAGTGATTTGTGTTTGTCAGTATAAATATTACTATGAGTTACTCAATATACGTAGAAGTAATAAGGAGACAGATATTATAGCATACAAAAAACAACGCAATAAAGTCAACAACATGAAAAGCTATGCGAAAGAAAAGTTCTATTCTAACATCGATGAATTTCTTTCGGAACTATATATAGTAAATAAACAATCATATTGGAAATTACTAAGATATGTCGTCAAAAACTCTGGGACATCTACGAGCATCCCTCCGTTGAGGAAACAAGATACCGATGACTGTCCCACTATATTTTCAGATTTAGAAAAATCAGAGAGATTAAATGAATATTTCCAATACATATCTACCCTAACAGAAGAACGGGAAGAATTACCATATTTCAATCAACGCACTAAGAGTATTTTTGACAAATTAACTGTCTCAGAAAAGAAAATATCTGACGTTATAAAATGTCTTCAAATTAACAAGGCATCTGGTCCGGACAGAATAAGTAACAACCTATTAAAGAAAACAGTAAACAGCATTAGTATTGTTTTATGTATGTTATTCAATCATTCATTGGCTTTAAATGCATATCCAACAGAATGGAAAAGAGCGCATGTCATGCCATTGTATAAGAAAGGAGATCATTCAGTTGTGACAAATTACAGACCAATATCACTCATTAGTTGTATTGGTAAAGTATTTGAAAGAGTTGTATTTAAGCATCTTTATAACTACTTTCATGACAATAAATTGTTATATAAATACCAGTCGGGCTTTCAAAAAGGCCATTCCACTGTCCATCAATTAATTGAATTGTATAATCAAATTTGTATATCTTTAGATAATAGAGAAAAATATTGCATGGTTTTTTGCGATGTGTCAAAAGCATTTGATCGTGTCTGGCATAGAGGGCTTATGTACAAATTAGAAATGTATGGTATAAAAGGGAATTTACTTGAATGGCTGTCCAGTTACATAAGCAATCGTACTCAATCAGTGTTTGTTAGCGGGGCTCTATCCAAGCCAAGGATTTTGAAGGCTGGCGTTCCACAGGGGTCGGTGTTAGGTCCCTTTTTATTCATTGTGTTTGTTAACGACATTGCTGATGAATTAGATTGCATAACAAGACTCTTTGCTGACGATACAGCACTCGGCTTTTCTTCACCAGACAATCAACTTGTTGAATCAACTCTAAATTTAAATCTGAGCAAGCTGTGTAACTGGGCAAAACGCTGGTTAATTAAATACAACCCAGATAAAACAGAAGCGGTTATATTTTCCTTAAAAGATGAATCAGACCTCATTACCTTGTACTTTGATGAATGTAAAGCTAAGAATGTTCAAAATCATAAACATTTGGGTATAACGTTTGCATCAAACGGAAAATGGTCCTGTCACGTAGATAACATAATTAAGTCAACATCAAAAATGATAAATTCAATGAGAAAATTAAAATTCATATTGAACAGAAATACACTAAATAAAGTATATACAATCTTCATAAGACCCCATTTCGAATATGCGTGTGAAGTGTGGGATGGGTGTAATATAGAATTATCAACTCAGTTAGAAAATCTCCAACTAGAAGCTGCCAGAGTAGTTACTGGGCTCCCAAAGTATACTTCGCACACACATCTGTATTATGAAACAGGATGGGAAACGTTAATAGAACGAAGAAGGAAACGCAAGCTATGTTTGTTATACAAAATACAAAGTAATATTGCCCCAACTTACCTTAAAGACATTGTACCAACCACTGTAGGTTCAAATATATCATATAATTTAAGAAATTCAGACAATATTGGGATTCCATATACTAGATTAAAACACTCAACGTGTTCTTTTATTCCATCAACTGTAAGGATATGGAACACTATTCCTGCAGCAGGTAGAAAGTGTACATCTACATCCCAATTCAAGACATACATACAAAAAGAGCAAGTCATTGCACCTCCATATTTTTCCTATGGTGTTAGAAAGTTGAATATTTATCATACTCGATTAAGATACATGAAAAGCCAGTTAAATTATGATTTATACAGAATAGAGGTAAAATGTGATCCAATATGTCAATGTGGTGATCCATGTGAAAACGCATATCATTATTTATTAAAGTGTCCATTGTACGTCCACCAAAGAAAAACTATGTTAGCAATAATTCGGGACATTTTACAGAACGCCGTGAACAAAAATGCTAAATTAGATTTAAATTTGATGTTAAACGGAAATGAATGTTTGTCCATTATCGAAAATCAACACATCTTTAAAGCAGTGCAAATGTTTATAAGTCATACAAAGAGATTTGGGTAACACTTTAATGTACATATACTAGTCTCTCTCTTTTGTACATTTCTTGTTATCTTTACACTCATCTTCTTTTCTGTTTTTCTTGTATATGATTTACTGTACAAGCTTTGTAAATACCATGGAGAGGGAGTCCTAAGTTGGATAACTTGTTCCCAATCCATTTCAATCTGAATAAAATATGTTTAAATCAAAAAAATATACATAGTATTATGAGTTTCTCAATATACATAGTATTATGAGTTTCCCAATATACATAGTACTAAGAGTTTCTCAATATACACAGTATTATGAATTTCTCAGTATACATTGTACTAAGAGTTTCTCAATGTACATAGTACTTAGAGTTTCTCAATATAAATATTACTATGTGCTTCTCAGTATAAATATTACTATGAGTGATTTGTGTTTGTCAGTATAAATATTACTATGAGTTTCTCAATATAAAAAGGTAATATGAGTTTCTCAGTATTCATAATGTATCTTACACAATCCCAAAGTCGCCTTTTTTCGCTGACATCAACGCAATCTTATACAAAAAGTTACTCTTGACGAGGTCACTGTGCGAAAACAAAGATCCTAGGACCCAACCCTTTTGGTGGCCAGACTCGCTGAAGCGGTCGCTTCCGAGGGTCCTTATTTTCGCATTTTTACCTCGTCCAAAATATTCTATCGCTTTGTTATACCGAAATTCACTTAAAAGTTGATGAAGTCTTTAAAACGTCCTGTATTTCATTACAGTAACTTAGCTGCGAACCGTGAATTGTTCGTTGTTTTCTAGCAGACGAGTCAATATTCATCACATGTGATCAAAACTGGTCATGTGACGAGTCAATATTCGAGGTCTGTGTCAGTCACATGATTTCGGGGGTCGACATTGAAATGTGCTGTTTCGTCACGTGGTCCAGATTAACCAATGGTATTTAGAGATTGTTAACAGGGGTATAACAGAGGTGCAAAAGATGAGTGACAAATTTATAGGTGGAACCTGAATGTACATCGTAGTCCTGCACCATGAGTGTGGAATAAATGTAGGTTATGAGACCGAAACCAATCTAGGTTAGAGTGAGTGAGTGAGTTGGGTGTAACGCCGCTTTTAACAGTATTCCAGTTATATCACGGCGTGTCAGCTTAATGTGGGAGGAAAGCCTGAAGTGATGCAGGTGTCAGACGTTTAACACTTCGGTGAAACCAACGAGCACGGTTATGGTGCTGACAAACCTAGAAACCGGGATTCGAAGCCACAATCATAGGTTTCTGGCTTGCCCAAGGGACGCAACTCCGCACAGCGAATCGCGGCGCCTTAGACGACTAGGCCACCCGTGCCCCCAATCTAGGTTAGAAAAACGTCTAGCAAGTTAACAGGACAACTGTTATTTTGGAGGAGAGAAATGTTATATGTAATAAAAGATTTCACAGACTTTTTGTTAGTTTATTTGAGTCCTTGTATTATGGTACAGAACGTGTGGAACATCTGACCCAATTGTTGCTAATTGTCTTCCTATAACTCCAACAGCACTTCACATAACGCCAATAGCTGCTATATTAAACCGAGCCTTTTCATAACTATTTATTGTATTGAACCACATATTCAAGTTACAAAGAATACTTGTTTTTGAATGTAAAACGATTCTCGTTGTTTTTCCAAACAAGCACTTGTTCATTACCTTTCATTTTGCACTGTGACGTCATGTCTTTTCCGCATGCTGTGGCGATAGCTACGGACACAGCACCTGGAACAGAAAATCGTGGAAATATTCAATATGTCAATATGTGCAAATAGGCTCACTATTTATTGACTTTTCTTGTCTAACGATGCTCAATATACCAGATATATGACGGCGTTTCTGTAAGTAATAAAGTCTGGACCAGACAATCCAGTGATCGAAATTATGACCATTGTCCCACACTATCGCAATCAACCAAGTCATGACTACCCGATCCCTTTTGTCGCCAATCCCTTTAGGTTGCATTTTGTTTGGGACCTAGTCTACCCCGCAATCCCTACTAGGGAGCAACAAGACAGTAAAGTATGTGCTGTTTCTAGGCCCAAATCTAAACAGATTATAATAAAGTTATAAAGTAATATCACGGTTATATAGTTTTTAACATTCAAAATGAGCAACATGCGTCGGAGCTTGTTAATACTGAAAGATTTGAGTATTGAAATACTTAAGCACAAAGAATTATTTGAATATTTGATGTTCAACAATAGCATGCACCAATTTCAAATATCTTCTACATAATTATTTTTTTAATTAAGTGTATAAGTTTCATCCCATCCGCAAATACAGAAGTTGGAATATAGAAATAGCGCCAAGGCACAGTTGCAAACAGGTATATTTGGGAACACACAGTAACTTTTTGTAAATTAAGTATATAATCTGCATTCCATCCCCTAAGAAGGGTATTGAAGAGAGGATGCACAAACATTTCCATAATCACAAATGACATCTCTACGTAAACCCACTGTACAATGCTGACTAAACTGCCGGGCAAAAGAGAGTATACAACAAAGTTTTATAGTGGATAAAACACGAAATTGCTATTCGATGGTGATGTATTTGATACGGGTATCATGTTTTATCATATAATGGGTAGGTTTCTCGGCAGGATAAAGCCAACGGATAAAAACGATATCCGTTGGGGTCATATGCGGATAGAGATGCAAATATCAAAGGTCTAGTAGGGACTACTTTCACTGTTCATAAACAATCATGGCGTCGCCCTCGTCATTCGGCGATCGAGTCAGAATTAACCATCGGGAATCTGGATAAACTACAGGGATAATTGCTATTTTATAAGTTTTGGCAACTTTGGAGATATAAATTTCGAAACAATTTTTCGAGGGCACGAGGCCTAGCCAAGCGGGATCAGTAGCCATATCTGTGCTTGTAGATCTCTGCGGCTTGAAACCTGCTCCACAAATTAAAATAGTTGGATTTGGCCGAAATATATTTGAATTGTTACCTTGTTTCGTTTTGTCGCTGTGTGTACATCTGACTACACTTCATACGTTATGACAGGACAGACCGACTGTCAACAACGTCTGACCGTGGCCGTGACGTCTCATAGACTAGGGTTAGAGTAGCTTCCCTTTGACAAAGGGCAGTTACTCTAGCGGACAGACCGATGGATTGCCGCGAAAGGCAATTAAAAACAATTGTTGTTTTGCGTTTATGTTGCTTCGCCACTGCATAAGAAATAGATTTCAGTTGGAACTATATTGGCTACTGTCACTGTCCGACTGACACATCACTTACCCTGTGACGTAATAAATATTAATGCGCGCATTCCAGGAAAACTCGCAATGTTTCGGTTAATGTTTGTGAGAGAGGGAAAGCGATTTTGAAGCACAGAATTAAAGAATGACATTATATGATAAAGAGGTTATCACGCTTGTGTGTTCGGGGATGGTAAATATCCTGTATTAGGAATAAACACTATGTATTTAGCTCGCCAAGGCTCGCTAAATACAATGTTTATTCCTAATACAGGATATTTACCATCCCCAAACACACTCGCGTGATAACCTCTATGTATTTTTTACCTTTAGTTTGCAGTGTTTCGGCGAGTGTTTTCAGACCAGTAACGTTTTGATAACGTTTAGAATGCGTGTACTTCCTTCTGCCCGCAGTTTATAACAAAAGAATCACTACGAACTAGTGTTGATAAAAGGTGTTGGCGAAAAGGTGAGCACATCTTACCCCGGAGGTGGCACCAATCACAAACACATGCAAACATCTCACAAACATGCAAACATCTCACAAACACAAGCAAACATCACACAAACACAAGCAAACATCTCACAATCACAAGCAAACATCTCACAAACACAAGCAAACATCTCACAATCACAAGCAAACATCTCACAATCACATGCAAACATCTCACAAACACAAGCAAACATCACACAAACATGCAAACATCACACAAACATGCAAACATCTCACAAACACATGCAAACATCACACAAACACAAGAAAACATCTCACAATCACAAGCAAACATCACACAATCACAAGCAAACATCACACAAACACAAGCAAACATCTCACAATCACAAGCAAACATCTCACAATCACAAGCAAACATCTCACAATCACATACAAACATCTCACAATCACAAGCAAACATCTCATAAACACATGCAAACATCACGCAAACACATGCAAACATCTCACAAACATATCCCAGCCAAGTACAACACGAGCCGAATGCAATCTGCAATCTGAATCCAACTATAGTTGTACATATTATATCAGTGTTTCAGATTACCGAGAAGACGATTACGAAATTGAATGTTCAATTTTTTTTCAGTTCTATACCATAAACAAGTTATACCATGGCCCAACACGTCTTCAGATCCAAGACGTTCCAGTTTCATTGCAGTAGATATTAACGGTTTTCACAACTGAACACATCACAGCTGTGTTATAAAGCGA